>NW_026644705.1:1609032-1930839 GCF_030020395.1 Manis pentadactyla
TCAGCCGCGTGTGCTTACAAAACCAGTAAATGGTGGTGCAGGGACTTGAACCCGTATCTCTGTGCTCTGTCCACTTACACCTCCTTCTCTCTTGCTAACTGTATTTAGCCACATTCATTGACTAAGTCCTCACTGAAGACCCCAATTATACTTCCTCTGGGCCTGTTGTAGACAGAAAAGTATACTTGGTGCTTTACTCACCACCATGTTTGAGGGACATTGGCATGTTCACCACTGATAGGAGGAGGGACAAATAAAAAGGAACACCTATTTCTAGACAGGAGCATTTGGGAGCAAAGTGTGTGTTGTGGAGAGACGTGTTTGGTTGAGTGTCCAAACTTCCCTCTTTATGTGGTTATTACTTCTTTACAATCGTGGATATCATAAAACCCAGTGATTTCAAAAGCCCAGACGCATAGTATTACAGCAATTCATTTGTTGATGTGAGAAAAATGAGAAGGACATTGCAGTACCACTAAATCTATACCTGGCACTGCTGATACCATACAAAAGGAATTCACGGTGGCTAGGTAGGACTATTTTCTAGTGACTGTCTCTGGGGTCTCAAACAGAATCCATTTGTTTCTTTGTTTAAAAGATTCACTTGTATAGGGTACCTGTCTCCGCCCCTTCAGCTTGTAGTTTTTCTGTGTCCTTGGATCACAAGTGAGTCTCCAGTAAGGGAGCACTTAGGTGATCTTGAGTTTTCATCAGTTCTTCTAACCCTGTGTCTTTTGATTGGAGCAGTGAAAGCCTGTACTTTTATTTTGATATTAGAGAGCTGTGCTCTTACTGCACTTGGAAATTTTTTTTGTTCTCATTAATATACAATCACATGCAGAACAATATGTTAACTAGTCTAACCCCTTCACCAAGTCCTCGCCAAATCCCAGTTTCAGTCTCTGTCCGTCAGCGTGTCGTAAGATGCTCTATAATCACTACTTGTCTTCTCTGTGTTGTATAGCCCTCCCAATGACCCTTCACCCTACACATTATTCATGCTAATCCTAATGCCCCCATTCTTTTTCCCCGCCCTTATCAATCCCTTCCCACAAACACTACCCAGTCCCTTTCTCTTTGGTAACTCTTAGTCCACTCTCGGGTACTGTGTATATGCTGCTGTTTCTTCCTTCAGTTTTTCTTTGTTATCGTACTCCACACATGAGTTAAATCATTTGGTACATGTATTTCTCCGACTTGCCTATTTGACTGAGCAAAATACCCTCTAGCTCCATCCAAGTTATTGCCAATGATAGGATTTGTTTTCTTCTTATGGCTGCTTACTTCACTTTTTAAACTGGATTTTATTCTTCTTTTTCGTTTGTAGTTTGCTATGTGCTTCAACCATTGCTCTCATGGTTACGAGCAATAGCTTTGTGTTAATCGATATGAACCGATATCTTTCTATCTGTCTGTCTATCAATCAATCAATCAATCAATCAATCAATCATCTTTCTGTCTGCCATTCTGTCCTTGTGTACTGAACAGGTAACCACATATCCTATGTCACTTTCCTACATTATGCTTCCAAAAATCCTGCAAGGTAACTAGGCTGTAGAGAGAGCACTGGGTTTACCGAGACACTTGCAGGTCATGTCGGCCGAGTGTACCTACAAAACCAGGAAATGGTTGTGCAGGGACTTGAACCCGTGTCTCTATCCACTGTCCTCTTTCATCTCCTTCTCACTTCCTGTCTGTATATAGACACATTCATTAACTAAGTGCTCCCTGAAGACCACAAGTACCCTTCCTCTGGGCCTGTGGACGACAGAAACGTAAAATTGTTGCTTTGCTCACCACCATGTTTGAAGGACATCTATGTGAACACCACTGATAGGATGGAGGGTCAAATAAAAAGGAACACCAATTTCTAGACAGGAGCAGTTGGGAGCTAAGAGTGTATTGTGGAGTGACATATTTATTTGAGTGTCCAAACTTCCCTCTTTAGGTGGTTATTACTTCACATTCGTGAAGATCATAAAACCCACAGATTTCAAAGGCCCAGATTCTTATTATTTCAGCAACCCAGTTGTTGAGGTGAGAGAAAATGAGAAGGACGTTGCTCCACCACTAAATCTATGTCTGGGCCTTGCTGAAAACAAACAAAAAGAATTCACGGTGGCCAGATAGTGCTATTTTCTACTGACTGTCTCTGGGGGCTCAAACAGAATCCATTTGTTTGATTGTTTGTTTTTCAGTTTCACTCGTGTAGGGTACTTGTCCCCACACCTTCAGCTTGTATTTTGTCTTTGTCCTTGGATCTCAAGTGAGTCTCCTGTAAGGAAGCACGTAGGTTTCTTGAGTTTTCATCCGTTCTTTTAACCCTGTGTCTTTTGTTTCCAGCACTCAGAGCCTGACCTTTTATTCTGAAGATTCAGTGCTGTGCCCTTATTGCACGTAAAATTTTTTTTGTTATCATTAATCTACAATCACGTGAAGAACATTATGTTTACTATGCTCCCCCTTATCCAAGTCCACCAGCAAAAACCTCTTAAAGTCGCTGTCCATCAGCATAGTTGGATGCTTTAAACCCCTTCAGCATGTACCCCTTCAAAGACACCGATACAGTCGCTGTCAATCATGGAGTAGTAAGATGCTAAATAACCTCTACTAGTCTTCTCTGTGTTGTACAGCACTCCCCATGTCCCGCGCGACCCCACGCAATATACATGGTAATCCTAATGCCCCCAATCTTTCTCCCCACACTTATCCCTTACTTCAGAACCACCCTGTGCAGTCCTTTTCCCTTTGGCAACTTTTAGTCAACTCTCGGGTTCTGTGAGTGTCCTACTGTTTTTTTCCTTCAGTTTCTCTTTGTTGTTATACTCCACACATGAGTGATATCATTTGATATTGTCTTTCTCCGCCTGACCTATTTTTCTGAACATACTACTGTCTAGCTCCATCCACGTCATTGCAAATGGTAGGATTTGTTTTCTTCTTATGGCTGCTTACTGCACTTTGTAAACTGGATTTCATTCTTCCTTTTTGTTTGTAGTTTAGCTATGTGATTTCACCATTCATCTCCTGGTTATGAGCAACAGCTTTGTGTCAATCGATATGTATCTGTATCTATCTATCGCTCTGTCTGTCTGTATATCTATCTATCTTTCTACATATCCTTCTTTCTATCTCTCTATCCTCTCTATTTATCTATCCATCTATCTAGCTTCCTGTCTTCTATCATGTGTATAATCTATCGATCATCTGTCATCTATCTATCTGTCTATCTATGAAACAATCTTCTTTCTGTCTGTCCATCTATGCTTATGTACAAAACCGTTAACTACATCAACTATGTCACTTCCCTACATTATGCTTTCAAAAATATTGCAAGGTCACTAGGCCGTAGGGAGAGCACTGGGCTCACTGAGACAATTGCAGATCGAATCAGCCGCGTGTGCTTACAAAACCAGTAAATGGTGGTGCAGGGACTTGAACCCGTATCTCTGTGCTCTGTCCACTTACACCTCCTTCTCTCTTGCTAACTGTATTTAGCCACATTCATTGACTAAGTCCTCACTGAAGACCCCAATTATACTTCCTCTGGGCCTGTTGTAGACAGAAAAGTATACTTGGTGCTTTACTCACCACCATGTTTGAGGGACATTGGCATGTTCACCACTGATAGGAGGAGGGACAAATAAAAAGGAACACCTATTTCTAGACAGGAGCATTTGGGAGCAAAGTGTGTGTTGTGGAGAGACGTGTTTGGTTGAGTGTCCAAACTTCCCTCTTTATGTGGTTATTACTTCTTTACAATCGTGGATATCATAAAACCCAGTGATTTCAAAAGCCCAGACGCATAGTATTACAGCAATTCATTTGTTGATGTGAGAAAAATGAGAAGGACATTGCAGTACCACTAAATCTATACCTGGCACTGCTGATACCATACAAAAGGAATTCACGGTGGCTAGGTAGGACTATTTTCTAGTGACTGTCTCTGGGGTCTCAAATAGAATCCATTTGTTTCTTTGTTTAAAAGATTCACTTGTATAGGGTACCTGTCTCCGCCCCTTCAGCTTGTAGTTTTTCTGTGTCCTTGGATCACAAGTGAGTCTCCAGTAAGGGAGCACTTAGGTGATCTTGAGTTTTCATCAGTTCTTCTAACCCTGTGTCTTTTGATTGGAGCAGTGAAAGCCTGTACTTTTATTTTGATATTAGAGAGCTGTGCTCTTACTGCACTTGGAAATTTTTTTTGTTCTCATTAATATACAATCACATGCAGAACAATATGTTAACTAGTCTAACCCCTTCACCAAGTCCTCGCCAAATCCCAGTTTCAGTCTCTGTCCGTCAGCGTGTCGTAAGATGCTCTATAATCACTACTTGTCTTCTCTGTGTTGTATAGCCCTCCCAATGACCCTTCACCCTACACATTATTCATGCTAATCCTAATGCCCCCATTCTTTTTCCCCGCCCTTATCAATCCCTTCCCACAAACACTACCCAGTCCCTTTCTCTTTGGTAACTCTTAGTCCACTCTCGGGTACTGTGTATATGCTGCTGTTTCTTCCTTCAGTTTTTCTTTGTTATCGTACTCCACACATGAGTTAAATCATTTGGTACATGTATTTCTCCGACTTGCCTATTTGACTGAGCAAAATACCCTCTAGCTCCATCCAAGTTATTGCCAATGATAGGATTTGTTTTCTTCTTATGGCTGCTTACTTCACTTTTTAAACTGGATTTTATTCTTCTTTTTCGTTTGTAGTTTGCTATGTGCTTCAACCATTGCTCTCATGGTTACGAGCAATAGCTTTGTGTTAATCGATATGAACCGATATCTTTCTATCTGTCTGTCTATCAATCAATCAATCAATCAATCAATCAATCATCTTTCTGTCTGCCATTCTGTCCTTGTGTACTGAACAGGTAACCACATATCCTATGTCACTTTCCTACATTATGCTTCCAAAAATCCTGCAAGGTAACTAGGCTGTAGAGAGAGCACTGGGTTTACCGAGACACTTGCAGGTCATGTCGGCCGAGTGTACCTACAAAACCAGGAAATGGTTGTGCAGGGACTTGAACCCGTGTCTCTATCCACTGTCCTCTTTCATCTCCTTCTCACTTCCTGTCTGTATATAGACACATTCATTAACTAAGTGCTCCCTGAAGACCACAAGTACCCTTCCTCTGGGCCTGTGGACGACAGAAACGTAAAATTGTTGCTTTGCTCACCACCATGTTTGAAGGACATCTATGTGAACACCACTGATAGGATGGAGGGTCAAATAAAAAGGAACACCAATTTCTAGACAGGAGCAGTTGGGAGCTAAGAGTGTATTGTGGAGTGACATATTTATTTGAGTGTCCAAACTTCCCTCTTTAGGTGGTTATTACTTCACATTCGTGAAGATCATAAAACCCACAGATTTCAAAGGCCCAGATTCTTATTATTTCAGCAACCCAGTTGTTGAGGTGAGAGAAAATGAGAAGGACGTTGCTCCACCACTAAATCTATGTCTGGGCCTTGCTGAAAACAAACAAAAAGAATTCACGGTGGCCAGATAGTGCTATTTTCTACTGACTGTCTCTGGGGGCTCAAACAGAATCCATTTGTTTGATTGTTTGTTTTTCAGTTTCACTCGTGTAGGGTACTTGTCCCCACACCTTCAGCTTGTATTTTGTCTTTGTCCTTGGATCTCAAGTGAGTCTCCTGTAAGGAAGCACGTAGGTTTCTTGAGTTTTCATCCGTTCTTTTAACCCTGTGTCTTTTATTTGCAGCACTCAGAGCCTGACCTTTTATTCTGGTGATTCAGTGCTGTGCCAAAATTGCAATTAAAAAAATTTTTTTTGTTATCATTAATCTACAATCACGTGAAGAACATTATGTTTATTATGCTCCCCCTTATCCCAGTCCACCAGCAAAAACCTATTAAAGTCGCTGTCCATCAGCATAGTTGGATGCTTTAAACCCCTTCAGCATGTACCCCTTCAAAGACACCGATACAGTCGCTGTCAATCATGGAGTAGTAAGATGCTATATAACCTCTACTAGTCTTCTCTGTGTTGTACAGCACTCCCCATGCCCCGCGCGACCCCACGCAATATACATGGTAATCCTAATGCCCCCAATCTTTCTCCCCACACTTATCCCTCCCTTCAGAACCACCCTGTGCAGTCCTTTTCCCTTTGGCAACTTTTAGTCAACTCTCGGGTTCTGTGAGTATCCTGCTGTTTTTTTCCTTCAGTTTCTCTTTGTTGTAATACTCCACACATGAGTGATATCATTTAATATTGTCTTTCTCTGCCTGACCTATTTTTCTGAACATACTACTGTCTAGCTCCATCCACGTCATTGCAAATGGTAGGATTTGTTTTCTCCTTATGGCTGCTTACTGCACTTTGTAAACTGGATTTCATTCTTCCTTTTTGTTTGTAGTTTAGCTATGTGATTTCACCATTCATCTCCTGGTTAGGAGCAACAGCTTTGTGTCAATCGATATGTATCTGTATCTATCTATCGCTCTGTCTGTCTGTATATCTATCTATCTTTCTATATATCCTTCTTTCTATCTCTCTATCCTCTCTATTTATCTATCCATCTATCTAGCTTCCTGTCTTCTATCATGTGTATAATCTATCGATCATCTGTCATCTATCTGTCTATCTATGAAACAATCTTCTTTCTGTCTGTCCATCTATGCTTATGTACAGAACCGTTAACTACATCAACTATGTCACTTCCCTACATTATGCTTTCAAAAACATTGCAAGGTCACTAGGCCGTAGGGAGAGCACTGGGATCACTGAGACAATTGCAGATCGAATCAGCTGCGTGTGCTTACAAAACCAGTAAATGGTAGTGCAGGGACTTGAACCCGTATCTCTGTCCTCTGTCCTCTTAAACCTCCTTCTCGCTTGCTAACTGTATTTAGCCACATTCATTGACTAAGTCCTCACTGAAGACCCCAATTATACTTCCTCTGGGCCTGTTGTAGACAGAAAAGTATACTTGGTGCTTTACTCACCACCATGTTTGAGGGACATTGGCATGTTCACCACTGATAGGAGGAGGGACAAATAAAAAGGAACACCTATTTCTAGACAGGAGCATTTGGGAGCAAAGTGTGTGTTGTGGAGAGACGTGTTTAGTTGAGTGTCCAAACTTCCCTCTTTATGTGGTTATTACTTCTTTACAATCGTGGATATCATAAAACCCAGTGATTTCAAAAGCCCAGACGCATATTATTAAAGCAATTCATTTGTTGATGTGAGAAAAATGAGAAGGACATTGCAGTACCACTAAATCTATACCTGGGCACTGCTGATACCAAACAAAAGGAATTCACGGTGGCTAGGTAGGACTATTTTCTAGTGACTGTCTCTGGGGTCTCAAACAGAATCCATTTGTTTCTTTGTTTCAAAGATTCACTTGTATAGGGTACCTGTCCCCGCCCCTTCAGCTTGTAGTTTGTCTGTGTCCTTGGATCACAAGTGAGTCTCCAGAAAGGGAGCACTTAGGTGATCTTGAGTTTTCATCATTTCTTCTAACCCTGTGTCTTTTGATTGGAGCAGTGAAAGCCTGTACTTATATTCTTATATTTGAGAGCTGTACTCTTACTGCACTTTGAAATTTTTTTTGTTCTCATTAATATACAATCACATGCAGAACAATATGTTAACTAGTCTAACCCCTTCACCAAGTCCTCGCCAAATCCCAGTTTCAGTCGCTGTCCGTCAGCGTGTCGTAAGATGCTCTAGAATCACTACTTGTCTTCTCTGTGTTGTATAGCTCTCACAATGACCCTTCACCCTACACATTATTCATGCTAATCCTAATGCCCCCATTCTTTTTCCCCGCCCTTATCAATCCCTTCCCACAAACACTACCCAGTCCCTTTCTCTTTGGTAACTCTTAGTCCACTCTCGGGTACTGTGTATATGCTGCTGTTTCTTCCTTCAGTTTTTCTTTGTTATCGTACTCCACAGATGAGTTAAATCATTTGGTACATGTATTTCTCCGACTTGCCTATTTGACTGAGCAAAATACCCTCTAGCTCCATCCAAGTTATTGCCAATGATAGGATTTGTATTCTTCTTAAGGCTGCTTACTGTACTTTTTAAACTGGATTTTATTCTTCTTTTTCGTTTGTAGTTTGCTATGTGCTTCAACCTTTGCTCTCATGGTTATGAGCAATAGCTTTGTGTTAATCGATATGAACCTATATCTTTCTATCTGTCTGTCTATCAATCAATCAATCAATCAATCAATCAATCATCTTTCTGTCTGCCCATCTGTCCTTGTGTACAGAACAGGTAACCACATATCCTATGTCACTTTCCTACATTATGCTTCCAAAAATCCTGCATGGTAACTAGGCTGTAGGGAGAGCACTGGGTTCACCGAGACACTTGCAGGTCATGTCGGCCGAGTGTACCTACAAAACCAGGAAATGGTTGTGCAGGGACTTGAACCCGTGTCTCTATCCTCTGTCCTCTTTCATCTCCTTGTCACTTCCTTTCTGTATATAGCCACATTCATTCACTAAGTGCTCCCTGAAGACAAGTATCCTTCCTCTGGGCCTGTGGACGACAGAAAGGTAAAATTGTTGCTTTGCTCACCACCATGTTTGAAGGACATCTATGTGAACACCACTGATAGGATGGAGGGTCAAATAAAAAAGGAACACCAATTTCTAGACAGGAGCAGTTGGGAGCTAAGAGTGTATTGTGGAGTGACATATTTATTTGAGTGTCCAAACTTCCCTCTTTAGGTGGTTATTACTTCACATTCGTGAAGATCATAAAACCCACAGATTTCAAAGGCCCAGATTCTTATTATTTCAGCAACCCAGTTGTTGAGGTGAGAGAAAATGAGAAGGACGTTGCTCCACCACTAAATCTATGGCTGGGACTTGTTGAAAACAAACAAAAAGAATTCACGGTGGCCAGATAGTGCTATTTTCTACTGACTGTCTCTGGGGCCTCAAACAGAATCCATTTGTTTCATTGTTTGTTTTTCAGTTTCACTCGTGTAGGGTACTTGTCCCCACACCTTCAGCTTGTAGTTTGCCTTTGTCCTTGGATCTCAAGTGAGTCTCCTGTAAGGAAGCACGTAGGTTTCTTGAGTTTTCATCCGTTCTTTTAACCCTGTGTCTTTTATTTGCAGCACTCAGAGCCTGACCTTTTATTCTGTTGATTCAGTGCTGTGCCCTTATTGCACTTAAAAAATTTTTTTTGTTATCATTAATCTACAATCACGTGAAGAACATTATGTTTACTATGCTCCCCCTTATCCAAGTCCACCAGCAAAAACCTCTTAAAGTCGCTGTCCATCAGCATAGTTGGATGTTTTAAACCCCTTCAGCATGTACCCCTTCAAAGACACCGATACAGTCGCTGTCAATCATGGAGTAGTAAGATGCCATATAACCTCTACTAGTCTTCTCTGTGTTGTACAGCACTCCCCATGCCCCGCGCGATCCCACGCAATATACATTGTAATCCCAATGCCCCCAATCTTTCTCCCCACACTTATCCCTCCCTTCAGAACCACCCTGTGCAGTCCTTTTCCCTTTGGCATCTTTTAGTCAACTCTCGGGTTCTGTGAGTATCCTGCTGTTTTTTTCCTTCAGTTTCTCTTTGTTGTTATACTCCACACATGAGTGATATCATTTGATATTGTCTTTCTCCGCCTGACCTATTTTTATGAATATACTACTGTCTAGCTCCATCCACGTCATTGCAAATGGTAGGATTTGTTTTCTTCTTATGGCTGCTTACTGCACTTTGTAAACTGGATTTCAGTCTTCCTATTTGTTTGTAGTTTAGCTATGTGATTTCACCATTCATCTCCTGGTTATGAGCAACAGCTTTGTGTCAATCGATATGTATCTGTACCTATCTATCGCTCTGTCTGTCTGCATATCTATCTATCTTTCTATATATCCTTCTTTCTATCTCTCTATCCTCTCTATTTATCTATCCATCTATCTAGCTTCCTGTCTTCTATCATGTGTATAATCTATCAATCATCTGTCATCTATCTATCTGTCTATCTATGAAACAATCTTCTTTCTGTGTGTCCATCTATGCTTATGTACAGAACCGTTAACTACATCAACTATGTCACTTCCCTACATTATGCTTTCAAAAACATTGCAAGGTCACTAGGCCGTATGGAGAGCACTGGGCTCACTGAGACAATTGCAGATCGAATCAGCCGGGTGTGCTTACAAAACCAGTAAATGGTGGTGAAGGGACTTGAACCCGTATCTCTGTCCTCTGTCCTCTTAAACCTCCTTCTCGCTTGCTAACTGTATTTAGCCACATTCATTGACTAAGTCCTCACTGAAGACCCCAATTATACTTCCTCTGGGCCTGTTGTAGACAGAAAAGTATACTTGGTGCTTTACTCACCACCATGTTTGAGGGACATTGGCAGGTTCGCCACTGATAGGAGGAGGGACAAATAAAAAGGAACACCTATTTCTAGACAGGAGCATTTGGGAGCAAAGTGTGTGTTGTGGAGAGACGTGTTTGGTTGTGTCCAAACTTCCCTCTTTATGTGGTTATTACTTCTTTACAATCGTGGATATCATAAAACCCAGTGATTTCAAAATCCCAGACGCATAGTATTACAGCAATTCATTTGTTGATGTGAGAAAAATGAGAAGGACATTGCAGTACCACTAAATCTATACCTGGGCACTGCTGATACAAAACAAAAGGAATTCACGGTGGCTAGGTAGGACTATTTTCTAGTGACTGTCTCTGGGGTCTCAAACAGAATCCATTTGTTTCTTTGTTTCAAAGATTCACTTGTATAGGGTACCTGTCCCCGACCCTTCAGCTTGTAGTTTGTCTGTGTCCTTGGATCACAAGTGAGTCTCCAGTAAGGGAGCACTTAGGTCATCTTGAGTTTTCATCAGTTCTTCTAACCCTGTGTCTTTTTATTGGAGCAGTGAAAGCCTGTACTTTTATTCTGATATTAGAGAGCTGTGCTCTTACTGCACTTGGAAATTTTTTTTGTTCTCATTAATATACAATCACATGCAGAACAATATGTTAACTAGTCTAACCCCTTCACCAAGTCCTCGCCTAATCCCAGTTTCAGTCGCTGTCCGTCAGCGTGTCGTAAGATGCTCTAGAATCACTACTTGTCTTCTCTGTGTTGTATAGCCCTCCCAATGACCCTTCACCCTACACATTATTCATGCTAATCCTAATGCCCCCATTCTTTTTCCCCGCCCTTATCAATCCCTTCCCACAAACACTACCCAGTCCCTTTCTCTTTGGTAACTCTTAGTCCACTCTCGGGTACTGTATATATGCTGCTGATTCTTCCTTCAGTTTTTCTTTGTTATCGTACTCCACACATGAGTTAAATCATTTGGTACATTTATTTCTCCGACTGGCCTATTTGACTGAGCAAAATACCCTCTAGCTCCATCCAAGTTATTGCCAATGATAGGATTTGTTTTCTTCTTATGGCTGCTTCCTGCACTTTTTAAACTGGATTTTATACTTCTTTTTCGTTTGTAGTTTGCTATGTGCTTCAACCATTGCTCTCATGGTTATGAGCAATAGCTTTGTGTTAATCGATATGAACCTATATCTATCTATCTGTCTGTCTATCAATCAATCAATCAATAAATCAATCAATCATCTTTCTGTCTGCCCATCTTTCCTTGTGTACAGAACAGGTAACCACATATACTATGTCACTTTCCTACATTATGCTTCCAAAAATCCTGCAAGGTAACTAGGCTGTAGGGAGAGCACTGGGTTCACCGAGACACTTGCAGGTCTTGTCGGCCGAGTGTACCTACAAAACAAGGAAATGGTTGTGCAGGGACTTGAACCCGTGTCTCTATCCACTGTCCTCTTTCATCTCCTTCTCACTTCCTGTCTGTATATAGCCACATTCATTCACTAAGTGCTCCCTGAAGACCACAAATATCCTTCCTCTGGGCCTGTGGACGACAGAAACGTAAAATTGTTGCTTTGCTCACCACCATGTTTGAAGGACATCTATGTGAACACCACTGATAGGATGGAGGGTCAAATAAAAAAGGAACACCAATTTCTAGACAGGAGCAGTTGGGAGCTAAGAGTGTATTGTGGAGTGGCATATTTATTTGAGTGTCCAAACTTCCCTCTTTAGGTGGTTATTACTTCACATTCGTGAAGATCATAAAACCCACAGATTTCAAAGGACCAGATTCTTATTATTTCAGCAACCCAGTTGTTGAGGTGAGAGAAAATGAGAAGGACGTTGCTCCACCACTAAATCTATGGCTGGGCCTTGCTGAAAACAAACAAAAAGAATTCACGGTGGCCAGATAGTGCTATTTTCTACTGACTGTCTCTGGGGGCTCAAACAGAATCCATTTGTTTGATTGTTTGTTTTTCAGTTTCACTCGTGTAGGGTACTTGTCCCCACACCTTCAGCTTGTAGTTTGTCTTTGTCCTTGGATCTCAAGTGAGTCTCCTGTAAGGAAGCACGTAGGTTTCTTGAGTTTTCATCCGTTCTTTTAACCCTGTGTCTTTTGTTTGCAGCACTCAGAGCCTGACCTTTTATTCTGATGATTCAGTGCTGTGCCCTTATTGCACGTAAAATTTTTTTTGTTATCATTAATCTACAATCACGTGAAGAACATTATGTTTACTATGCTCCCCCTTATCCAAGTCCACCAGCAAAAACCTCTTAAAGTCGCTGTCCATCAGCATAGTTGGATGCTTTAAACCCCTTCAGCATGTACCCCTTCAAAGACACCGATACAGTCGCTGTCAATCATGGAGTAGTAAGATGCTAAATAACCTCTACTAGTCTTCTCTGTGTTGTACAGCACTCCCCATGTCCCGCGCGACCCCACGCAATATACATGGTAATCCTAATGCCCCCAATCTTTCTCCCCACACTTATCCCTCCCTTCAGAACCACCCTGTGCAGTCCTTTTCCCTTTGGCAACTTTTAGTCAACTCTCGGGTTCTGTGAGTGTCCTACTGTTTTTTTCCTTCAGTTTCTCTTTGTTGTTATACTCCACACATGAGTGATATCATTTGATATTGTCTTTCTCCGCCTGACCTATTTTTCTGAACATACTACTGTCTAGCTCCATCCACGTCATTGCAAATGGTAGGATTTGTTTTCTTCTTATGGCTGCTTACTGCACTTTGTAAACTGGATTTCATTCTTCCTTTTTGTTTGTAGTTTAGCTATGTGATTTCACCATTCATCTCCTGGTTATGAGCAACAGCTTTGTGTCAATCGATATGTATCTGTACTTATCTATCGCTCTGTCTGTCTGTATATCTATCTATCTTTCTATATATCCTTCTTTCTATCTCTCTATCCTCTCTATTTATCTATCCATCTATCTAGCTTCCTGTCTTCTATCATGTGTATAATCTATCGATCATCTGTCATCTATCTATCTGTCTATCTATGAAACAATCTTCTTTCTGTCTGTCCATCTATCCTTATGTACAGAAGAGTTAACTACATCAACTATGTCACTTCCATACATTATGCTTTCAAAAACATTGCAAGGTCACTAGGCCGTAGGGAGAGCACTGGGCTCACTGAGACAATTGCAGATCGAATCAGCCGCGTGTGCTTACAAAACCAGTAAATGGTGGTGCAGGGACTTGAACCCGTATCTCTGTGCTCTGTCCACTTACACCTCCTTCTCTCTTGCTAACTGTATTTAGCCACATTCATTGACTAAGTCCTCACTGAAGACCCCAATTATACTTCCTCTGGGCCTGTTGTAGACAGAAAAGTATACTTGGTGCTTTACTCACCACCATGTTTGAGGGACATTGGCATGTTCACCACTGATAGGAGGAGGGACAAATAAAAAGGAACACCTATTTCTAGACAGGAGCATTTGGGAGCAAAGTGTGTGTTGTGGAGAGACGTGTTTGGTTGAGTGTCCAAACTTCCCTCTTTATGTGGTTATTACTTCTTTACAATCGTGGATATCATAAAACCCAGTGATTTCAAAAGCCCAGACGCATAGTATTACAGCAATTCATTTGTTGATGTGAGAAAAATGAGAAGGACATTGCAGTACCACTAAATCTATACCTGGCACTGCTGATACCATACAAAAGGAATTCACGGTGGCTAGGTAGGACTATTTTCTAGTGACTGTCTCTGGGGTCTCAAACAGAATCCATTTGTTTCTTTGTTTAAAAGATTCACTTGTATAGGGTACCTGTCTCCGCCCCTTCAGCTTGTAGTTTGTCTGTGTCCTTGGATCACAAGTGAGTCTCCAGTAAGGGAGCACTTAGGTGATCTTGAGTTTTCATCAGTTCTTCTAACCCTGTGTCTTTTGATTGGAGCAGTGAAAGCCTGTACTTATATTCTTATATTTGAGAGCTGTACTCTTACTGCACTTTGAAATTTTTTTTGTTCTCATTAATATACAATCACATGCAGAACAATATGTTAACTAGTCTAACCCCTTCACCAAGTCCTCGCCAAATCCCAGTTTCAGTCGCTGTCCGTCAGCGTGTCGTAAGATGCTCTAGAATCACTACTTGTCTTCTCTGTGTTGTATAGCTCTCACAATGACCCTTCACCCTACACATTATTCATGCTAATCCTAATGCCCCCATTCTTTTTCCCCGCCCTTATCAATCCCTTCCCACAAACACTACCCAGTCCCTTTCTCTTTGGTAACTCTTAGTCCACTCTCGGGTACTGTGTATATGCTGCTGTTTCTTCCTTCAGTTTTTCTTTGTTATCGTACTCCACACATGAGTTAAATCATTTGGTACATGTATTTCTCCGACTTGCCTATTTGACTGAGCAAAATACCCTCTAGCTCCATCCAAGTTATTGCCAATGATAGGATTTGTTTTCTTCTTATGGCTGCTTAATTCACTTTTTAAACTGGATTTTATTCTTCTTTTTCGTTTGTAGTTTGCTATGTGCTTCAACCATTGCTCTCATGGTTACGAGCAATAGCTTTGTGTTAATCGATATGAACCGATATCTTTCTATCTGTCTGTCTATCAATCAATCAATCAATCAATCAATCAATCATCTTTCTGTCTGCCATTCTGTCCTTGTGTACTGAACAGGTAACCACATATCCTATGTCACTTTCCTACATTATGCTTCCAAAAATCCTGCAAGGTAACTAGGCTGTAGAGAGAGCACTGGGTTTACCGAGACACTTGCAGGTCATGTCGGCCGAGTGTACCTACAAAACCAGGAAATGGTTGTGCAGGGACTTGAACCCGTGTCTCTATCCACTGTCCTCTTTCATCTCCTTCTCACTTCCTGTCTGTATATAGACACATTCATTCACTAAGTGCTCCCTGAAGACCACAAGTACCCTTCCTCTGGGCCTGTGGACGACAGAAACGTAAAATTGTTGCTTTGCTCACCACCATGTTTGAAGGACATCTATGTGAACACCACTGATAGGATGGAGGGTCAAATAAAAAGGAACACCAATTTCTAGACAGGAGCAGTTGGGAGCTAAGAGTGTATTGTGGAGTGACATATTTATTTGAGTGTCCAAACTTCCCTCTTTAGGTGGTTATTACTTCACATTCGTGAAGATCATAAAACCCACAGATTTCAAAGGCCCAGATTCTTATTATTTCAGCAACCCAGTTGTTGAGGTGAGAGAAAATGAGAAGGACGTTGCTCCACCACTAAATCTATGTCTGGGCCTTGCTGAAAACAAACAAAAAGAATTCACGGTGGCCAGATAGTGCTATTTTCTACTGACTGTCTCTGGGGGCTCAAACAGAATCCATTTGTTTGATTGTTTGTTTTTCAGTTTCACTCGTGTAGGGTACTTGTCCCCACACCTTCAGCTTGTATTTTGTCTTTGTCCTTGGATCTCAAGTGAGTCTCCTGTAAGGAAGCACGTAGGTTTCTTGAGTTTTCATCCGTTCTTTTAACCCTGTGTCTTTTATTTGCAGCACTCAGAGCCTGACCTTTTATTCTGGTGATTCAGTGCTGTGCCAAAATTGCAATTAAAAAAATTTTTTTTGTTATCATTAATCTACAATCACGTGAAGAACATTATGTTTATTATGCTCCCCCTTATCCCAGTCCACCAGCAAAAACCTCTTAAAGTCGCTGTCCATCAGCATAGTTGGATGCTTTAAACCCCTTCAGCATGTACCCCTTCAAAGACACCGATACAGTCGCTGTCAATCATGGAGTAGTAAGATGCTATATAACCTCTACTAGTCTTCTCTGTGTTGTACAGCACTCCCCATGCCCCGCGCGACCCCACGCAATATACATGGTAATCCTAATGCCCCCAATCTTTCTCCCCACACTTATCCCTCCCTTCAGAACCACCCTGTGCAGTCCTTTTCCCTTTGGCAACTTTTAGTCAACTCTCGGGTTCTGTGAGTATCCTGCTGTTTTTTTCCTTCAGTTTCTCTTTGTTGTAATACTCCACACATGAGTGATATCATTTAATATTGTCTTTCTCTGCCTGACCTATTTTTCTGAACATACTACTGTCTAGCTCCATCCACGTCATTGCAAATGGTAGGATTTGTTTTCTCCTTATGGCTGCTTACTGCACTTTGTAAACTGGATTTCATTCTTCCTTTTTGTTTGTAGTTTAGCTATGTGATTTCACCATTCATCTCCTGGTTAGGAGCAACAGCTTTGTGTCAATCGATATGTATCTGTATCTATCTATCGCTCTGTCTGTCTGTATATCTATCTATCTTTCTATATATCCTTCTTTCTATCTCTCTATCCTCTCTATTTATCTATCCATCTATCTAGCTTCCTGTCTTCTATCATGTGTATAATCTATCGATCATCTGTCATCTATCTATCTGTCTATCTATGAAACAATCTTCTTTCTGTCTGTCCATCTATGCTTACGTACAGAACCGTTAACTACATCAACTATGTCACTTCCCTACATTATGCTTTCAAAAACATTGCAAGGTCACTAGGCCGTATGGAGAGCACTGGGCTCACTGAGACAATTGCAGATCGAATCAGCTGCGTGTGCTTACAAAACCAGTAAATGGTAGTGCAGGGACTTAAACCCGTATCTCTGTCCTCTGTCCTCTTAAACCTCCTTCTCGCTTGCTAACTGTATTTAGCCACATTCATTGACTAAGTCCTCACTGAAGACCCCAATTATACTTCCTCTGGGCCTGTTGTAGACAGAAAAGTATACTTGGTGCTTTACTCACCACCATGTTTGAGGGACATTGGCATGTTCACCACTGATAGGAGGAGGGACAAATAAAAAGGAACACCTATTTCTAGACAGGAGCATTTGGGAGCAAAGTGTGTGTTGTGGAGAGACGTGTTTAGTTGAGTGTCCAAACTTCCCTCTTTATGTGGTTATTACTTCTTTACAATCGTGGATATCATAAAACCCAGTGATTTCAAAAGCCCAGACGCATATTATTACAGCAATTCATTTGTTGATGTGAGAAAAATGAGAAGGACATTGCAGTACCACTAAATCTATACCTGGGCACTGCTGATACCAAACAAAAGGAATTCACGGTGGCTAGGTAGGACTATTTTCTAGTGACTGTCTCTGGGGTCTCAAACAGAATCCATTTGTTTCTTTGTTTCAAAGATTCACTTGTATAGGGTAGCTGTCCCCGCCCCTTCAGCTTGTAGTTTGTCTGTGTCCTTGGATCACAAGTGAGTCTCCAGTAAGGGAGCACTTAGGTGATCTTGAGTTTTCATCATTTCTTCTAACCCTGTGTCTTTTGATTGGAGCAGTGAAAGCCTGTACTTATATTCTTATATTTGAGAGCTGTACTCTTACTGCACTTTGAAATTTTTTTTGTTCTCATTAATATACAATCACATGCAGAACAATATGTTAACTAGTCTAACCCCTTCACCAAGTCCTCGCCAAATCCCAGTTTCAGTCGCTGTCCGTCAGCGTGTCGTAAGATGCTCTAGAATCACTACTTGTCTTCTCTGTGTTGTATAGCTCTCACAATGACCCTTCACCCTACACATTATTCATGCTAATCCTAATGCCCCCATTCTTTTTCCCCGCCCTTATCAATCCCTTCCCACAAACACTACCCAGTCCCTTTCTCTTTGGTAACTCTTAGTCCACTCTCGGGTACTGTGTATATGCTGCTGTTTCTTCCTTCAGTTTTTCTTTGTTATCGTACTCCACAGATGAGTTAAATCATTTGGTACATGTATTTCTCCGACTTGCCTATTTGACTGAGCAAAATACCCTCTAGCTCCATCCAAGTTATTGCCAATGATAGGATTTGTATTCTTCTTAAGGCTGCTTACTGTACTTTTTAAACTGGATTTTATTCTTCTTTTTCGTTTGTAGTTTGCTATGTGCTTCAACCTTTGCTCTCATGGTTATGAGCAATAGCTTTGTGTTAATCGATATGAACCTATATCTTTCTATCTGTCTGTCTATCAATCAATCAATCAATCAATCAATCAATCAATCATCTTTCTGTCTGCCCATCTGTCCTTGTGTACAGAACAGGTAACCACATATCCTATGTCACTTTCCTACATTATGCTTCCAAAAATCCTGCATGGTAACTAGGCTGTAGGGAGAGCACTGGGTTCACCGAGACACTTGCAGGTCATGTCGGCCGAGTGTACCTACAAAACCAGGAAATGGTTGTGCAGGGACTTGAACCCGTGTCTCTATCCTCTGTCCTCTTTCATCTCCTTGTCACTTCCTTTCTGTATATAGCCACATTCATTCACTAAGTGCTCCCTGAAGACAAGTATCCTTCCTCTGGGCCTGTGGACGACAGAAAGGTAAAATTGTTGCTTTGCTCACCACCATGTTTGAAGGACATCTATGTGAACACCACTGATAGGATGGAGGGTCAAATAAAAAAGGAACACCAATTTCTAGACAGGAGCAGTTGGGAGCTAAGAGTGTATTGTGGAGTGACATATTTATTTGAGTGTCCAAACTTCCCTCTTTAGGTGGTTATTACTTCACATTCGTGAAGATCATAAAACCCACAGATTTCAAAGGCCCAGATTCTTATTATTTCAGCAACCCAGTTGTTGAGGTGAGAGAAAATGAGAAGGACGTTGCTCCACCACTAAATCTATGGCTGGGACTTGTTGAAAACAAACAAAAAGAATTCACGGTGGCCAGATAGTGCTATTTTCTACTGACTGTCTCTGGGGCCTCAAACAGAATCCATTTGTTTCATTGTTTGTTTTTCAGTTTCACTCGTGTAGGGTACTTGTCCCCACACCTTCAGCTTGTAGTTTGCCTTTGTCCTTGGATCTCAAGTGAGTCTCCTGTAAGGAAGCACGTAGGTTTCTTGAGTTTTCATCCGTTCTTTTAACCCTGTGTCTTTTATTTGCAGCACTCAGAGCCTGACCTTTTATTCTGTTGATTCAGTGCTGTGCCCTTATTGCACTTAAAAAATTTTTTTTGTTATCATTAATCTACAATCACGTGAAGAACATTATGTTTACTATGCTCCCCCTTATCCAAGTCCACCAGCAAAAACCTCTTAAAGTCGCTGTCCATCAGCATAGTTGGATGTTTTAAACCCCTTCAGCATGTACCCCTTCAAAGACACCGATACAGTCGCTGTCAATCATGGAGTAGTAAGATGCCATATAACCTCTACTAGTCTTCTCTGTGTTGTACAGCACTCCCCATGCCCCGCGCGATCCCACGCAATATACATTGTAATCCTAATGCCCCCAATCTTTCTCCCCACACTTATCCCTCCCTTCAGAACCACCCTGTGCAGTCCTTTTCCCTTTGGCATCTTTTAGTCAACTCTCGGGTTCTGTGAGTATCCTGCTGTTTTTTTCCTTCAGTTTCTCTTTGTTGTTATACTCCACACATGAGTGATATCATTTGATATTGTCTTTCTCCGCCTGACCTATTTTTATGAATATACTACTGTCTAGCTCCATCCACGTCATTGCAAATGGTAGGATTTGTTTTCTTCTTATGGCTGCTTACTGCACTTTGTAAACTGGATTTCAGTCTTCCTATTTGTTTGTAGTTTAGCTATGTGATTTCACCATTCATCTCCTGGTTATGAGCAACAGCTTTGTGTCAATCGATATGTATCTGTACCTATCTATCGCTCTGTCTGTCTGCATATCTATCTATCTTTCTATATATCCTTCTTTCTATCTCTCTATCCTCTCTATTTATCTATCCATCTATCTAGCTTCCTGTCTTCTATCATGTGTATAATCTATCAATCATCTGTCATCTATCTATCTGTCTATCTATGAAACAATCTTCTTTCTGTGTGTCCATCTATGCTTATGTACAGAACCGTTAACTACATCAACTATGTCACTTCCCTACATTATGCTTTCAAAAACATTGCAAGGTCACTAGGCCGTATGGAGAGCACTGGGCTCACTGAGACAATTGCAGATCGAATCAGCCGGGTGTGCTTACAAAACCAGTAAATGGTGGTGAAGGGACTTGAACCCGTATCTCTGTCCTCTGTCCTCTTAAACCTCCTTCTCGCTTGCTAACTGTATTTAGCCACATTCATTGACTAAGTCCTCACTGAAGACCCCAATTATACTTCCTCTGGGCCTGTTGTAGACAGAAAAGTATACTTGGTGCTTTACTCACCACCATGTTTGAGGGACATTGGCAGGTTCGCCACTGATAGGAGGAGGGACAAATAAAAAGGAACACCTATTTCTAGACAGGAGCATTTGGGAGCAAAGTGTGTGTTGTGGAGAGACGTGTTTGGTTGTGTCCAAACTTCCCTCTTTATGTGGTTATTACTTCTTTACAATCGTGGATATCATAAAACCCAGTGATTTCAAAATCCCAGACGCATAGTATTACAGCAATTCATTTGTTGATGTGAGAAAAATGAGAAGGACTTTGCAGTACCACTAAATCTATACCTGGGCACTGCTGATACCAAACAAAAGGAATTCACGGTGGCTAGGTAGGACTATTTTCTAGTGACTGTCTCTGGGGTCTCAAACAGAATCCATTTGTTTCTTTGTTTCAAAGATTCACTTGTATAGGGTACCTGTCCCCGACCCTTCAGCTTGTAGTTTGTCTGTGTCCTTGGATCACAAGTGAGTCTCCAGTAAGGGAGCACTTAGGTCATCTTGAGTTTTCATCAGTTCTTCTAACCCTGTGTCTTTTTATTGGAGCAGTGAAAGCCTGTACTTTTATTCTGATATTAGAGAGCTGTGCTCTTACTGCACTTGGAAATTTTTTTTGTTCTCATTAATATACAATCACATGCAGAACAATATGTTAACTAGTCTAACCCCTTCACCAAGTCCTCGCCTAATCCCAGTTTCAGTCGCTGTCCGTCAGCGTGTCGTAAGATGCTCTAGAATCACTACTTGTCTTCTCTGTGTTGTATAGCCCTCCCAATGACCCTTCACCCTACACATTATTCATGCTAATCCTAATGCCCCCATTCTTTTTCCCCGCCCTTATCAATCCCTTCCCACAAACACTACCCAGTCCCTTTCTCTTTGGTAACTCTTAGTCCACTCTCGGGTACTGTATATATGCTGCTGATTCTTCCTTCAGTTTTTCTTTGTTATCGTACTCCACACATGAGTTAAATCATTTGGTACATTTATTTCTCCGACTGGCCTATTTGACTGAGCAAAATACCCTCTAGCTCCATCCAAGTTATTGCCAATGATAGGATTTGTTTTCTTCTTATGGCTGCTTCCTGCACTTTTTAAACTGGATTTTATACTTCTTTTTCGTTTGTAGTTTGCTATGTGCTTCAACCATTGCTCTCATGGTTATGAGCAATAGCTTTGTGTTAATCGATATGAACCTATATCTATCTATCTGTCTGTCTATCAATCAATCAATCAATAAATCAATCAATCATCTTTCTGTCTGCCCATCTTTCCTTGTGTACAGAACAGGTAACCACATATACTATGTCACTTTCCTACATTATGCTTCCAAAAATCCTGCAAGGTAACTAGGCTGTAGGGAGAGCACTGGGTTCACCGAGACACTTGCAGGTCTTGTCGGCCGAGTGTACCTACAAAACAAGGAAATGGTTGTGCAGGGACTTGAACCCGTGTCTCTATCCACTGTCCTCTTTCATCTCCTTCTCACTTCCTGTCTGTATATAGCCACATTCATTCACTAAGTGCTCCCTGAAGACCACAAATATCCTTCCTCTGGGCCTGTGGACGACAGAAACGTAAAATTGTTGCTTTGCTCACCACCATGTTTGAAGGACATCTATGTGAACACCACTGATAGGATGGAGGGTCAAATAAAAAAGGAACACCAATTTCTAGACAGGAGCAGTTGGGAGCTAAGAGTGTATTGTGGAGTGGCATATTTATTTGAGTGTCCAAACTTCCCTCTTTAGGTGGTTATTACTTCACATTCGTGAAGATCATAAAACCCACAGATTTCAAAGGACCAGATTCTTATTATTTCAGCAACCCAGTTGTTGAGGTGAGAGAAAATGAGAAGGACGTTGCTCCACCACTAAATCTATGGCTGGGCCTTGCTGAAAACAAACAAAAAGAATTCACGGTGGCCAGATAGTGCTATTTTCTACTGACTGTCTCTGGGGGCTCAAACAGAATCCATTTGTTTGATTGTTTGTTTTTCAGTTTCACTCGTGTAGGGTACTTGTCCCCACACCTTCAGCTTGTAGTTTGTCTTTGTCCTTGGATCTCAAGTGAGTCTCCTGTAAGGAAGCACGTAGGTTTCTTGAGTTTTCATCCGTTCTTTTAACCCTGTGTCTTTTGTTTGCAGCACTCAGAGCCTGACCTTTTATTCTGATGATTCAGTGCTGTGCCCTTATTGCACGTAAAATTTTTTTTGTTATCATTAATCTACAATCACGTGAAGAACATTATGTTTACTATGCTCCCCCTTATCCAAGTCCACCAGCAAAAACCTCTTAAAGTCGCTGTCCATCAGCATAGTTGGATGCTTTAAACCCCTTCAGCATGTACCCCTTCAAAGACACCGATACAGTCGCTGTCAATCATGGAGTAGTAAGATGCTAAATAACCTCTACTAGTCTTCTCTGTGTTGTACAGCACTCCCCATGTCCCGCGCGACCCCACGCAATATACATGGTAATCCTAATGCCCCCAATCTTTCTCCCCACACTTATCCCTCCCTTCAGAACCACCCTGTGCAGTCCTTTTCCCTTTGGCAACTTTTAGTCAACTCTCGGGTTCTGTGAGTGTCCTACTGTTTTTTTCCTTCAGTTTCTCTTTGTTGTTATACTCCACACATGAGTGATATCATTTGATATTGTCTTTCTCCGCCTGACCTATTTTTCTGAACATACTACTGTCTAGCTCCATCCACGTCATTGCAAATGGTAGGATTTGTTTTCTTCTTATGGCTGCTTACTGCACTTTGTAAACTGGATTTCATTCTTCCTTTTTGTTTGTAGTTTAGCTATGTGATTTCACCATTCATCTCCTGGTTATGAGCAACAGCTTTGTGTCAATCGATATGTATCTGTACTTATCTATCGCTCTGTCTGTCTGTATATCTATCTATCTTTCTATATATCCTTCTTTCTATCTCTCTATCCTCTCTATTTATCTATCCATCTATCTAGCTTCCTGTCTTCTATCATGTGTATAATCTATCGATCATCTGTCATCTATCTATCTGTCTATCTATGAAACAATCTTCTTTCTGTCTGTCCATCTATCCTTATGTACAGAAGAGTTAACTACATCAACTATGTCACTTCCATACATTATGCTTTCAAAAACATTGCAAGGTCACTAGGCCGTAGGGAGAGCACTGGGCTCACTGAGACAATTGCAGATCGAATCAGCCGCGTGTGCTTACAAAACCAGTAAATGGTGGTGCAGGGACTTGAACCCGTATCTCTGTGCTCTGTCCACTTACACCTCCTTCTCTCTTGCTAACTGTATTTAGCCACATTCATTGACTAAGTCCTCACTGAAGACCCCAATTATACTTCCTCTGGGCCTGTTGTAGACAGAAAAGTATACTTGGTGCTTTACTCACCACCATGTTTGAGGGACATTGGCATGTTCACCACTGATAGGAGGAGGGACAAATAAAAAGGAACACCTATTTCTAGACAGGAGCATTTGGGAGCAAAGTGTGTGTTGTGGAGAGACGTGTTTGGTTGAGTGTCCAAACTTCCCTCTTTATGTGGTTATTACTTCTTTACAATCGTGGATATCATAAAACCCAGTGATTTCAAAAGCCCAGACGCATAGTATTACAGCAATTCATTTGTTGATGTGAGAAAAATGAGAAGGACATTGCAGTACCACTAAATCTATACCTGGCACTGCTGATACCATACAAAAGGAATTCACGGTGGCTAGGTAGGACTATTTTCTAGTGACTGTCTCTGGGGTCTCAAACAGAATCCATTTGTTTCTTTGTTTAAAAGATTCACTTGTATAGGGTACCTGTCTCCGCCCCTTCAGCTTGTAGTTTGTCTGTGTCCTTGGATCACAAGTGAGTCTCCAGTAAGGGAGCACTTAGGTGATCTTGAGTTTTCATCAGTTCTTCTAACCCTGTGTCTTTTGATTGGAGCAGTGAAAGCCTGTACTTTTATTTTGATATTAGAGAGCTGTGCTCTTACTGCACTTGGAAATTTTTTTTGTTCTCATTAATATACAATCACATGCAGAACAATATGTTAACTAGTCTAACCCCTTCACCAAGTCCTCGCCAAATCCCAGTTTCAGTCTCTGTCCGTCAGCGTGTCGTAAGATGCTCTATAATCACTACTTGTCTTCTCTGTGTTGTATAGCCCTCCCAATGACCCTTCACCCTACACATTATTCATGCTAATCCTAATGCCCCCATTCTTTTTCCCCGCCCTTATCAATCCCTTCCCACAAACACTACCCAGTCCCTTTCTCTTTGGTAACTCTTAGTCCACTCTCGGGTACTGTGTATATGCTTCTGTTTCTTCCTTCAGTTTTTCTTTGTTATCGTACTCCACACATGAGTTAAATCATTTGGTACATGTATTTCTCCGACTTGCCTATTTGACTGAGCAAAATACCCTCTAGCTCCATCCAAGTTATTGCCAATGATAGGATTTGTTTTCTTCTTATGGCTGCTTACTTCACTTTTTAAACTGGATTTTATTCTTCTTTTTCGTTTGTAGTTTGCTATGTGCTTCAACCATTGCTCTCATGGTTACGAGCAATAGCTTTGTGTTAATCGATATGAACCGATATCTTTCTATCTGTCTGTCTATCAATCAATCAATCAATCAATCAATCAATCATCTTTCTGTCTGCCATTCTGTCCTTGTGTACTGAACAGGTAACCACATATCCTATGTCACTTTCCTACATTATGCTTCCAAAAATCCTGCAAGGTAACTAGGCTGTAGAGAGAGCACTGGGTTTACCGAGACACTTGCAGGTCATGTCGGCCGAGTGTACCTACAAAACCAGGAAATGGTTGTGCAGGGACTTGAACCCGTGTCTCTATCCACTGTCCTCTTTCATCTCCTTCTCACTTCCTGTCTGTATATAGACACATTCATTCACTAAGTGCTCCCTGAAGACCACAAGTACCCTTCCTCTGGGCCTGTGGACGACAGAAACGTAAAATTGTTGCTTTGCTCACCACCATGTTTGAAGGACATCTATGTGAACACCACTGATAGGATGGAGGGTCAAATAAAAAGGAACACCAATTTCTAGACAGGAGCAGTTGGGAGCTAAGAGTGTATTGTGGAGTGACATATTTATTTGAGTGTCCAAACTTCCCTCTTTAGGTGGTTATTACTTCACATTCGTGAAGATCATAAAACCCACAGATTTCAAAGGCCCAGATTCTTATTATTTCAGCAACCCAGTTGTTGAGGTGAGAGAAAATGAGAAGGACGTTGCTCCACCACTAAATCTATGTCTGGGCCTTGCTGAAAACAAACAAAAAGAATTCACGGTGGCCAGATAGTGCTATTTTCTACTGACTGTCTCTGGGGGCTCAAACAGAATCCATTTGTTTGATTGTTTGTTTTTCAGTTTCACTCGTGTAGGGTACTTGTCCCCACACCTTCAGCTTGTATTTTGTCTTTGTCCTTGGATCTCAAGTGAGTCTCCTGTAAGGAAGCACGTAGGTTTCTTGAGTTTTCATCCGTTCTTTTAACCCTGTGTCTTTTATTTGCAGCACTCAGAGCCTGACCTTTTATTCTGGTGATTCAGTGCTGTGCCAAAATTGCAATTAAAAAAATTTTTTTTGTTATCATTAATCTACAATCACGTGAAGAACATTATGTTTATTATGCTCCCCCTTATCCCAGTCCACCAGCAAAAACCTCTTAAAGTCGCTGTCCATCAGCATAGTTGGATGCTTTAAACCCCTTCAGCATGTACCCCTTCAAAGACACCGATACAGTCGCTGTCAATCATGGAGTAGTAAGATGCTATATAACCTCTACTAGTCTTCTCTGTGTTGTACAGCACTCCCCATGCCCCGCGCGACCCCACGCAATATACATGGTAATCCTAATGCCCCCAATCTTTCTCCCCACACTTATCCCTCCCTTCAGAACCACCCTGTGCAGTCCTTTTCCCTTTGGCAACTTTTAGTCAACTCTCGGGTTCTGTGAGTATCCTGCTGTTTTTTTCCTTCAGTTTCTCTTTGTTGTAATACTCCACACATGAGTGATATCATTTAATATTGTCTTTCTCTGCCTGACCTATTTTTCTGAACATACTACTGTCTAGCTCCATCCACGTCATTGCAAATGGTAGGATTTGTTTTCTCCTTATGGCTGCTTACTGCACTTTGTAAACTGGATTTCATTCTTCCTTTTTGTTTGTAGTTTAGCTATGTGATTTCACCATTCATCTCCTGGTTAGGAGCAACAGCTTTGTGTCAATCGATATGTATCTGTATCTATCTATCGCTCTGTCTGTCTGTATATCTATCTATCTTTCTATATATCCTTCTTTCTATCTCTCTATCCTCTCTATTTATCTATCCATCTATCTAGCTTCCTGTCTTCTATCATGTGTATAATCTATCGATCATCTGTCATCTATCTGTCTATCTATGAAACAATCTTCTTTCTGTCTGTCCATCTATGCTTATGTACAGAACCGTTAACTACATCAACTATGTCACTTCCCTACATTATGCTTTCAAAAACATTGCAAGGTCACTAGGCCGTAGGGAGAGCACTGGGATCACTGAGACAATTGCAGATCGAATCAGCTGCGTGTGCTTACAAAACCAGTAAATGGTAGTGCAGGGACTTGAACCCGTATCTCTGTCCTCTGTCCTCTTAAACCTCCTTCTCGCTTGCTAACTGTATTTAGCCACATTCATTGACTAAGTCCTCACTGAAGACCCCAATTATACTTCCTCTGGGCCTGTTGTAGACAGAAAAGTATACTTGGTGCTTTACTCACCACCATGTTTGAGGGACATTGGCATGTTCACCACTGATAGGAGGAGGGACAAATAAAAAGGAACACCTATTTCTAGACAGGAGCATTTGGGAGCAAAGTGTGTGTTGTGGAGAGACGTGTTTAGTTGAGTGTCCAAACTTCCCTCTTTATGTGGTTATTACTTCTTTACAATCGTGGATATCATAAAACCCAGTGATTTCAAAAGCCCAGACGCATATTATTAAAGCAATTCATTTGTTGATGTGAGAAAAATGAGAAGGACATTGCAGTACCACTAAATCTATACCTGGGCACTGCTGATACCAAACAAAAGGAATTCACGGTGGCTAGGTAGGACTATTTTCTAGTGACTGTCTCTGGGGTCTCAAACAGAATCCATTTGTTTCTTTGTTTCAAAGATTCACTTGTATAGGGTACCTGTCCCCGCCCCTTCAGCTTGTAGTTTGTCTGTGTCCTTGGATCACAAGTGAGTCTCCAGAAAGGGAGCACTTAGGTGATCTTGAGTTTTCATCATTTCTTCTAACCCTGTGTCTTTTGATTGGAGCAGTGAAAGCCTGTACTTATATTCTTATATTTGAGAGCTGTACTCTTACTGCACTTTGAAATTTTTTTTGTTCTCATTAATATACAATCACATGCAGAACAATATGTTAACTAGTCTAACCCCTTCACCAAGTCCTCGCCAAATCCCAGTTTCAGTCGCTGTCCGTCAGCGTGTCGTAAGATGCTCTAGAATCACTACTTGTCTTCTCTGTGTTGTATAGCTCTCACAATGACCCTTCACCCTACACATTATTCATGCTAATCCTAATGCCCCCATTCTTTTTCCCCGCCCTTATCAATCCCTTCCCACAAACACTACCCAGTCCCTTTCTCTTTGGTAACTCTTAGTCCACTCTCGGGTACTGTGTATATGCTGCTGTTTCTTCCTTCAGTTTTTCTTTGTTATCGTACTCCACAGATGAGTTAAATCATTTGGTACATGTATTTCTCCGACTTGCCTATTTGACTGAGCAAAATACCCTCTAGCTCCATCCAAGTTATTGCCAATGATAGGATTTGTATTCTTCTTAAGGCTGCTTACTGTACTTTTTAAACTGGATTTTATTCTTCTTTTTCGTTTGTAGTTTGCTATGTGCTTCAACCTTTGCTCTCATGGTTATGAGCAATAGCTTTGTGTTAATCGATATGAACCTATATCTTTCTATCTGTCTGTCTATCAATCAATCAATCAATCAATCAATCAATCATCTTTCTGTCTGCCCATCTGTCCTTGTGTACAGAACAGGTAACCACATATCCTATGTCACTTTCCTACATTATGCTTCCAAAAATCCTGCATGGTAACTAGGCTGTAGGGAGAGCACTGGGTTCACCGAGACACTTGCAGGTCATGTCGGCCGAGTGTACCTACAAAACCAGGAAATGGTTGTGCAGGGACTTGAACCCGTGTCTCTATCCTCTGTCCTCTTTCATCTCCTTGTCACTTCCTTTCTGTATATAGCCACATTCATTCACTAAGTGCTCCCTGAAGACAAGTATCCTTCCTCTGGGCCTGTGGACGACAGAAAGGTAAAATTGTTGCTTTGCTCACCACCATGTTTGAAGGACATCTATGTGAACACCACTGATAGGATGGAGGGTCAAATAAAAAAGGAACACCAATTTCTAGACAGGAGCAGTTGGGAGCTAAGAGTGTATTGTGGAGTGACATATTTATTTGAGTGTCCAAACTTCCCTCTTTAGGTGGTTATTACTTCACATTCGTGAAGATCATAAAACCCACAGATTTCAAAGGCCCAGATTCTTATTATTTCAGCAACCCAGTTGTTGAGGTGAGAGAAAATGAGAAGGACGTTGCTCCACCACTAAATCTATGGCTGGGACTTGTTGAAAACAAACAAAAAGAATTCACGGTGGCCAGATAGTGCTATTTTCTACTGACTGTCTCTGGGGCCTCAAACAGAATCCATTTGTTTCATTGTTTGTTTTTCAGTTTCACTCGTGTAGGGTACTTGTCCCCACACCTTCAGCTTGTAGTTTGCCTTTGTCCTTGGATCTCAAGTGAGTCTCCTGTAAGGAAGCACGTAGGTTTCTTGAGTTTTCATCCGTTCTTTTAACCCTGTGTCTTTTATTTGCAGCACTCAGAGCCTGACCTTTTATTCTGTTGATTCAGTGCTGTGCCCTTATTGCACTTAAAAAATTTTTTTTGTTATCATTAATCTACAATCACGTGAAGAACATTATGTTTACTATGCTCCCCCTTATCCAAGTCCACCAGCAAAAACCTCTTAAAGTCGCTGTCCATCAGCATAGTTGGATGTTTTAAACCCCTTCAGCATGTACCCCTTCAAAGACACCGATACAGTCGCTGTCAATCATGGAGTAGTAAGATGCCATATAACCTCTACTAGTCTTCTCTGTGTTGTACAGCACTCCCCATGCCCCGCGCGATCCCACGCAATATACATTGTAATCCTAATGCCCCCAATCTTTCTCCCCACACTTATCCCTCCCTTCAGAACCACCCTGTGCAGTCCTTTTCCCTTTGGCATCTTTTAGTCAACTCTCGGGTTCTGTGAGTATCCTGCTGTTTTTTTCCTTCAGTTTCTCTTTGTTGTTATACTCCACACATGAGTGATATCATTTGATATTGTCTTTCTCCGCCTGACCTATTTTTATGAATATACTACTGTCTAGCTCCATCCACGTCATTGCAAATGGTAGGATTTGTTTTCTTCTTATGGCTGCTTACTGCACTTTGTAAACTGGATTTCAGTCTACCTATTTGTTTGTAGTTTAGCTATGTGATTTCACCATTCATCTCCTGGTTATGAGCAACAGCTTTGTGTCAATCGATATGTATCTGTACCTATCTATCGCTCTGTCTGTCTGCATATCTATCTATCTTTCTATATATCCTTCTTTCTATCTCTCTATCCTCTCTATTTATCTATCCATCTATCTAGCTTCCTGTCTTCTATCATGTGTATAATCTATCAATCATCTGTCATCTATCTATCTGTCTATCTATGAAACAATCTTCTTTCTGTGTGTCCATCTATGCTTATGTACAGAACCGTTAACTACATCAACTATGTCACTTCCCTACATTATGCTTTCAAAAACATTGCAAGGTCACTAGGCCGTATGGAGAGCACTGGGCTCACTGAGACAATTGCAGATCGAATCAGCCGGGTGTGCTTACAAAACCAGTAAATGGTGGTGAAGGGACTTGAACCCGTATCTCTGTCCTCTGTCCTCTTAAACCTCCTTCTCGCTTGCTAACTGTATTTAGCCACATTCATTGACTAAGTCCTCACTGAAGACCCCAATTATACTTCCTCTGGGCCTGTTGTAGACAGAAAAGTATACTTGGTGCTTTACTCACCACCATGTTTGAGGGACATTGGCAGGTTCGCCACTGATAGGAGGAGGGACAAATAAAAAGGAACACCTATTTCTAGACAGGAGCATTTGGGAGCAAAGTGTGTGTTGTGGAGAGACGTGTTTGGTTGTGTCCAAACTTCCCTCTTTATGTGGTTATTACTTCTTTACAATCGTGGATATCATAAAACCCAGTGATTTCAAAATCCCAGACGCATAGTATTACAGCAATTCATTTGTTGATGTGAGAAAAATGAGAAGGACATTGCAGTACCACTAAATCTATACCTGGGCACTGCTGATACAAAACAAAAGGAATTCACGGTGGCTAGGTAGGACTATTTTCTAGTGACTGTCTCTGGGGTCTCAAACAGAATCCATTTGTTTCTTTGTTTCAAAGATTCACTTGTATAGGGTACCTGTCCCCGACCCTTCAGCTTGTAGTTTGTCTGTGTCCTTGGATCACAAGTGAGTCTCCAGTAAGGGAGCACTTAGGTCATCTTGAGTTTTCATCAGTTCTTCTAACCCTGTGTCTTTTTATTGGAGCAGTGAAAGCCTGTACTTTTATTCTGATATTAGAGAGCTGTGCTCTTACTGCACTTGGAAATTTTTTTTGTTCTCATTAATATACAATCACATGCAGAACAATATGTTAACTAGTCTAACCCCTTCACCAAGTCCTCGCCTAATCCCAGTTTCAGTCGCTGTCCGTCAGCGTGTCGTAAGATGCTCTAGAATCACTACTTGTCTTCTCTGTGTTGTATAGCCCTCCCAATGACCCTTCACCCTACACATTATTCATGCTAATCCTAATGCCCCCATTCTTTTTCCCCGCCCTTATCAATCCCTTCCCACAAACACTACCCAGTCCCTTTCTCTTTGGTAACTCTTAGTCCACTCTCGGGTACTGTATATATGCTGCTGATTCTTCCTTCAGTTTTTCTTTGTTATCGTACTCCACACATGAGTTAAATCATTTGGTACATTTATTTCTCCGACTGGCCTATTTGACTGAGCAAAATACCCTCTAGCTCCATCCAAGTTATTGCCAATGATAGGATTTGTTTTCTTCTTATGGCTGCTTCCTGCACTTTTTAAACTGGATTTTATACTTCTTTTTCGTTTGTAGTTTGCTATGTGCTTCAACCATTGCTCTCATGGTTATGAGCAATAGCTTTGTGTTAATCGATATGAACCTATATCTATCTATCTGTCTGTCTATCAATCAATCAATCAATAAATCAATCAATCATCTTTCTGTCTGCCCATCTTTCCTTGTGTACAGAACAGGTAACCACATATACTATGTCACTTTCCTACATTATGCTTCCAAAAATCCTGCAAGGTAACTAGGCTGTAGGGAGAGCACTGGGTTCACCGAGACACTTGCAGGTCTTGTCGGCCGAGTGTACCTACAAAACAAGGAAATGGTTGTGCAGGGACTTGAACCCGTGTCTCTATCCACTGTCCTCTTTCATCTCCTTCTCACTTCCTGTCTGTATATAGCCACATTCATTCACTAAGTGCTCCCTGAAGACCACAAATATCCTTCCTCTGGGCCTGTGGACGACAGAAACGTAAAATTGTTGCTTTGCTCACCACCATGTTTGAAGGACATCTATGTGAACACCACTGATAGGATGGAGGGTCAAATAAAAAAGGAACACCAATTTCTAGACAGGAGCAGTTGGGAGCTAAGAGTGTATTGTGGAGTGGCATATTTATTTGAGTGTCCAAACTTCCCTCTTTAGGTGGTTATTACTTCACATTCGTGAAGATCATAAAACCCACAGATTTCAAAGGACCAGATTCTTATTATTTCAGCAACCCAGTTGTTGAGGTGAGAGAAAATGAGAAGGACGTTGCTCCACCACTAAATCTATGGCTGGGCCTTGCTGAAAACAAACAAAAAGAATTCACGGTGGCCAGATAGTGCTATTTTCTACTGACTGTCTCTGGGGGCTCAAACAGAATCCATTTGTTTGATTGTTTGTTTTTCAGTTTCACTCGTGTAGGGTACTTGTCCCCACACCTTCAGCTTGTAGTTTGTCTTTGTCCTTGGATCTCAAGTGAGTCTCCTGTAAGGAAGCACGTAGGTTTCTTGAGTTTTCATCCGTTCTTTTAACCCTGTGTCTTTTGTTTGCAGCACTCAGAGCCTGACCTTTTATTCTGATGATTCAGTGCTGTGCCCTTATTGCACGTAAAATTTTTTTTGTTATCATTAATCTACAATCACGTGAAGAACATTATGTTTACTATGCTCCCCCTTATCCAAGTCCACCAGCAAAAACCTCTTAAAGTCGCTGTCCATCAGCATAGTTGGATGCTTTAAACCCCTTCAGCATGTACCCCTTCAAAGACACCGATACAGTCGCTGTCAATCATGGAGTAGTAAGATGCTATATAACCTCTACTAGTCTTCTCTGTGTTGTACAGCACTCCCCATGTCCCGCGCGACCCCACGCAATATACATGGTAATCCTAATGCCCCCAATCTTTCTCCCCACACTTATCCCTCCCTTCAGAACCACCCTGTGCAGTCCTTTTCCCTTTGGCAACTTTTAGTCAACTCTCGGGTTCTGTGAGTGTCCTACTGTTTTTTTCCTTCAGTTTCTCTTTGTTGTTATACTCCACACATGAGTGATATCATTTGATATTGTCTTTCTCCGCCTGACCTATTTTTCTGAACATACTACTGTCTAGCTCCATCCACGTCATTGCAAATGGTAGGATTTGTTTTCTTCTTATGGCTGCTTACTGCACTTTGTAAACTGGATTTCATTCTTCCTTTTTGTTTGTAGTTTAGCTATGTGATTTCACCATTCATCTCCTGGTTATGAGCAACAGCTTTGTGTCAATCGATATGTATCTGTACTTATCTATCGCTCTGTCTGTCTGTATATCTATCTATCTTTCTATATATCCTTCTTTCTATCTCTCTATCCTCTCTATTTATCTATCCATCTATCTAGCTTCCTGTCTTCTATCATGTGTATAATCTATCGATCATCTGTCATCTATCTATCTGTCTATCTATGAAACAATCTTCTTTCTGTCTGTCCATCTATCCTTATGTACAGAAGAGTTAACTACATCAACTATGTCACTTCCATACATTATGCTTTCAAAAACATTGCAAGGTCACTAGGCCGTAGGGAGAGCACTGGGCTCACTGAGACAATTGCAGATCGAATCAGCCGCGTGTGCTTACAAAACCAGTAAATGGTGGTGCAGGGACTTGAACCCGTATCTCTGTGCTCTGTCCACTTACACCTCCTTCTCTCTTGCTAACTGTATTTAGCCACATTCATTGACTAAGTCCTCACTGAAGACCCCAATTATACTTCCTCTGGGCCTGTTGTAGACAGAAAAGTATACTTGGTGCTTTACTCACCACCATGTTTGAGGGACATTGGCATGTTCACCACTGATAGGAGGAGGGACAAATAAAAAGGAACACCTATTTCTAGACAGGAGCATTTGGGAGCAAAGTGTGTGTTGTGGAGAGACGTGTTTGGTTGAGTGTCCAAACTTCCCTCTTTATGTGGTTATTACTTCTTTACAATCGTGGATATCATAAAACCCAGTGATTTCAAAAGCCCAGACGCATAGTATTACAGCAATTCATTTGTTGATGTGAGAAAAATGAGAAGGACATTGCAGTACCACTAAATCTATACCTGGCACTGCTGATACCATACAAAAGGAATTCACGGTGGCTAGGTAGGACTATTTTCTAGTGACTGTCTCTGGGGTCTCAAACAGAATCCATTTGTTTCTTTGTTTAAAAGATTCACTTGTATAGGGTACCTGTCTCCGCCCCTTCAGCTTGTAGTTTGTCTGTGTCCTTGGATCACAAGTGAGTCTCCAGTAAGGGAGCACTTAGGTGATCTTGAGTTTTCATCAGTTCTTCTAACCCTGTGTCTTTTGATTGGAGCAGTGAAAGCCTGTACTTTTATTTTGATATTAGAGAGCTGTGCTCTTACTGCACTTGGAAATTTTTTTTGTTCTCATTAATATACAATCACATGCAGAACAATATGTTAACTAGTCTAACCCCTTCACCAAGTCCTCGCCAAATCCCAGTTTCAGTCTCTGTCCGTCAGCGTGTCGTAAGATGCTCTATAATCACTACTTGTCTTCTCTGTGTTGTATAGCCCTCCCAATGACCCTTCACCCTACACATTATTCATGCTAATCCTAATGCCCCCATTCTTTTTCCCCGCCCTTATCAATCCCTTCCCACAAACACTACCCAGTCCCTTTCTCTTTGGTAACTCTTAGTCCACTCTCGGGTACTGTGTATATGCTGCTGTTTCTTCCTTCAGTTTTTCTTTGTTATCGTACTCCACACATGAGTTAAATCATTTGGTACATGTATTTCTCCGACTTGCCTATTTGACTGAGCAAAATACCCTCTAGCTCCATCCAAGTTATTGCCAATGATAGGATTTGTTTTCTTCTTATGGCTGCTTAATTCACTTTTTAAACTGGATTTTATTCTTCTTTTTCGTTTGTAGTTTGCTATGTGCTTCAACCATTGCTCTCATGGTTACGAGCAATAGCTTTGTGTTAATCGATATGAACCGATATCTTTCTATCTGTCTGTCTATCAATCAATCAATCAATCAATCAATCAATCATCTTTCTGTCTGCCATTCTGTCCTTGTGTACTGAACAGGTAACCACATATCCTATGTCACTTTCCTACATTATGCTTCCAAAAATCCTGCAAGGTAACTAGGCTGTAGAGAGAGCACTGGGTTTACCGAGACACTTGCAGGTCATGTCGGCCGAGTGTACCTACAAAACCAGGAAATGGTTGTGCAGGGACTTGAACCCGTGTCTCTATCCACTGTCCTCTTTCATCTCCTTCTCACTTCCTGTCTGTATATAGACACATTCATTCACTAAGTGCTCCCTGAAGACCACAAGTACCCTTCCTCTGGGCCTGTGGACGACAGAAACGTAAAATTGTTGCTTTGCTCACCACCATGTTTGAAGGACATCTATGTGAACACCACTGATAGGATGGAGGGTCAAATAAAAAGGAACACCAATTTCTAGACAGGAGCAGTTGGGAGCTAAGAGTGTATTGTGGAGTGACATATTTATTTGAGTGTCCAAACTTCCCTCTTTAGGTGGTTATTACTTCACATTCGTGAAGATCATAAAACCCACAGATTTCAAAGGCCCAGATTCTTATTATTTCAGCAACCCAGTTGTTGAGGTGAGAGAAAATGAGAAGGACGTTGCTCCACCACTAAATCTATGTCTGGGCCTTGCTGAAAACAAACAAAAAGAATTCACGGTGGCCAGATAGTGCTATTTTCTACTGACTGTCTCTGGGGGCTCAAACAGAATCCATTTGTTTGATTGTTTGTTTTTCAGTTTCACTCGTGTAGGGTACTTGTCCCCACACCTTCAGCTTGTATTTTGTCTTTGTCCTTGGATCTCAAGTGAGTCTCCTGTAAGGAAGCACGTAGGTTTCTTGAGTTTTCATCCGTTCTTTTAACCCTGTGTCTTTTATTTGCAGCACTCAGAGCCTGACCTTTTATTCTGGTGATTCAGTGCTGTGCCAAAATTGCAATTAAAAAAATTTTTTTTGTTATCATTAATCTACAATCACGTGAAGAACATTATGTTTATTATGCTCCCCCTTATCCCAGTCCACCAGCAAAAACCTCTTAAAGTCGCTGTCCATCAGCATAGTTGGATGCTTTAAACCCCTTCAGCATGTACCCCTTCAAAGACACCGATACAGTCGCTGTCAATCATGGAGTAGTAAGATGCTATATAACCTCTACTAGTCTTCTCTGTGTTGTACAGCACTCCCCATGCCCCGCGCGACCCCACGCAATATACATGGTAATCCTAATGCCCCCAATCTTTCTCCCCACACTTATCCCTCCCTTCAGAACCACCCTGTGCAGTCCTTTTCCCTTTGGCAACTTTTAGTCAACTCTCGGGTTCTGTGAGTATCCTGCTGTTTTTTTCCTTCAGTTTCTCTTTGTTGTAATACTCCACACATGAGTGATATCATTTAATATTGTCTTTCTCTGCCTGACCTATTTTTCTGAACATACTACTGTCTAGCTCCATCCACGTCATTGCAAATGGTAGGATTTGTTTTCTCCTTATGGCTGCTTACTGCACTTTGTAAACTGGATTTCATTCTTCCTTTTTGTTTGTAGTTTAGCTATGTGATTTCACCATTCATCTCCTGGTTAGGAGCAACAGCTTTGTGTCAATCGATATGTATCTGTACCTATCTATCGCTCTGTCTGTCTGCATATCTATCTATCTTTCTATATATCCTTCTTTCTATCTCTCTATCCTCTCTATTTATCTATCCATCTATCTAGCTTCCTGTCTTCTATCATGTGTATAATCTATCAATCATCTGTCATCTATCTATCTGTCTATCTATGAAACAATCTTCTTTCTGTGTGTCCATCTATGCTTATGTACAGAACCGTTAACTACATCAACTATGTCACTTCCCTACATTATGCTTTCAAAAACATTGCAAGGTCACTAGGCCGTATGGAGAGCACTGGGCTCACTGAGACAATTGCAGATCGAATCAGCCGGGTGTGCTTACAAAACCAGTAAATGGTGGTGAAGGGACTTGAACCCGTATCTCTGTCCTCTGTCCTCTTAAACCTCCTTCTCGCTTGCTAACTGTATTTAGCCACATTCATTGACTAAGTCCTCACTGAAGACCCCAATTATACTTCCTCTGGGCCTGTTGTAGACAGAAAAGTATACTTGGTGCTTTACTCACCACCATGTTTGAGGGACATTGGCAGGTTCGCCACTGATAGGAGGAGGGACAAATAAAAAGGAACACCTATTTCTAGACAGGAGCATTTGGGAGCAAAGTGTGTGTTGTGGAGAGACGTGTTTGGTTGTGTCCAAACTTCCCTCTTTATGTGGTTATTACTTCTTTACAATCGTGGATATCATAAAACCCAGTGATTTCAAAATCCCAGACGCATAGTATTACAGCAATTCATTTGTTGATGTGAGAAAAATGAGAAGGACATTGCAGTACCACTAAATCTATACCTGGGCACTGCTGATACAAAACAAAAGGAATTCACGGTGGCTAGGTAGGACTATTTTCTAGTGACTGTCTCTGGGGTCTCAAACAGAATCCATTTGTTTCTTTGTTTCAAAGATTCACTTGTATAGGGTACCTGTCCCCGACCCTTCAGCTTGTAGTTTGTCTGTGTCCTTGGATCACAAGTGAGTCTCCAGTAAGGGAGCACTTAGGTCATCTTGAGTTTTCATCAGTTCTTCTAACCCTGTGTCTTTTTATTGGAGCAGTGAAAGCCTGTACTTTTATTCTGATATTAGAGAGCTGTGCTCTTACTGCACTTGGAAATTTTTTTTGTTCTCATTAATATACAATCACATGCAGAACAATATGTTAACTAGTCTAACCCCTTCACCAAGTCCTCGCCTAATCCCAGTTTCAGTCGCTGTCCGTCAGCGTGTCGTAAGATGCTCTAGAATCACTACTTGTCTTCTCTGTGTTGTATAGCCCTCCCAATGACCCTTCACCCTACACATTATTCATGCTAATCCTAATGCCCCCATTCTTTTTCCCCGCCCTTATCAATCCCTTCCCACAAACACTACCCAGTCCCTTTCTCTTTGGTAACTCTTAGTCCACTCTCGGGTACTGTATATATGCTGCTGATTCTTCCTTCAGTTTTTCTTTGTTATCGTACTCCACACATGAGTTAAATCATTTGGTACATTTATTTCTCCGACTGGCCTATTTGACTGAGCAAAATACCCTCTAGCTCCATCCAAGTTATTGCCAATGATAGGATTTGTTTTCTTCTTATGGCTGCTTCCTGCACTTTTTAAACTGGATTTTATACTTCTTTTTCGTTTGTAGTTTGCTATGTGCTTCAACCATTGCTCTCATGGTTATGAGCAATAGCTTTGTGTTAATCGATATGAACCTATATCTATCTATCTGTCTGTCTATCAATCAATCAATCAATAAATCAATCAATCATCTTTCTGTCTGCCCATCTTTCCTTGTGTACAGAACAGGTAACCACATATACTATGTCACTTTCCTACATTATGCTTCCAAAAATCCTGCAAGGTAACTAGGCTGTAGGGAGAGCACTGGGTTCACCGAGACACTTGCAGGTCTTGTCGGCCGAGTGTACCTACAAAACAAGGAAATGGTTGTGCAGGGACTTGAACCCGTGTCTCTATCCACTGTCCTCTTTCATCTCCTTCTCACTTCCTGTCTGTATATAGCCACATTCATTCACTAAGTGCTCCCTGAAGACCACAAATATCCTTCCTCTGGGCCTGTGGACGACAGAAACGTAAAATTGTTGCTTTGCTCACCACCATGTTTGAAGGACATCTATGTGAACACCACTGATAGGATGGAGGGTCAAATAAAAAAGGAACACCAATTTCTAGACAGGAGCAGTTGGGAGCTAAGAGTGTATTGTGGAGTGGCATATTTATTTGAGTGTCCAAACTTCCCTCTTTAGGTGGTTATTACTTCACATTCGTGAAGATCATAAAACCCACAGATTTCAAAGGACCAGATTCTTATTATTTCAGCAACCCAGTTGTTGAGGTGAGAGAAAATGAGAAGGACGTTGCTCCACCACTAAATCTATGGCTGGGCCTTGCTGAAAACAAACAAAAAGAATTCACGGTGGCCAGATAGTGCTATTTTCTACTGACTGTCTCTGGGGGCTCAAACAGAATCCATTTGTTTGATTGTTTGTTTTTCAGTTTCACTCGTGTAGGGTACTTGTCCCCACACCTTCAGCTTGTAGTTTGTCTTTGTCCTTGGATCTCAAGTGAGTCTCCTGTAAGGAAGCACGTAGGTTTCTTGAGTTTTCATCCGTTCTTTTAACCCTGTGTCTTTTGTTTGCAGCACTCAGAGCCTGACCTTTTATTCTGATGATTCAGTGCTGTGCCCTTATTGCACGTAAAATTTTTTTTGTTATCATTAATCTACAATCACGTGAAGAACATTATGTTTACTATGCTCCCCCTTATCCAAGTCCACCAGCAAAAACCTCTTAAAGTCGCTGTCCATCAGCATAGTTGGATGCTTTAAACCCCTTCAGCATGTACCCCTTCAAAGACACCGATACAGTCGCTGTCAATCATGGAGTAGTAAGATGCTAAATAACCTCTACTAGTCTTCTCTGTGTTGTACAGCACTCCCCATGTCCCGCGCGACCCCACGCAATATACATGGTAATCCTAATGCCCCCAATCTTTCTCCCCACACTTATCCCTCCCTTCAGAACCACCCTGTGCAGTCCTTTTCCCTTTGGCAACTTTTAGTCAACTCTCGGGTTCTGTGAGTGTCCTACTGTTTTTTTCCTTCAGTTTCTCTTTGTTGTTATACTCCACACATGAGTGATATCATTTGATATTGTCTTTCTCCGCCTGACCTATTTTTCTGAACATACTACTGTCTAGCTCCATCCACGTCATTGCAAATGGTAGGATTTGTTTTCTTCTTATGGCTGCTTACTGCACTTTGTAAACTGGATTTCATTCTTCCTTTTTGTTTGTAGTTTAGCTATGTGATTTCACCATTCATCTCCTGGTTATGAGCAACAGCTTTGTGTCAATCGATATGTATCTGTACTTATCTATCGCTCTGTCTGTCTGTATATCTATCTATCTTTCTATATATCCTTCTTTCTATCTCTCTATCCTCTCTATTTATCTATCCATCTATCTAGCTTCCTGTCTTCTATCATGTGTATAATCTATCGATCATCTGTCATCTATCTATCTGTCTATCTATGAAACAATCTTCTTTCTGTCTGTCCATCTATCCTTATGTACAGAAGAGTTAACTACATCAACTATGTCACTTCCATACATTATGCTTTCAAAAACATTGCAAGGTCACTAGGCCGTAGGGAGAGCACTGGGCTCACTGAGACAATTGCAGATCGAATCAGCCGCGTGTGCTTACAAAACCAGTAAATGGTGGTGCAGGGACTTGAACCCGTATCTCTGTGCTCTGTCCACTTACACCTCCTTCTCTCTTGCTAACTGTATTTAGCCACATTCATTGACTAAGTCCTCACTGAAGACCCCAATTATACTTCCTCTGGGCCTGTTGTAGACAGAAAAGTATACTTGGTGCTTTACTCACCACCATGTTTGAGGGACATTGGCATGTTCACCACTGATAGGAGGAGGGACAAATAAAAAGGAACACCTATTTCTAGACAGGAGCATTTGGGAGCAAAGTGTGTGTTGTGGAGAGACGTGTTTGGTTGAGTGTCCAAACTTCCCTCTTTATGTGGTTATTACTTCTTTACAATCGTGGATATCATAAAACCCAGTGATTTCAAAAGCCCAGACGCATAGTATTACAGCAATTCATTTGTTGATGTGAGAAAAATGAGAAGGACATTGCAGTACCACTAAATCTATACCTGGCACTGCTGATACCATACAAAAGGAATTCACGGTGGCTAGGTAGGACTATTTTCTAGTGACTGTCTCTGGGGTCTCAAACAGAATCCATTTGTTTCTTTGTTTAAAAGATTCACTTGTATAGGGTACCTGTCTCCGCCCCTTCAGCTTGTAGTTTGTCTGTGTCCTTGGATCACAAGTGAGTCTCCAGTAAGGGAGCACTTAGGTGATCTTGAGTTTTCATCAGTTCTTCTAACCCTGTGTCTTTTGATTGGAGCAGTGAAAGCCTGTACTTTTATTTTGATATTAGAGAGCTGTGCTCTTACTGCACTTGGAAATTTTTTTTGTTCTCATTAATATACAATCACATGCAGAACAATATGTTAACTAGTCTAACCCCTTCACCAAGTCCTCGCCAAATCCCAGTTTCAGTCTCTGTCCGTCAGCGTGTCGTAAGATGCTCTATAATCACTACTTGTCTTCTCTGTGTTGTATAGCCCTCCCAATGACCCTTCACCCTACACATTATTCATGCTAATCCTAATGCCCCCATTCTTTTTCCCCGCCCTTATCAATCCCTTCCCACAAACACTACCCAGTCCCTTTCTCTTTGGTAACTCTTAGTCCACTCTCGGGTACTGTGTATATGCTGCTGTTTCTTCCTTCAGTTTTTCTTTGTTATCGTACTCCACACATGAGTTAAATCATTTGGTACATGTATTTCTCCGACTTGCCTATTTGACTGAGCAAAATACCCTCTAGCTCCATCCAAGTTATTGCCAATGATAGGATTTGTTTTCTTCTTATGGCTGCTTAATTCACTTTTTAAACTGGATTTTATTCTTCTTTTTCGTTTGTAGTTTGCTATGTGCTTCAACCATTGCTCTCATGGTTACGAGCAATAGCTTTGTGTTAATCGATATGAACCGATATCTTTCTATCTGTCTGTCTATCAATCAATCAATCAATCAATCAATCAATCATCTTTCTGTCTGCCATTCTGTCCTTGTGTACTGAACAGGTAACCACATATCCTATGTCACTTTCCTACATTATGCTTCCAAAAATCCTGCAAGGTAACTAGGCTGTAGAGAGAGCACTGGGTTTACCGAGACACTTGCAGGTCATGTCGGCCGAGTGTACCTACAAAACCAGGAAATGGTTGTGCAGGGACTTGAACCCGTGTCTCTATCCACTGTCCTCTTTCATCTCCTTCTCACTTCCTGTCTGTATATAGACACATTCATTCACTAAGTGCTCCCTGAAGACCACAAGTACCCTTCCTCTGGGCCTGTGGACGACAGAAACGTAAAATTGTTGCTTTGCTCACCACCATGTTTGAAGGACATCTATGTGAACACCACTGATAGGATGGAGGGTCAAATAAAAAGGAACACCAATTTCTAGACAGGAGCAGTTGGGAGCTAAGAGTGTATTGTGGAGTGACATATTTATTTGAGTGTCCAAACTTCCCTCTTTAGGTGGTTATTACTTCACATTCGTGAAGATCATAAAACCCACAGATTTCAAAGGCCCAGATTCTTATTATTTCAGCAACCCAGTTGTTGAGGTGAGAGAAAATGAGAAGGACGTTGCTCCACCACTAAATCTATGTCTGGGCCTTGCTGAAAACAAACAAAAAGAATTCACGGTGGCCAGATAGTGCTATTTTCTACTGACTGTCTCTGGGGGCTCAAACAGAATCCATTTGTTTGATTGTTTGTTTTTCAGTTTCACTCGTGTAGGGTACTTGTCCCCACACCTTCAGCTTGTATTTTGTCTTTGTCCTTGGATCTCAAGTGAGTCTCCTGTAAGGAAGCACGTAGGTTTCTTGAGTTTTCATCCGTTCTTTTAACCCTGTGTCTTTTATTTGCAGCACTCAGAGCCTGACCTTTTATTCTGGTGATTCAGTGCTGTGCCAAAATTGCAATTAAAAAAATTTTTTTTGTTATCATTAATCTACAATCACGTGAAGAACATTATGTTTATTATGCTCCCCCTTATCCCAGTCCACCAGCAAAAACCTCTTAAAGTCGCTGTCCATCAGCATAGTTGGATGCTTTAAACCCCTTCAGCATGTACCCCTTCAAAGACACCGATACAGTCGCTGTCAATCATGGAGTAGTAAGATGCTATATAACCTCTACTAGTCTTCTCTGTGTTGTACAGCACTCCCCATGCCCCGCGCGACCCCACGCAATATACATGGTAATCCTAATGCCCCCAATCTTTCTCCCCACACTTATCCCTCCCTTCAGAACCACCCTGTGCAGTCCTTTTCCCTTTGGCAACTTTTAGTCAACTCTCGGGTTCTGTGAGTATCCTGCTGTTTTTTTCCTTCAGTTTCTCTTTGTTGTAATACTCCACACATGAGTGATATCATTTAATATTGTCTTTCTCTGCCTGACCTATTTTTCTGAACATACTACTGTCTAGCTCCATCCACGTCATTGCAAATGGTAGGATTTGTTTTCTCCTTATGGCTGCTTACTGCACTTTGTAAACTGGATTTCATTCTTCCTTTTTGTTTGTAGTTTAGCTATGTGATTTCACCATTCATCTCCTGGTTAGGAGCAACAGCTTTGTGTCAATCGATATGTATCTGTATCTATCTATCGCTCTGTCTGTCTGTATATCTATCTATCTTTCTATATATCCTTCTTTCTATCTCTCTATCCTCTCTATTTATCTATCCATCTATCTAGCTTCCTGTCTTCTATCATGTGTATAATCTATCGATCATCTGTCATCTATCTATCTGTCTATCTATGAAACAATCTTCTTTCTGTCTGTCCATCTATGCTTACGTACAGAACCGTTAACTACATCAACTATGTCACTTCCCTACATTATGCTTTCAAAAACATTGCAAGGTCACTAGGCCGTAGGGAGAGCACTGGGCTCACTGAGACAATTGCAGATCGAATCAGCTGCGTGTGCTTACAAAACCAGTAAATGGTAGTGCAGGGACTTAAACCCGTATCTCTGTCCTCTGTCCTCTTAAACCTCCTTCTCGCTTGCTAACTGTATTTAGCCACATTCATTGACTAAGTCCTCACTGAAGACCCCAATTATACTTCCTCTGGGCCTGTTGTAGACAGAAAAGTATACTTGGTGCTTTACTCACCACCATGTTTGAGGGACATTGGCATGTTCACCACTGATAGGAGGAGGGACAAATAAAAAGGAACACCTATTTCTAGACAGGAGCATTTGGGAGCAAAGTGTGTGTTGTGGAGAGACGTGTTTAGTTGAGTGTCCAAACTTCCCTCTTTATGTGGTTATTACTTCTTTACAATCGTGGATATCATAAAACCCAGTGATTTCAAAAGCCCAGACGCATATTATTACAGCAATTCATTTGTTGATGTGAGAAAAATGAGAAGGACATTGCAGTACCACTAAATCTATACCTGGGCACTGCTGATACCAAACAAAAGGAATTCACGGTGGCTAGGTAGGACTATTTTCTAGTGACTGTCTCTGGGGTCTCAAACAGAATCCATTTGTTTCTTTGTTTCAAAGATTCACTTGTATAGGGTAGCTGTCCCCGCCCCTTCAGCTTGTAGTTTGTCTGTGTCCTTGGATCACAAGTGAGTCTCCAGTAAGGGAGCACTTAGGTGATCTTGAGTTTTCATCATTTCTTCTAACCCTGTGTCTTTTGATTGGAGCAGTGAAAGCCTGTACTTATATTCTTATATTTGAGAGCTGTACTCTTACTGCACTTTGAAATTTTTTTTGTTCTCATTAATATACAATCACATGCAGAACAATATGTTAACTAGTCTAACCCCTTCACCAAGTCCTCGCCAAATCCCAGTTTCAGTCGCTGTCCGTCAGCGTGTCGTAAGATGCTCTAGAATCACTACTTGTCTTCTCTGTGTTGTATAGCTCTCACAATGACCCTTCACCCTACACATTATTCATGCTAATCCTAATGCCCCCATTCTTTTTCCCCGCCCTTATCAATCCCTTCCCACAAACACTACCCAGTCCCTTTCTCTTTGGTAACTCTTAGTCCACTCTCGGGTACTGTGTATATGCTGCTGTTTCTTCCTTCAGTTTTTCTTTGTTATCGTACTCCACAGATGAGTTAAATCATTTGGTACATGTATTTCTCCGACTTGCCTATTTGACTGAGCAAAATACCCTCTAGCTCCATCCAAGTTATTGCCAATGATAGGATTTGTATTCTTCTTAAGGCTGCTTACTGTACTTTTTAAACTGGATTTTATTCTTCTTTTTCGTTTGTAGTTTGCTATGTGCTTCAACCTTTGCTCTCATGGTTATGAGCAATAGCTTTGTGTTAATCGATATGAACCTATATCTTTCTATCTGTCTGTCTATCAATCAATCAATCAATCAATCAATCAATCAATCAATCATCTTTCTGTCTGCCCATCTGTCCTTGTGTACAGAACAGGTAACCACATATCCTATGTCACTTTCCTACATTATGCTTCCAAAAATCCTGCATGGTAACTAGGCTGTAGGGAGAGCACTGGGTTCACCGAGACACTTGCAGGTCATGTCGGCCGAGTGTACCTACAAAACCAGGAAATGGTTGTGCAGGGACTTGAACCCGTGTCTCTATCCTCTGTCCTCTTTCATCTCCTTGTCACTTCCTTTCTGTATATAGCCACATTCATTCACTAAGTGCTCCCTGAAGACAAGTATCCTTCCTCTGGGCCTGTGGACGACAGAAAGGTAAAATTGTTGCTTTGCTCACCACCATGTTTGAAGGACATCTATGTGAACACCACTGATAGGATGGAGGGTCAAATAAAAAAGGAACACCAATTTCTAGACAGGAGCAGTTGGGAGCTAAGACTGTATTGTGGAGTGACATATTTATTTGAGTGTCCAAACTTCCCTCTTTAGGTGGTTATTACTTCACATTCGTGAAGATCATAAAACCCACAGATTTCAAAGGCCCAGATTCTTATTATTTCAGCAACCCAGTTGTTGAGGTGAGAGAAAATGAGAAGGACGTTGCTCCACCACTAAATCTATGGCTGGGACTTGTTGAAAACAAACAAAAAGAATTCACGGTGGCCAGATAGTGCTATTTTCTACTGACTGTCTCTGGGGCCTCAAACAGAATCCATTTGTTTCATTGTTTGTTTTTCAGTTTCACTCGTGTAGGGTACTTGTCCCCACACCTTCAGCTTGTAGTTTGCCTTTGTCCTTGGATCTCAAGTGAGTCTCCTGTAAGGAAGCACGTAGGTTTCTTGAGTTTTCATCCGTTCTTTTAACCCTGTGTCTTTTATTTGCAGCACTCAGAGCCTGACCTTTTATTCTGTTGATTCAGTGCTGTGCCCTTATTGCACTTAAAAAATTTTTTTTGTTATCATTAATCTACAATCACGTGAAGAACATTATGTTTACTATGCTCCCCCTTATCCAAGTCCACCAGCAAAAACCTCTTAAAGTCGCTGTCCATCAGCATAGTTGGATGTTTTAAACCCCTTCAGCATGTACCCCTTCAAAGACACCGATACAGTCGCTGTCAATCATGGAGTAGTAAGATGCCATATAACCTCTACTAGTCTTCTCTGTGTTGTACAGCACTCCCCATGCCCCGCGCGATCCCACGCAATATACATTGTAATCCTAATGCCCCCAATCTTTCTCCCCACACTTATCCCTCCCTTCAGAACCACCCTGTGCAGTCCTTTTCCCTTTGGCATCTTTTAGTCAACTCTCGGGTTCTGTGAGTATCCTGCTGTTTTTTTCCTTCAGTTTCTCTTTGTTGTTATACTCCACACATGAGTGATATCATTTGATATTGTCTTTCTCCGCCTGACCTATTTTTATGAATATACTACTGTCTAGCTCCATCCACGTCATTGCAAATGGTAGGATTTGTTTTCTTCTTATGGCTGCTTACTGCACTTTGTAAACTGGATTTCAGTCTTCCTATTTGTTTGTAGTTTAGCTATGTGATTTCACCATTCATCTCCTGGTTATGAGCAACAGCTTTGTGTCAATCGATATGTATCTGTACCTATCTATCGCTCTGTCTGTCTGCATATCTATCTATCTTTCTATATATCCTTCTTTCTATCTCTCTATCCTCTCTATTTATCTATCCATCTATCTAGCTTCCTGTCTTCTATAATGTGTATAATCTATCAATCATCTGTCATCTATCTATCTGTCTATCTATGAAACAATCTTCTTTCTGTGTGTCCATCTATGCTTATGTACAGAACCGTTAACTACATCAACTATGTCACTTCCCTACATTATGCTTTCAAAAACATTGCAAGGTCACTAGGCCGTATGGAGAGCACTGGGCTCACTGAGACAATTGCAGATCGAATCAGCCGGGTGTGCTTACAAAACCAGTAAATGGTGGTGAAGGGACTTGAACCCGTATCTCTGTCCTCTGTCCTCTTAAACCTCCTTCTCGCTTGCTAACTGTATTTAGCCACATTCATTGACTAAGTCCTCACTGAAGACCCCAATTATACTTCCTCTGGGCCTGTTGTAGACAGAAAAGTATACTTGGTGCTTTACTCACCACCATGTTTGAGGGACATTGGCAGGTTCGCCACTGATAGGAGGAGGGACAAATAAAAAGGAACACCTATTTCTAGACAGGAGCATTTGGGAGCAAAGTGTGTGTTGTGGAGAGACGTGTTTGGTTGTGTCCAAACTTCCCTCTTTATGTGGTTATTACTTCTTTACAATCGTGGATATCATAAAACCCAGTGATTTCAAAATCCCAGACGCATAGTATTACAGCAATTCATTTGTTGATGTGAGAAAAATGAGAAGGACATTGCAGTACCACTAAATCTATACCTGGGCACTGCTGATACCAAACAAAAGGAATTCACGGTGGCTAGGTAGGACTATTTTCTAGTGACTGTCTCTGGGGTCTCAAACAGAATCCATTTGTTTCTTTGTTTCAAAGATTCACTTGTATAGGGTACCTGTCCCCGACCCTTCAGCTTGTAGTTTGTCTGTGTCCTTGGATCACAAGTGAGTCTCCAGTAAGGGAGCACTTAGGTCATCTTGAGTTTTCATCAGTTCTTCTAACCCTGTGTCTTTTTATTGGAGCAGTGAAAGCCTGTACTTTTATTCTGATATTAGAGAGCTGTGCTCTTACTGCACTTGGAAATTTTTTTTGTTCTCATTAATATACAATCACATGCAGAACAATATGTTAACTAGTCTAACCCCTTCACCAAGTCCTCGCCTAATCCCAGTTTCAGTCGCTGTCCGTCAGCGTGTCGTAAGATGCTCTAGAATCACTACTTGTCTTCTCTGTGTTGTATAGCCCTCCCAATGACCCTTCACCCTACACATTATTCATGCTAATCCTAATGCCCCCATTCTTTTTCCCCGCCCTTATCAATCCCTTCCCACAAACACTACCCAGTCCCTTTCTCTTTGGTAACTCTTAGTCCACTCTCGGGTACTGTATATATGCTGCTGATTCTTCCTTCAGTTTTTCTTTGTTATCGTACTCCACACATGAGTTAAATCATTTGGTACATTTATTTCTCCGACTGGCCTATTTGACTGAGCAAAATACCCTCTAGCTCCATCCAAGTTATTGCCAATGATAGGATTTGTTTTCTTCTTATGGCTGCTTCCTGCACTTTTTAAACTGGATTTTATACTTCTTTTTCGTTTGTAGTTTGCTATGTGCTTCAACCATTGCTCTCATGGTTATGAGCAATAGCTTTGTGTTAATCGATATGAACCTATATCTATCTATCTGTCTGTCTATCAATCAATCAATCAATAAATCAATCAATCATCTTTCTGTCTGCCCATCTTTCCTTGTGTACAGAACAGGTAACCACATATACTATGTCACTTTCCTACATTATGCTTCCAAAAATCCTGCAAGGTAACTAGGCTGTAGGGAGAGCACTGGGTTCACCGAGACACTTGCAGGTCTTGTCGGCCGAGTGTACCTACAAAACAAGGAAATGGTTGTGCAGGGACTTGAACCCGTGTCTCTATCCACTGTCCTCTTTCATCTCCTTCTCACTTCCTGTCTGTATATAGCCACATTCATTCACTAAGTGCTCCCTGAAGACCACAAATATCCTTCCTCTGGGCCTGTGGACGACAGAAACGTAAAATTGTTGCTTTGCTCACCACCATGTTTGAAGGACATCTATGTGAACACCACTGATAGGATGGAGGGTCAAATAAAAAAGGAACACCAATTTCTAGACAGGAGCAGTTGGGAGCTAAGAGTGTATTGTGGAGTGGCATATTTATTTGAGTGTCCAAACTTCCCTCTTTAGGTGGTTATTACTTCACATTCGTGAAGATCATAAAACCCACAGATTTCAAAGGACCAGATTCTTATTATTTCAGCAACCCAGTTGTTGAGGTGAGAGAAAATGAGAAGGACGTTGCTCCACCACTAAATCTATGGCTGGGCCTTGCTGAAAACAAACAAAAAGAATTCACGGTGGCCAGATAGTGCTATTTTCTACTGACTGTCTCTGGGGGCTCAAACAGAATCCATTTGTTTGATTGTTTGTTTTTCAGTTTCACTCGTGTAGGGTACTTGTCCCCACACCTTCAGCTTGTAGTTTGTCTTTGTCCTTGGATCTCAAGTGAGTCTCCTGTAAGGAAGCACGTAGGTTTCTTGAGTTTTCATCCGTTCTTTTAACCCTGTGTCTTTTGTTTGCAGCACTCAGAGCCTGACCTTTTATTCTGATGATTCAGTGCTGTGCCCTTATTGCACGTAAAATTTTTTTTGTTATCATTAATCTACAATCACGTGAAGAACATTATGTTTACTATGCTCCCCCTTATCCAAGTCCACCAGCAAAAACCTCTTAAAGTCGCTGTCCATCAGCATAGTTGGATGCTTTAAACCCCTTCAGCATGTACCCCTTCAAAGACACCGATACAGTCGCTGTCAATCATGGAGTAGTAAGATGCTAAATAACCTCTACTAGTCTTCTCTGTGTTGTACAGCACTCCCCATGTCCCGCGCGACCCCACGCAATATACATGGTAATCCTAATGCCCCCAATCTTTCTCCCCACACTTATCCCTCCCTTCAGAACCACCCTGTGCAGTCCTTTTCCCTTTGGCAACTTTTAGTCAACTCTCGGGTTCTGTGAGTGTCCTACTGTTTTTTTCCTTCAGTTTCTCTTTGTTGTTATACTCCACACATGAGTGATATCATTTGATATTGTCTTTCTCCGCCTGACCTATTTTTCTGAACATACTACTGTCTAGCTCCATCCACGTCATTGCAAATGGTAGGATTTGTTTTCTTCTTATGGCTGCTTACTGCACTTTGTAAACTGGATTTCATTCTTCCTTTTTGTTTGTAGTTTAGCTATGTGATTTCACCATTCATCTCCTGGTTATGAGCAACAGCTTTGTGTCAATCGATATGTATCTGTACTTATCTATCGCTCTGTCTGTCTGTATATCTATCTATCTTTCTATATATCCTTCTTTCTATCTCTCTATCCTCTCTATTTATCTATCCATCTATCTAGCTTCCTGTCTTCTATCATGTGTATAATCTATCGATCATCTGTCATCTATCTATCTGTCTATCTATGAAACAATCTTCTTTCTGTCTGTCCATCTATCCTTATGTACAGAAGAGTTAACTACATCAACTATGTCACTTCCATACATTATGCTTTCAAAAACATTGCAAGGTCACTAGGCCGTAGGGAGAGCACTGGGCTCACTGAGACAATTGCAGATCGAATCAGCCGCGTGTGCTTACAAAACCAGTAAATGGTGGTGCAGGGACTTGAACCCGTATCTCTGTGCTCTGTCCACTTACACCTCCTTCTCTCTTGCTAACTGTATTTAGCCACATTCATTGACTAAGTCCTCACTGAAGACCCCAATTATACTTCCTCTGGGCCTGTTGTAGACAGAAAAGTATACTTGGTGCTTTACTCACCACCATGTTTGAGGGACATTGGCATGTTCACCACTGATAGGAGGAGGGACAAATAAAAAGGAACACCTATTTCTAGACAGGAGCATTTGGGAGCAAAGTGTGTGTTGTGGAGAGACGTGTTTGGTTGAGTGTCCAAACTTCCCTCTTTATGTGGTTATTACTTCTTTACAATCGTGGATATCATAAAACCCAGTGATTTCAAAAGCCCAGACGCATAGTATTACAGCAATTCATTTGTTGATGTGAGAAAAATGAGAAGGACATTGCAGTACCACTAAATCTATACCTGGCACTGCTGATACCATACAAAAGGAATTCACGGTGGCTAGGTAGGACTATTTTCTAGTGACTGTCTCTGGGGTCTCAAACAGAATCCATTTGTTTCTTTGTTTAAAAGATTCACTTGTATAGGGTACCTGTCTCCGCCCCTTCAGCTTGTAGTTTGTCTGTGTCCTTGGATCACAAGTGAGTCTCCAGTAAGGGAGCACTTAGGTGATCTTGAGTTTTCATCAGTTCTTCTAACCCTGTGTCTTTTGATTGGAGCAGTGAAAGCCTGTACTTTTATTTTGATATTAGAGAGCTGTGCTCTTACTGCACTTGGAAATTTTTTTTGTTCTCATTAATATACAATCACATGCAGAACAATATGTTAACTAGTCTAACCCCTTCACCAAGTCCTCGCCAAATCCCAGTTTCAGTCTCTGTCCGTCAGCGTGTCGTAAGATGCTCTATAATCACTACTTGTCTTCTCTGTGTTGTATAGCCCTCCCAATGACCCTTCACCCTACACATTATTCATGCTAATCCTAATGCCCCCATTCTTTTTCCCCGCCCTTATCAATCCCTTCCCACAAACACTACCCAGTCCCTTTCTCTTTGGTAACTCTTAGTCCACTCTCGGGTACTGTGTATATGCTGCTGTTTCTTCCTTCAGTTTTTCTTTGTTATCGTACTCCACACATGAGTTAAATCATTTGGTACATGTATTTCTCCGACTTGCCTATTTGACTGAGCAAAATACCCTCTAGCTCCATCCAAGTTATTGCCAATGATAGGATTTGTTTTCTTCTTATGGCTGCTTACTTCACTTTTTAAACTGGATTTTATTCTTCTTTTTCGTTTGTAGTTTGCTATGTGCTTCAACCATTGCTCTCATGGTTACGAGCAATAGCTTTGTGTTAATCGATATGAACCGATATCTTTCTATCTGTCTGTCTATCAATCAATCAATCAATCAATCAATCATCTTTCTGTCTGCCATTCTGTCCTTGTGTACTTAACAGGTAACCACATATCCTATGTCACTTTCCTACATTATGCTTCCAAAAATCCTGCAAGGTAACTAGGCTGTAGAGAGAGCACTGGGTTTACCGAGACACTTGCAGGTCATGTCGGCCGAGTGTACCTACAAAACCAGGAAATGGTTGTGCAGGGACTTGAACCCGTGTCTCTATCCACTGTCCTCTTTCATCTCCTTCTCACTTCCTGTCTGTATATAGACACATTCATTCACTAAGTGCTCCCTGAAGACCACAAGTACCCTTCCTCTGGGCCTGTGGACGACAGAAACGTAAAATTGTTGCTTTGCTCACCACCATGTTTGAAGGACATCTATGTGAACACCACTGATAGGATGGAGGGTCAAATAAAAAGGAACACCAATTTCTAGACAGGAGCAGTTGGGAGCTAAGAGTGTATTGTGGAGTGACATATTTATTTGAGTGTCCAAACTTCCCTCTTTAGGTGGTTATTACTTCACATTCGTGAAGATCATAAAACCCACAGATTTCAAAGGCCCAGATTCTTATTATTTCAGCAACCCAGTTGTTGAGGTGAGAGAAAATGAGAAGGACGTTGCTCCACCACTAAATCTATGTCTGGGCCTTGCTGAAAACAAACAAAAAGAATTCACGGTGGCCAGATAGTGCTATTTTCTACTGACTGTCTCTGGGGGCTCAAACAGAATCCATTTGTTTGATTGTTTGTTTTTCAGTTTCACTCGTGTAGGGTACTTGTCCCCACACCTTCAGCTTGTATTTTGTCTTTGTCCTTGGATCTCAAGTGAGTCTCCTGTAAGGAAGCACGTAGGTTTCTTGAGTTTTCATCCGTTCTTTTAACCCTGTGTCTTTTATTTGCAGCACTCAGAGCCTGACCTTTTATTCTGGTGATTCAGTGCTGTGCCAAAATTGCAATTAAAAAAATTTTTTTTGTTATCATTAATCTACAATCACGTGAAGAACATTATGTTTATTATGCTCCCCCTTATCCCAGTCCACCAGCAAAAACCTCTTAAAGTCGCTGTCCATCAGCATAGTTGGATGCTTTAAACCCCTTCAGCATGTACCCCTTCAAAGACACCGATACAGTCGCTGTCAATCATGGAGTAGTAAGATGCTATATAACCTCTACTAGTCTTCTCTGTGTTGTACAGCACTCCCCATGCCCCGCGCGACCCCACGCAATATACATGGTAATCCTAATGCCCCCAATCTTTCTCCCCACACTTATCCCTCCCTTCAGAACCACCCTGTGCAGTCCTTTTCCCTTTGGCAACTTTTAGTCAACTCTCGGGTTCTGTGAGTATCCTGCTGTTTTTTTCCTTCAGTTTCTCTTTGTTGTAATACTCCACACATGAGTGATATCATTTAATATTGTCTTTCTCTGCCTGACCTATTTTTCTGAACATACTACTGTCTAGCTCCATCCACGTCATTGCAAATGGTAGGATTTGTTTTCTCCTTATGGCTGCTTACTGCACTTTGTAAACTGGATTTCATTCTTCCTTTTTGTTTGTAGTTTAGCTATGTGATTTCACCATTCATCTCCTGGTTAGGAGCAACAGCTTTGTGTCAATCGATATGTATCTGTATCTATCTATCGCTCTGTCTGTCTGTATATCTATCTATCTTTCTATATATCCTTCTTTCTATCTCTCTATCCTCTCTATTTATCTATCCATCTATCTAGCTTCCTGTCTTCTATCATGTGTATAATCTATCGATCATCTGTCATCTATCTATCTGTCTATCTATGAAACAATCTTCTTTCTGTCTGTCCATCTATGCTTACGTACAGAACCGTTAACTACATCAACTATGTCACTTCCCTACATTATGCTTTCAAAAACATTGCAAGGTCACTAGGCCGTAGGGAGAGCACTGGGCTCACTGAGACAATTGCAGATCGAATCAGCTGCGTGTGCTTACAAAACCAGTAAATGGTAGTGCAGGGACTTAAACCCGTATCTCTGTCCTCTGTCCTCTTAAACCTCCTTCTCGCTTGCTAACTGTATTTAGCCACATTCATTGACTAAGTCCTCACTGAAGACCCCAATTATACTTCCTCTGGGCCTGTTGTAGACAGAAAAGTATACTTGGTGCTTTACTCACCACCATGTTTGAGGGACATTGGCATGTTCACCACTGATAGGAGGAGGGACAAATAAAAAGGAACACCTATTTCTAGACAGGAGCATTTGGGAGCAAAGTGTGTGTTGTGGAGAGACGTGTTTAGTTGAGTGTCCAAACTTCCCTCTTTATGTGGTTATTACTTCTTTACAATCGTGGATATCATAAAACCCAGTGATTTCAAAAGCCCAGACGCATATTATTACAGCAATTCATTTGTTGATGTGAGAAAAATGAGAAGGACATTGCAGTACCACTAAATCTATACCTGGGCACTGCTGATACCAAACAAAAGGAATTCACGGTGGCTAGGTAGGACTATTTTCTAGTGACTGTCTCTGGGGTCTCAAACAGAATCCATTTGTTTCTTTGTTTCAAAGATTCACTTGTATAGGGTAGCTGTCCCCGCCCCTTCAGCTTGTAGTTTGTCTGTGTCCTTGGATCACAAGTGAGTCTCCAGTAAGGGAGCACTTAGGTGATCTTGAGTTTTCTTCATTTCTTCTAACCCTGTGTCTTTTGATTGGAGCAGTGAAAGCCTGTACTTATATTCTTATATTTGAGAGCTGTACTCTTACTGCACTTTGAAATTTTTTTTGTTCTCATTAATATACAATCACATGCAGAACAATATGTTAACTAGTCTAACCCCTTCACCAAGTCCTCGCCAAATCCCAGTTTCAGTCGCTGTCCGTCAGCGTGTCGTAAGATGCTCTAGAATCACTACTTGTCTTCTCTGTGTTGTATAGCTCTCACAATGACCCTTCACCCTACACATTATTCATGCTAATCCTAATGCCCCCATTCTTTTTCCCCGCCCTTATCAATCCCTTCCCACAAACACTACCCAGTCCCTTTCTCTTTGGTAACTCTTAGTCCACTCTCGGGTACTGTGTATATGCTGCTGTTTCTTCCTTCAGTTTTTCTTTGTTATCGTACTCCACAGATGAGTTAAATCATTTGGTACATGTATTTCTCCGACTTGCCTATTTGACTGAGCAAAATACCCTCTAGCTCCATCCAAGTTATTGCCAATGATAGGATTTGTATTCTTCTTAAGGCTGCTTACTGTACTTTTTAAACTGGATTTTATTCTTCTTTTTCGTTTGTAGTTTGCTATGTGCTTCAACCTTTGCTCTCATGGTTATGAGCAATAGCTTTGTGTTAATCGATATGAACCTATATCTTTCTATCTGTCTGTCTATCAATCAATCAATCAATCAATCAATCAATCAATCATCTTTCTGTCTGCCCATCTGTCCTTGTGTACAGAACAGGTAACCACATATCCTATGTCACTTTCCTACATTATGCTTCCAAAAATCCTGCATGGTAACTAGGCTGTAGGGAGAGCACTGGGTTCACCGAGACACTTGCAGGTCATGTCGGCCGAGTGTACCTACAAAACCAGGAAATGGTTGTGCAGGGACTTGAACCCGTGTCTCTATCCTCTGTCCTCTTTCATCTCCTTGTCACTTCCTTTCTGTATATAGCCACATTCATTCACTAAGTGCTCCCTGAAGACAAGTATCCTTCCTCTGGGCCTGTGGACGACAGAAAGGTAAAATTGTTGCTTTGCTCACCACCATGTTTGAAGGACATCTATGTGAACACCACTGATAGGATGGAGGGTCAAATAAAAAAGGAACACCAATTTCTAGACAGGAGCAGTTGGGAGCTAAGAGTGTATTGTGGAGTGACATATTTATTTGAGTGTCCAAACTTCCCTCTTTAGGTGGTTATTACTTCACATTCGTGAAGATCATAAAACCCACAGATTTCAAAGGCCCAGATTCTTATTATTTCAGCAACCCAGTTGTTGAGGTGAGAGAAAATGAGAAGGACGTTGCTCGACCACTAAATCTATGGCTGGGACTTGCTGAAAACAAACAAAAAGAATTCACGGTGGCCAGATAGTGCTATTTTCTACTGACTGTCTCTGGGGCCTCAAACAGAATCCATTTGTTTCATTGTTTGTTTTTCAGTTTCACTCGTGTAGGGTACTTGTCCCCACACCTTCAGCTTGTAGTTTGCCTTTGTCCTTGGATCTCAAGTGAGTCTCCTGTAAGGAAGCACGTAGGTTTCTTGAGTTTTCATCCGTTCTTTTAACCCTGTGTCTTTTATTTGCAGCACTCAGAGCCTGACCTTTTATTCTGTTGATTCAGTGCTGTGCCCTTATTGCACTTAAAAAATTTTTTTTGTTATCATTAATCTACAATCACGTGAAGAACATTATGTTTACTATGCTCCCCCTTATCCAAGTCCACCAGCAAAAACCTCTTAAAGTCGCTGTCCATCAGCATAGTTGGATGTTTTAAACCCCTTCAGCATGTACCCCTTCAAAGACACCGATACAGTCGCTGTCAATCATGGAGTAGTAAGATGCCATATAACCTCTACTAGTCTTCTCTGTGTTGTACAGCACTCCCCATGACCCGCGCGATCCCACGCAATATACATTGTAATCCTAATGCCCCCAATCTTTCTCCCCACACTTATCCCTCCCTTCAGAACCACCCTGTGCAGTCCTTTTCCCTTTGGCAACTTTTAGTCAACTCTCGGGTTCTGTGAGTATCCTGCTGTTTTTTTCCTTCAGTTTCTCTTTGTTGTTATACTCCACACATGAGTGATATCATTTGATATTGTCTTTCTCCGCCTGACCTATTTTTATGAATATACTACTGTCTAGCTCCATCCACGTCATTGCAAATGGTAGGATTTGTTTTCTTCTTATGGCTGCTTACTGCACTTTGTAAACTGGATTTCAGTCTTCCTATTTGTTTGTAGTTTAGCTATGTGATTTCACCATTCATCTCCTGGTTATGAGCAACAGCTTTGTGTCAATCGATATGTATCTGTATCTATCTATCGCTCTGTCTGTCTGTATATCTATCTATCTTTCTATATATCCTTCTTTCTATCTCTCTATCCTCTCTATTTATCTATCCAACTATCTAGCTTCCTATCTTCTATCATGTGTATAATCTATCGATCATCTGTCATCTATCTATCTGTCTATCTATGAAACAATCTTCTTTCTGTGTGTCCATCTATGCTTATGTACAGAACCGTTAACTACATCAACTATGTCACTTCCCTACATTATGCTTTCAAAAACATTGCAAGTTCACTAGGCCGTATGGAGAGCACTGGGCTCACTGAGACAGTTGCAGATCGAATCAACCGCGTGTGCTTACAAAACCAGTAAATGGTGGTGAAGGGACTTGAACCCGTATCTCTGTCCTCTGTCCTCTTAAACCTCCTTCTCGCTTGCTAACTGTATTTAGCCACATTCATTGACTAAGTCCTCACTGAAGACCCCAATTATACTTCCTCTGGGCCTGTTGTAGACAGAAAAGTATACTTGGTGCTTTACTCACCACCATGTTTGAGGGACATTGGCATGTTCACCACTGATAGGAGGAGGGACAAATAAAAAGGAACACCTATTTCTAGACAGGAGCATTTGGGAGCAAAGTGTGTGTTGTGGAGAGACGTGTTTGGTTGAGTGTCCAAACTTCCCTCTTTATGTGGTTATTACTTCTTTACAATCGTGGATATCATAAAACCCAGTGATTTCAAAAGCCCAGACGCATAGTATTACAGCAATTCATTTGTTGATGTGAGAAAAATGAGAAGGACATTGCAGTACCACTAAATCTATACCTGGGCACTGCTGATACCAAACAAAAGGAATTCATGGTGGCTAGGTAGGACTATTTTCTAGTGACTGTCTCTGGGGTCTCAAACAGAATCCATTTGTTTCTTTGTTTCAAAGATTCACTTGTATAGGGTACCTGTCCCCGACCCTTCAGCTTGTAGTTTGTCTGTGTCCTTGGATCACAAGTGAGTCTCCAGTAAGGGAGCACTTAGGTGATCTTGAGTTTTCATCAGTTCTTCTAACCCTGTGTCTTTTGATTGGAGCAGTGAAAGCCTGTACTTTTATTCTGATATTTGAGAGCTGTGCTCTTACTGCACTTGGAAATTTTTTTTGTTCTCATTAATATACAATCACATGCAGAACAATATGTTAACTAGTCTAACCCCTTCACCAAGTCTTCGCCAAATCCCAGTTTCAGTCGCTGTCCGTCAGCGTGTCGTAAGATGCTCTAGAATCACTACTTGTCTTCTCTGTGTTGTATAGCCCTCCCAATGACCCTTCACCCTACACATTATTCATGCTAATCCTAATGCCCCCATTCTTTTTCCCCGCCCTTATCAATCCCTTCCCACAAACACTACCCAGTCCCTTTCTCTTTGGTAACTCTTAGACCACTCTCGGATACTGTGTATATGCTGCTGTTTTTTCCTTCAGTTTTTCTTTGTTATCTTACTCCACACATGAGTTAAATCATTTGGTACATTTATTTCTCCGACTGGCCTATTTGACTGAGCAAAATACCCTCTAGCTCCATCCAAGTTATTGCCAATGATAGGATTTGTTTTCTTTTTATGGCTGCTTCCTGCACTTTTAAAACTGGATTTTATTCTTCTTTTTCGTTTGTAGTTTGCTATGTGCTTCAACCATTGCTCTCATGGTTATGAGCAATAGCTTTGTGTTAATCGATATGAACCTATATCTATCTATCTGTCTGTCTATCAATCAATCAATCAATCAATCAATCATCTTTCTGTCTGCCCATCTGTCCTTGTGTACAGAACAGGTAACCACATATCCTATGTCACTTTCCTACATTATGCTTCCAAAAATCCTGCAAGGTAACTAGGCTGTAGGGAGAGCACTGGGTTCACCGAGACACTTGCAGGTCTTGTCGGCCGAGTGTACCTACAAAACAAGGAAATGGTTGTGCAGGGACTTGAACCCGTGTCTCTATCCACTGTCCTCTTTCATCTCCTTCTCACTCCTGTCTGTATATAGCCACATTCATTCACTAAGTGCTCCCTGAAGACCACAAATATCCTTCCTCTGGGCCTGTGGACGACAGAAACGTAAAATTGTTGCTTTGCTCACCACCATGTTTGAAGGACATCTATGTGAACACCACTGATAGGATGGAGGGTCAAATAAAAAGGAACACCAATTTCTAGACAGGAGCAGTTGGGAGCTAAGAGTGTATTGTGGAGTGACATATTTATTTGAGTGTCCAAACTTCCCTCTTTAGGTGGTTATTACTTCACATTCGTGAAGATCATAAAACCCACAGATTTCAAAGGCCCAGATTCTTATTATTTCAGCAACCCAGTTGTTGAGGTGAGAGAAAATGAGAAGGACGTTGCTCCACCACTAAAACTATGGCTGGGCCTTGCTGAAAACAAACAAAAAGAATTCACGGTGGCCAGATAGTGCTATTTTCTACTGACTGTCTCTGGGGGCTCAAACAGAATCCATTTGTTTGATTGTTTGTTTTTCAGTTTCACTCGTGTAGGGTACTTGTCCCCACACCTTCAGCTTGTAGTTTGTCTTTGTCCTTGGATCTCAAGTGAGTCTCCTGTAAGGAAGCACGTAGGTTTCTTGAGTTTTCATCCGTTCTTTTAACCCTGTGTCTTTTGTTTGCAGCACTCAGAGCCTGACCTTTTATTCTGATGATTCAGTGCTGTGCCCTTATTGCACGTAAAATTTTTTTTGTTATCATTAATCTACAATCACGTGAAGAACATTATGTTTACTATGCTCCCCCTTATCCAAGTCCACCAGCAAAAACCTCTTAAAGTCGCTGTCCATCAGCATATTTGGATGTTTTAAACCCCTTCAGCATGTACCCCTTCAAAGACACCGATACAGTCGCTGTCAATCATGGAGTAGTAAGACGCTATATAACCTCTACTAGTCTTCTCTGTGTTGTACAGCAATCCCCATGCCCAGCGCGACCCCACGCAATATACATGGTAATCCTAATGCCCCCAATCTTTCTCCCCACACTTATCCCTCCCTTCAGAACCACCCTGTGCAGTCCTTTTCCCTTTGGCAACTTTTAGTCAACTCTCGGGTTAAGTGAGTATCCTGCTGTTTTTTTCCTTCAGTTTCTCTTTGTTGTTATACTCCACACATGAGTGATATCATTTGATATTGTCTTTCTCCGCCTGACCTACTTTTCTGAACGTACTACTGTCTAGCTCCATCCACGTCATTGCAAATGGTAGGATTTGTTTTCTTCTTATGGCTGCTTACTGCACTTTGTAAACTGGATTTCAGTCTTCCTATTTGTTTGTAGTTTAGCTATGTGATTTCACCATTCATCTCCTGGTTATGAGCAACAGCTTTGTGTCAATCGATATGTATCTGTATCTATCTATCGCTCTGTCTGTCTGCATATCTATCTATCTTTCTATATATCCTTCTTTCTATCTCTCTATCCTCTCTATTTATCTATCCATCTATCTAGCTTCCTGTCTTCTATCATGTGTATAATCTATCAATCATCTGTCATCTATCTATCTGTCTATCTATGAAACAATCTTCTTTCTGTGTGTCCATCTATGCTTATGTACAGAACCGTTAACTACATCAACTATGTCACTTCCCTACATTATGCTTTCAAAAACATTGCAAGGTCACTAGGCCGTATGGAGAGCACTGGGCTCACTGAGACAATTGCAGATCGAATCAGCCGCGTGTGCTTACAAAACCAGTAAATGGTGGTGAAGGGACTTGAACCCGTATCTCTGTCCTCTGTCCTCTTAAACCTCCTTCTCGCTTGCTAACTGTATTTAGCCACATTCATTGACTAAGTCCTCACTGAAGACCCCAATTATACTTCCTCTGGGCCTGTTGTAGACAGAAAAGTATACTTGGTGCTTTACTCACCACCATGTTTGAGGGACATTGGCATGTTCACCACTGATAGGAGGAGGGACAAATAAAAAGGAACACCTATTTCTAGACAGGAGCATTTGGGAGCAAAGTGTGTGTTGTGGAGAGACGTGTTTGGTTGAGTGTCCAAACATCCCTCTTTATGTGGTTATTACTTCTTTACAATCGTGGATATCATAAAACCCAGTGATTTCAAAAGCCCAGACGCATATTATTACAGCAATTCATTTGTTGATGTGAGAAAAATGAGAAGGACATTGCAGTACCACTAAATCTATACCTGGGCACTGCTGATACCAAACAAAAGGAATTCACGGTGGCTAGGTAGGACTATTTTCTAGTGACTGTCTCTGGGGTCTCAAACAGAATCCATTTGTTTCTTTGTTTCAAAGATTCACTTGTATAGGGTACCTGTCCCCGCCCGTTCAGCTTGTAGTTTGTCTGTGTCCTTGGATCACAAGTGAGTCTCCAGTAAGGGAGAACTTAGGTGATCTTGAGTTTTCATCATTTCTTCTAACCCTGTGTCTTTTGATTGGAGCAGTGAAAGCCTGTACTTTTATTCTTATATTTGAGAGCTGTACTCTTACTGCACTTTGAAATTTTTTTTGTTCTCATTAATATACAATCACATGCAGAACAATATGTTAACTAGTCTAACCCCTTCACCAAGTCCTCGCCAAATCCCAGTTTCAGTCGCTGTCCGTCAGCGTGTCGTAAGATGCTCTAGGATCACTACTTGTCTTCTCTGTGTTGTATAGCTCTCCCAATGACCCTTCACCCTACACATTATTCATGCTAATCCTAATGCCCCCATTCTTTTTCCCCGCCCTTATCAATCCCTTCCAACAAACACTACCCAGTCCCTTTCTCTTTGGTAACTCTTAGTCCACTCTCGGGTACTGTGTATATGCTGCTGTTTCTTCCTTCAGTTTTTCTTTGTTATCGTACTCCACACATGAGTTAAATCATTTGGTACATGTATTTCTCCGACTTGCCTATTTGACTGAGCAAAATACCCTCTAGCTCCATCCAAGTTATTGCCAATGATAGGATTTGTATTCTTCTTAAGGCTGCTTACTGTACTTTTTAAACTGGATTTTATTCTTCTTTTTCGTTTGTAGTTTGCTATGTGCTTCAACCTTTGCTCTCATGGTTATGAGCAATAGCTTTGTGTTAATCGATATGAACCTATATCTTTCTATCTGTCTGTCTATCAATCAATCAATCAATCAATCAATCAATCAATCAATCATCTTTCTGTCTGCTCATCTGTCCTTGTGTACAGAACAGGTAACCACATATCCTATGTCACTTTCCTACATTATGCTTCCAAAAATCCTGCATGGTAACTAGGCTGTAGGGAGAGCTCTGGGTTCACCGAGACACTTGCAGGTCGTGTCGGCCGAGTGTACCTACAAAACCAGGAAATGGTTGTGCAGGGACTTGAACCCGTGTCTCTATCCTCTGTCCTCTTTCATCTCCTTCTCACTTCCTGACTGTATATAGCCACATTCATTCACTAAGTGCTCCCTGAAGACAAGTATCCTTCCTCTGGGCCTGTGGACGACAGAAACGTAAAATTGTTGCTTTGCTCACCACCATGTTTGAAGGACATCTATGTGAACACCACTGATAGGATGGAGGGTCAAATAAAAAAGGAACACCAATTTCTAGACAGGAGCAGTTGGGAGCTAAGAGTGTATTGTGGAGTGGCATATTTATTTGAGTGTCCAAACTTCCCTCTTTAGGTGGTTATTACTTCACATTCGTGAAGATCATAAAACCCACAGATTTCAAAGGCCCAGATTCTTATTATTTCAGCAACCCAGTTGTTGAGGTGAGAGAAAATGAGAAGGACGTTGCTCCACCACTAAATCTATGTCTGGGCCTTGCTGAAAACAAACAAAAAGAATTCATGGTGGCCAGATAGTGCTATTTTCTACTGACTGTCTCTGGGGGCTCAAACAGAATCCATTTGTTTGATTGTTTGTTTTTCAGTTTCACTCGTGTAGGGTACTTGTCCCCACACCTTCAGCTTGTAGTTTGCCTTTGTCCTTGGATCTCAAGTGAGTCTCCTGTAAGGAAGCACGTAGGTTTCTTGAGTTTTCATCCGTTCTTTTAACCCTGTGTCTTTTGTTTGCAGCACTCAGAGCCTGACCTTTTATTCTGATGATTCAGTGCTGTGCCCTTATTGCACTTAAAAAATTTTTTTTGTTATCATTAATCTACAATCACGTGAAGAACATTATGTTTACTATGCTCCCCCTTATCCAAGTCCACCAGCAAAAACCTCTTAAAGTCGCTGTCCATCAGCATATTTGGATGTTTTAAACCCCTTCAGCATGTACCCCTTCAAAGACACCGATACAGTCGCTGTCAATCATGGAGTAGTAAGATGCTATATAACCTCTACTAGTCTTCTCTGTGTTGTACAGCACTCCCCATGCCCCGCGCGACCCCACGCAATATACATGGTAATCCTAATGCCCCCAATCTTTCTCCCCACACTTATCCCTCCCTTCAGAACCACCCTGTGCAGTCCTTTTCCCTTTGGCAACTTTTAGTCAACTCTCGGGTTCTGTGAGTGTCCTGCTGTTTTTTTCCTTCAGTTTCTCTTTGTTGTTATACTCCACACATGAGTGATATCATTTGATATTGTCTTTCTCCGCCTGACCTATTTTTCTGAACATACTACTGTCTAGCTCCATCCACGTCATTGCAAATGGTAGGATTTGTTTTCTTCTTATGGCTGCTTACTGCACTTTGTAAACTGGATTTCATTCTTCCTTTTTGTTTGTAATTTAGCTATGTGATTTCACCATTCATCTCCTGGTTATGAGCAACAGCTTTGTGTCAATCGATATGTATCTGTACTTATCTATCGCTCTGTCTGTCTGTATATCTATCTATCTTTCTATATATCCTTCTTTCTATCTCTCTATCCTCTCTATTTATCTATCCATCTATCTAGCTTCCTGTCTTCTATCATGTGTATAATCTATCGATCATCTGTCATCTATCTATCTGTCTATCTATGAAACAATCTTCTTTCTGTCTGTCCATCTATGCTTATGTACAGAACCGTTAACTACATCAACTATGTCACTTCCCTACATTATGCTTTCAAAAACATTGCAAGGTCACTAGGCCGTAGGGAAAGCACTCGGCTCACTGAGACAATTGCAGATCGAATCAGCCGCGTGTGCTTACAAAACCAGTAAATGGTGGTGCAGGGACTTGAACCCGTATCTCTGTCCTCTGTCCTCTTAAACCTCCTTCTCGCTTGCTAACTGTATTTAGCCACATTCATTGACTAAGTCCTCACTGAAGACCCCAATTATACTTCCTCTGGGCCTGTTGTAGACAGAAAAGTATACTTGGTGCTTTACTCACCACCATGTTTGAGGGACATTGGCATGTTCACCACTGATAGGAGGAGGGACAAATAAAAAGGATCACCTATTTCTAGACAGGAGCATTTGGGAGCAAAGTGTGTGTTGTGGAGAGACGTGTTTGGTTGAGTGTCCAAACTTCCCTCTTTATGTGGTTATTACTTCTTTACAATCGTGGATATCATAAAACCCAGTGATTTCAAAAGCCCAGACGCATATTATTACAGCAATTCATTTGTTGATGTGAGAAAAATGAGAAGGACATTGCAGTACCACTAAATCTATACCTGGGCACTGCTGATACCAAACAAAAGGAATTCACGGTGGCTAGGTAGGACTATTTTCTAGTGACTGTCTCTGGGGTCTCAAACAGAATCCATTTGTTTCTTTGTTTCAAAGATTCACTTGTATAGGGTACCTGTCCCCGCCCCTTCAGCTTGTAGTTTGTCTGTGTCCTTGGATCACAAGTGAGTCTCCAGTAAGGGAGCACTTAGGTGATCTTGAGTTTTCATCATTCCTTCTAACCCTGTGTCTTTTGATTGGAGCAGTGAAAGCCTGTACTTTTATTCTTATATTTGAGAGCTGTACTCTTACTGCACTTTGAAATTTTTTTTGTTCTCATTAATATACAATCACATGCAGAACAATATGTTAACTAGTCTAACCCCTTCACCAAGTCCTCGCCAAATCCCAGTTTCAGTCGCTGTCCGTCAGCGTGTCGTAAGATGCTCTAGAATCACTACTTGTCTTCTCTGTGTTGTATAGCTCTCCCAATGACCCTTCACCCTACACATTATTCATGCTAATCCTAATGCCCCCATTCTTTTTCCCCGCCCTTATCAATCCCTTCCCACAAACACTACCCAGTCCCTTTCTCTTTGGTAACTCTTAGTCCACTCTCGGGTACTGTGTATATGCTGCTGTTTCTTCCTTCAGTTTTTCTTTGTTATCGTACTCCACACATGAGTTAAATCATTTGGTACATGTATTTCTCCGACTTGCCTATTTGACTGAGCAAAATACCCTCTAGCTCCATCCAAGTTATTGCCAATGATAGGATTTGTATTCTTCTTAAGGCTGCTTACTGTACTTTTTAAACTGGATTTTATTCTTCTTTTTCGTTTGTAGTTTGCTATGTGCTTCAACCTTTGCTCTCATGGTTATGAGCAATAGCTTTGTGTTAATCGATATGAACCTATATCTTTCTATCTGTCTGTCTATCAATCAATCAATCAATCAATCAATCAATCATCTTTCTGTCTGCCCATCTGTCCTTGTGTACAGAACAGGTAACCACATATCCTATGTCACTTTCCTACATTATGCTTCCAAAAATCCTGCATGGTAACTAGGCTGTAGGGAGAGCACTGGGTTCACCGAGACACTTGCAGGTCGTGTCGGCCGAGTGTACCTACAAAACCAGGAAATGGTTGTGCAGGGACTTGAACCCGTGTCTCTATCCTCTGTCCTCTTTCATCTCCTTCTCACTTCCTGTCTGTATATAGCCACATTCATTCACTAAGTGCTCCCTGAAGACAAGTATCCTTCCTCTGGGCCTGTGGACGACAGAAACGTAAAATTGTTGCTTTGCTCACCACCATGTTTGAAGGACATCTATGTGAACACCACTGATAGGATGGAGGGTCAAATAAAAAGGAACACCAATTTCTAGACAGGAGCAGTTGGGAGCTAAGAGTGTATTGTGGAGTGACATATTTATTTGAGTGTCCAAACTTCCCTCTTTAGGTGGTTATTACTTCACATTCGTGAAGATCATAAAACCCACAGATTTCAAAGGCCCAGATTCTTATTATTTCAGCAACCCAGTTGTTGAGGTGAGAGAAAATGAGAAGGACGTTGCTCCACCACTAAATCTATGGCTGGGCCTTGCTGAAAACAAACAAAAAGAATTCACGGTGGCCAGATAGTGCTATTTTCTACTGACTGTCTCTGGGGGCTCAAACAGAGTCCATTTGTTTGATTGTTTGTTTTTCAGTTTCACTCGTGTTGGGTACTTGTCCCCACACCTTCAGCTTGTAGTTTGCCTTTGTCCTTGGATCTCAAGTGAGTCTCCTGTAAGGAAGCACTTAGGTTTCTTGAGTTTTCATCCGTTCTTTTAACCCTGTGTCTTTTGTTTGCAGCACTCAGAGCCTGACCTTTTATTCTGATGATTCAGTGCTGTGCCCTTATTGCACTTAAAAAATTTTTTTTGTTATCATTAATCTACAATCACGTGAAGAACATTATGTTTACTATGCTCCCCCTTATTCAAGTCCACCAGCAAAAACCTCTTAAAGTCGCTGTCCATCAGCATATTTGGATGTTTTAAACCCCTTCAGCATGTACCCCTTCAAAGACACCGATACAGTCGCTGTCAATCATGGAGTAGTAAGATGCTATATAACCTCTACTAGTCTTCTCTGTGTTGTACAGCAATCCCCATGCCCCGCGCGACCCCACGCAATATACATGGTAATCCTAATGCCCCCAATCTTTCTCCCCACACTTATCCCTCCCTTCAGAACCACCCTGTGCAGTCCTTTTCCCTTTGGCAACTTTTAGTCAACTCTCGGGTTCTGTGAGTATCCTGCTGTTTTTTTCCTTCAGTTTCTCTTTGTTGTTATACTCCACACATGAGTGATATCATTTGATATTGTCTTTCTCCGCCTGACCTACTTTTCTGAACGTACTACTGTCTAACTCCATCCACGTCATTGCAAATGGTAGGATTTGTTTTCTTCTTATGGCTGCTTACTGCACTTTGTAAACTGGATTTCAGTCTTCCTATTTGTTTGTAGTTTAGCTATGTGATTTCACCATTCATCTCCTGGTTATGAGCAACAGCTTTGTGTCAATCGATATGTATCTGTATCTATCTATCGCTCTGTCTGTCTGCATATCTACCTTTCTATATATCCTTCTTTCTATCTCTCTATCCTCTCTATTTATCTATCCATCTATCTAGCTTCCTGTCTTCTATCATGTGTATAATCTATCAATCATCTGTCATCTATCTATCTGTCTATCTATGAAACAATCTTCTTTCTGTGTGTCCATCTATGCTTATGTACAGAACCGTTAACTACATCAACTATGTCACTTCCCTACATTATGCTTTCAAAAACATTGCAAGGTCACTAGGCCGTATGGAGAGCAATGGGCTCACTGAGACAATTGCAGATCGAATCAGCCGCGTGTGCTTACAAAACCAGTAAATGGTGGTGAAGGGACTTGAACCCGTATCTCTGTCCTCTGTCCTCTTAAACCTCCTTCTCGCTTGCTAACTGTATTTAGCCACATTCATTGACTAAGTCCTCACTGAAGACCCCAATTATACTTCCTCTGGGCCTGTTGTAGACAGAAAAGTATACTTGGTGCTTTACTCACCACCATGTTTGAGGGACATTGGCAGGTTCACCACTGATAGGAGGAGGGACAAATAAAAAGGAACACCTATTTCTAGACAGGAGCATTTGGGAGCAAAGTGTGTGTTGTGGAGAGACGTGTTTGGTTGAATGTCCAAACTTCCCTCTTTATGTGGTTATTACTTCTTTACAATCGTGGATATCATAAAACCCAGTGATTTCAAAAGCCCAGACGCATAGTATTACAGCAATTCATTTGTTGATGTGAGAAAAATGAGAAGGACATTGCAGTACCACTAAATCTATACCTGGGCACAGCTGATACCAAACAAAAGGAATTCACGGTGGCTAGGTAGGACTATTTTCTAGTGACTGTCTCTGGGGTCTCAAACAGAATCCATTTGTTTCTTTGTTTCAAAGATTCACTTGTATAGGGTACCTGTCCCTGACCCTTCAGCTTGTAGTTTGTCTGTGTCCTTGGATCACAAGTGAGTCTCCAGTAAGGGAGCACTTAGGTGATCTTGAGTTTTCATCAGTTCTTCTAACCCTGTGTCTTTTGATTGGAGCAGTGAAAGCCTGTACTTTTATTCTGATATTAGAGAGCTGTGCTCTTACTGCACTTGGAAATTTTTTTTGTTCTCATTAATATACAATCACAAGCAGAACAATATGTTAACTAGTCTAACCCCTTCACCAAGTCCTCGCCTAATCCCAGTTTCAGTCGCTGTCCGTTTGCGTGTCGTAAGATGCTCTAGAATCACTACTTGTCTTCTCTGTGTTGTATAGCCCTCCCAATGACCCTTCACCCTACACATTATTCATGCTAATCCTAATGCCCCCATTCTTTTTCCCCGCCCTTATCAATCCCTTCCCACAAACACTACCCAGTCCCTTTCTCTTTGGTAACTCTTAGTCCACTCTCGGGTACTGTATATATGCTGCTGTTTCTTCCTTCAGTTTTTCTTTGTTATCCTACTCCACACATGACTTAAATCATTTGGTACATTTATTTCTCCGACTGGCCTATTTGACTGAGCAAAATACCCTCTAGCTCCATCCAAGTTATTGCCAATGATAGGATTTGTTTTCTTCTTATGGCTGCTTCCTGCACTTTTTAAACTGGATTTTATACTTCTTTTTCGTTTGTAGTTTGCTATGTGCTTCAACCATTGCTCTCATGGTTATGAGCAATAGCTTTGTGTTAATCGATATGAACCTATATCTATCTATCTGTCTGTCTATCAATCAATCAATAAATCAATCAATCAATCATCTTTCTGTCTGCCCATCTGTCCTTGTGTACAGAACAGGTAACCACATATCCTATGTCACTTTCCTACATTATGCTTCCAAAAATCCTGCAAGGTAACTAGGCTGTAGGGAGAGCACTGGGTTCACCGAGACACTTGCAGGTCTTGTCGGCCGAGTGTACCTACAAAACAAGGAAATGGTTGTGCAGGGTCTTGAACCCGTGTCTCTATCCACTGTCCTCTTTCATCTCCTTCTCACTTCCTGTCTGTATATAGCCACATTCATTCACTAAGTGCTCCCTGAAGACCACAAATATCCTTCCTCTGTGCCTGTGGACGACAGAAACGTAAAATTGTTGCTTTGCTCACCACCATGTTTGAAGGACATCTATGTGAACACCACTGATAGGATGGAGGGTCAAATAAAAAAGGAACACCAATTTCTAGACAGGAGCAGTTGGGAGCTAAGAGTGTATTGTGGAGTGGCATATTTATTTGAGTGTCCAAACTTCCCTCTTTAGGTGGTTATTACTTCACATTCGTGAAGATCATAAAACCCACAGATTTCAAAGGCCCAGATTCTTATTATTTCAGCAACCCAGTTGTTGAGGTGAGAGAAAATGAGAAGGACGTTGCTCCACCACTAAATCTATGGCTGGGCCTTGCTGAAAACAAACAAAAAGAATTCACGGTGGCCAGATAGTGCTATTTTCTACTGACTGTCTCTGGGGGCTCAAACAGAATCCATTTGTTTGATTGTTTGTTTTTCAGTTTCACTCGTGTAGGGTACTTGTCCCCACACCTTCAGCTTGTAGTTTGTCTTTGTCCTTGGATCTCAAGTAAGTCTCCTGTAAGGAAGCACGTAGGTTTCTTGAGTTTTCATTCGTTCTTTTAACCCTGTGTCTTTTGTTTGCAGCACTCAGAGCCTGACCTTTTATTCTGATGATTCAGTGCTGTGCCCTTATTGCACGTAAAATTTTTTTTGTTATCATTAATCTACAATCACGTGAAGAACATTATGTTTACTATGCTCCCCCTTATCCAAGTCCACCAGCAAAAACCTCTTAAAGTCACTGTCCATCAGCATAGTTGGATTCTTTAAACCCCTTCAGCATGTACCCCTTCAAAGACACCGATACAGTCGCTGTCAATCATGGAGTAGTAAGATGCTAAATAACCTCTACTAGTCTTCTCTTTGTTGTACAGCACTCCCCATGTCCCGCGAGACACCACGCAATATACGTGGTAATCCTAATGCCCCCAATCTTTCTCCCCACACTTATCCCTCCCTTCAGAACCACCCTGTGCAGTCCTTTTCCCTTTGGCAACTTTTAGTCAACTCTCGGGTTCTGTGAGTGTCCTGCTGTTTTTTTCCTTCAGTTTCTCTTTGTTGTTATACTCCACACATGAGTGATATCATTTGATATTGTCTTTCTCCGCCTGACCTATTTTTCTGAACATACTACTGTCTAGCTCCATCCACGTCATTGCAAATGGTAGGATTTGTTTTCTTCTTATGGCTGCTTACTGCACTTTGTAAACTGGATTTCATTCTTCCTTTTTGTTTGTAGTTTAGCTATGTGATTTCACCATTCATCTCCTGGTTATGAGCAACAGCTTTGTGACAATCGATATGTATCTGTATCTATCTATCGCTCTGTCTGTCTGTATATCTATCTATCTTTCTATATATCCTTTTTTCTATCTCTCTATCCTCTCTATTTATCTATCCATCTATCCAGCTTCCTGTCTTCTATCATGTGTATAATCTATCGATCATCTGTCATCTATCTATCTGTCTATCTATGAAACAATCTTCTTTCTGTCTGTCCATCTATGCTTATGTACAGAACCGTTAACTACATCAACTATGTCACTTCCCTACATTATGCTTTCAAAAACATTGCAAGGTCACTAGGCCGTAGGGAAAGCACTCGGCTCACTGAGACAATTGCAGATCGAATCAGCCGCGTGTGCTTAAAAAACCAGTAAATGGTGGTGCAGGGACTTGAACCCGTATCTCTGTCCTCTGTCCTCTTAAACCTCCTTCTCGATTGCTAACTGTATTTAGCCACATTCATTGACTAAGTCCTCACTGAAGACCCCAATTATACTTCCTCTGGGCCTGTTGTAGACAGAAAAGTATACTTGGTGCTTTACTCACCACCATGTTTGAGGGACATTGGCATGTTCACCACTGATAGGAGGAGGGACAAATAAAAAGGATCACCTATTTCTAGACAGGAGCATTTGGGAGCAAAGTGTGTGTTGTGGAGAGACGTGTTTGGTTGAGTGTCCAAACTTCCCTCTTTATGTGGTTATTACTTCTTTACAATCGTGGATATCATAAAACCCAGTGATTTCAAAAGCCCAGACGCATATTATTACAGCAATTCATTTGTTGATGTGAGAAAAATGAGAAGGACATTGCAGTACCACTAAATCTATACCTGGGCACTGCTGATACCAAACAAAAGGAATTCACGGTGGCTAGGTAGGACTATTTTCTAGTGACTGTCTCTGGGGTCTCAAACAGAATCCATTTGTTTCTTTGTTTCAAAGATTCACTTGTATAGGGTACCTGTCCCCGCCCCTTCAGCTTGTAGTTTGTCTGTGTCCTTGGATCACAAGTGAGTCTCCAGTAAGGGAGCACTTAGGTGATCTTGAGTTTTCATCATTTCTTCTAACCCTGTGTCTTTTGATTGGAGCAGTGAAAGCCTGTACTTTTATTCTTATATTTGAGAGCTGTACTCTTACTGCACTTTGAAATTTTTTTTGTTCTCATTAATATACAATCACATGCAGAACAATATGTTAACTAGTCTAACCCCTTCACCAAGTCCTCGCCAAATCCCAGTTTCAGTCGCTGTCCGTCAGCGTGTCGTAAGATGCTCTAGAATCACTACTTGTCTTCTCTGTGTTGTATAGCTCTCCCAATGACCCTTCACCCTACACATTATTCATGCTAATCCTAATGCCCCCATTCTTTTTCCCCGCCCTTATCAATCCCTTCCCACAAACACTACCCAGTCCCTTTCTCTTTGGTAACTCTTAGTCCACTCTCGGGTACTGTGTATATGCTGCTGTTTCTTCCTTCAGTTTTTCTTTGTTATCGTACTCCACACATGAGTTAAATCATTTGGTACATGTATTTCTCCGAGTTGCCTATTTGACTGAGCAAAATACCCTCTAGCTCCATCCAAGTTATTGCCAGTGATAGGATTTATATTCTTCTTAAGGCTGCTTACTGTACTTTTTAAACTGGATTTTATTCTTCTTTTTCGTTTGTAGTTTGCTATGTGCTTCAACCTTTGCTCTCATGGTTATGAGCAATAGCTTTGTGTTAATCGATATGAACCTATATCTTTCTATCTGTCTGTCTATCAATCAATCAATCAATCAATCAATCAATCAATCATCTTTCTGTCTGCCCATCTGTCCTTGTGTACAGAACAGGTAACCACATATCCTATGTCACTTTCCTACATTATGCTTCCAAAAATCCTGCATGGTAACTAGGCTGTAGGGAGAGCACTGGGTTCACCGAGACACTTGCAGGTCGTGTCGGCCGAGTGTACCTACAAAACCAGGAAATGGTTGTGCAGGGACTTGAACCCGTGTCTCTATCCTCTGTCCTCTTTCATCTCCTTCTCACTTCCTGTCTGTTTATAGCCACATTCATTCAATAAGTGCTCCCTGAAGACAAGTATCCTTCCTCTGGGCCTGTGGACGACAGAAACGTAAAATTGTTGCTTTGCTCACCACCATGTTTGAAGGACATCTATGTGAACACCACTGATAGGATGGAGGTTCAAATAAAAAAGGAACACCAATTTCTAGACAGGAGCAGTTGGGAGCTAAGAGTGTATTGTGGAGTGACATATTTATTTGAGTGTCCAAACGTCCCTCTTTAGGTGGTTATTACTTCACATTCGTGAAGATCATAAAACCCACAGATTTCAAAGGCCCAGATTCTTATTATTTCAGCAACCCAGTTGTTGAGGTGAGAGAAAATGAGAAGGACGTTGCTCCACCACTAAATCTATGTCTGGGCCTTGCTGAAAACAAACAAAAAGAATTCACGGTGGCCAGATAGTGATATTTTCTACTGACTGTCTCTGGGGGCTCAAACAGAATCCATTTGTTTGATTGTTTGTTTTTCAGTTTCACTCGTGTAGGGTACTTGTCCCCACACCTTCAGCTTGTAGTTTGCCTTTGTCCTTGGATCTCAAGTGAGTCTCCTGTAAGGAAGCACGTAGGTTTCTTGAGTTTTCATCCGTTCTTTTAACCCTGTGTCTTTTGTTTGCAGCACTCAGAGCCTGACCTTTTATTCTGATGATTCAGTGCTGTGCCCTTATTGCACTTAAAAAATTTTTTTTGTTATCATTAATCTACAATCACGTGAAGAACATTATGTTTACTATGCTCCCCCTAATCCAAGTCCACCAGCAAAAACCTCTTAAAGTCGCTGTCCATCAGCATAGTTGGATGTTTTAAACCCCTTCAGCATGTACCCCTTCAAAGACACCGATACAGTCACTGTCAATCATGGAGTAGTAAGATGCTATATAACCTCTACTAGTCTTCTCTGTGTTGTACAGCACTCCCCATGCACCGCGCGACCCCACGCAATATACATTGTAATCCTAATGCCCCCATTCTTTCTCCCCACACTTATCCCTCCCTTCAGAACCACCCTGTGCAGTCCTTTTCCCTTTGGCAACTTTTAGTCAACTCTCGGGTTCTGTGAGTGTCCTGCTGTTTTTTTCCTTCAGTTTCTCTTTGTTGTTATACTCCACACATGAGTGATATCATTTAATATTGTCTTTCTCCGCCTGTCCTATTTTTATGAACATGCTACTGTCTAGCTCCATCCACGTCATTGCAAATGGTAGGATTTGTTTTCTTCTTATGGCTGCTTACTGCACTTTGTAAACTGGATTTCAGTCTTCCTATTTGTTTGTAGTTTAGCTATGTGATTTCACCATTCATCTCCTGGTTATGAGCAACAGCTTTGTGTCAATCAATATGTATCTGTATCTATCTATCGCTCTGTCTGTCTGCATATCTATCTATCTTTCTATATATCCTTCTTTCTATCTCTCTATCCTCTCTATTTATCTATCCATCTATCTAGCTTCCTGTCTTCTATCATGTGTATAATCTATCGATCATCTGTCATCTATCTATCTGTCTATCTATGAAACAATCTTCTTTCTGTGTGTCCATCTATGCTTATGTACAGAACCGTTAACTACATCAACTATGTCACTTCCCTACATTATGCTTTCAAAAACATTGCAAGGTCACTAGGCCGTATGGAGAGCACTGGGCTCACTGAGACAATTGCAGATCGAATCAGCCGCGTGTGCTTACAAAACCAGTAAATGGTGGTGAAGGGACTTGAACCCGTATCTCTGTCCTCTGTCCTCTTAAACCTCCTTCTCGCTTGCTAACTGTATTTAGCCACATTCATTGACTAAGTCCTCACTGAAGACCCCAATTATACTTCCTCTGGGCCTGTTGTAGACAGAAAAGTATACTTGGTGCTTTACTCACCACCATGTTTGAGGGATATTGGCAGGTTCACCACTGATAGGAGGAGGGACAAATAAAAAGGAACACCTATTTCTAGACAGGAGCATTTGGGAGCAAAGTGTGTGTTGTGGAGAGACGTGTTTGGTTGAGTGTCCAAACTTCCCTCTTTATGTGGTTATTACTTCTTTACAATCGTGGATATCATAAACCCAGTGATTTCAAAAGCCCAGACGCATAGTATTACAGCAATTCATTTGTTGATGTGAGAAAAATGAGAAGGACATTGCAGTACCACTAAATCTATACCTGGGCACTGCTGATACCAAACAAAAGGAATTCACGGTGGCTAGGTAGGACTATTTTCTAGTGACTGTCTCTGGGGTCTCAAACAGAATCCATTTGTTTCTTTGTTTCAAAGATTCACTTGTATAGGGTACCTGTCCCCGACCCTTCAGCTTGTAGTTTGTCTGTGTCCTTGGATCACAAGTGAGTCTCCAGTAAGGGAGCACATAGGTGATCTTGAGTTTTCATCAGTTCTTCTAACCCTGTGTCTTTTGATTGGAGCAGTGAAAGCCTGTACTTTTATTCTGATATTAGAGAGCTGTGCTCTTACTGCACTTGGAAATTTTTTTTGTTCTCATTAATATACAATCACATGCAGAACAATATGTTAACTAGTCTAACCCCTTCACCAAGTCCTCGCCAAATCCCAGTTTCAGTCGCTGTCCGTCAGCGTGTCGTAAGATGCTCTAGAATCACTACTTGTCTTCTCTGTGTTGTATAGCCCTCCCAATGACCCTTCACCCTACACATTATTCATGCTAATCCTAATGCCCCCATTCTTTTTCCTCGCCCTTATCAATCCCTTCCCACAAACACTACCCAGTCCCTTTCTCTTTGGTAACTCTTAGTCCACTCTCGGGTACTGTATATATGCTGCTGTTTCTTCCTTCAGTTTTTCTTTGTTATCGTACTCCACACATGAGTTAAATCATTTGGTACATTTATTTCTCCGACTGGCCTATTTGACTGAGCAAAATACCCTCTAGCTCCATCCAAGTTATTGCCAATGATAGGATTTGTTTTCTTCTTATGGCTGCTTCCTGCACTTTTTAAACTGGATTTTATTCTTCTTTTTCGTTTGTAGTTTGCTATGTGCTTCAACCTTTGCTCTCATGGTTATGAGCAATAGCTTTGTGTTAATCGATATGAACCTATATCTATCTATCTGTCTGTCTATCAATCAATCAATCAATAAATCAATCAATCATCTTTCTGTCTGCCCATCTGTCCTTGTGTACAGAACAGGTAACCACATATCCTATGTTAATTTCCTACATTATGCTTCCAAAAATCCTGCAAGGTAACTAGGCTGTAGGGAGAGCACTGGGTTCACCGAGACACTTGCAGGTCTTGTCGGCCGAGTGTACCTACAAAAAAAGGAAATGGTTGTGCAAGGACTTGAACCCGGGTCTCTATCCACTCTCCTCTTTCATCTCCTTCTCACTTCCTGTCTGTATATAGCCACATTTATTCACTAAGTGCTCCCTGAAGACCACAAATATCCTTCCTCTGGGCCTGTGGACGACAGAAACGTAAAATTGTTGCTTTGCTCACCACCATGTTTGAAGGACATCTATGTGAACACCACTGATAGGATGGAGGTTCAAATAAAAAAGGAACACCAATTTCTAGACAGGAGCAGTTGGGAGCTAAGAGTGTATTGTGGAGTGGCATATTTATTTGAGTGTCCAAACTTCCCTCTTTAGGTGGTTATTACTTCACATTCGTGAAGATCATAAAACCCACAGATTTCAAAGGCCCAGATTCTTATTATTTCAGCAACCCAGTTGTTGAGGTGAGAGAAAATGAGAAGGACGTTGCTCCACCACTAAATCTATGTCTGGGCCTTGCTGAAAACAAACAAAAAGAATTCACGGTGGCCAGATAGTGCTATTTTCTACTGACTGTCTCTGGGGGCTCAAACAGAATCCATTTGTTTGATTGTTTGTTTTTCAGTTTCACTCGTGTATTGTACTTGTCCCCACACCTTCAGCTTGTAGTTTGTCTTTGTCCTTGGATCTCAAGTGAGTCTCCTGTAAGGAAGCACGTAGGTTTCTTGAGTTTTCATCCGTTCTTTTAACCCTGTGTCTTTTGTTTGCAGAACTCAGAGCCTGACCTTTTATTCTGATGATTCAGTGCTGTGCCCTTATTGCACGTAAAATTTTTTTTGTTATCATTAATCTACAATCACGTGAAGAACATTATGTTTACTATGCTCCCCCTTATCCAAGTCCACCAGCAAAAACCTCTTAAAGTCACTGTCCATCAGCATAGTTGGATTCTTTAACCCCCTTCAGCATGTACCCCTTCAAAGACACCGATACAGTCGCTGTCAATCATGGAGTAGTAAGATGCTAAATAACCTCTACTAGTCTTCTCTGTGTTGTACAGCACTCCCCATGTCCCGCGCGACCCCACGCAATATACATGGTAATCCTAATGCCCCCAATCTTTCTCCCCACACTTATCCCTCCCTTCAGAACCACCCTGTGCAGTCCTTTTCCCTTTGGCAACTTTTAGTCAACTCTCGGGTTCTGTGAGTGTCCTGCTGTTTTTTTCCTTCAGTTTCTCTTTGTTGTTATACTCCACACATGAGTGATATCATTTGATATTGTCTTTCTCCGCCTGACCTATTTTTCTGAACATACTACTGTCTAGCTCCATCCACGTCATTGCAAATGGTAGGATTTGTTTTCTTCTTATGGCTGCTTACTGCACTTTGTAAACTGGATTTCATTCTTCCTTTTTGTTTGTAGTTTAGCTATGTGATTTCACCATTCATCTCCTGGTTATGAGCAACAGCTTTGTGTCAATCGATATGTATCTGTATCTATCTATCGCTCTGTCTGTCTGTATATCTATCTATCTTTCTATATATCCTTCTTTCTATCTCTCTATCCTCTCTATTTATCTATCCATCTATCTAGCTTCCTGTCTTCTATCATGTGTATAATCTATCGATCATCTGTCATCTATCTATCTGTCTATCTATGAAACAATCTTCTTTCTGTCTGTCCATCTATGCTTATGTACAGAACCGTTAACTACATCAACTATGTCACTTCCCTACATTATGCTTTCAAAAACATTGCAAGGTCACTAGGCCGTAGGGAAAGCACTCGGCTCACTGAGACAATTGCAGATCGAATCAGCCGCGTGTGCTTACAAAACCAGTAAATGGTGGTGCAGGGACTTGAACCCGTATCTCTGTCCTCTGTCCTCTTAAACCTCCTTCTCGCTTGCTAACTGTATTTAGCCACATTCATTGACTAAGTCCTCACTGAAGACCCCAATTATACTTCCTCTGGGCCTGTTGTAGACAGAAAAGTATACTTGGTGCTTTACTCACCACCATGTTTGAGGGACATTGGCATGTTCACCACTGATAGGAGGAGGGACAAATAAAAAGGATCACCTATTTCTAGACAGGAGCATTTGGGAGCAAAGTGTGTGTTGTGGAGAGACGTGTTTGGTTGAGTGTCCAAACTTCCCTCTTTATGTGGTTATTACTTCTTTACAATCGTGGATATCATAAAACCCAGTGATTTCAAAAGCCCAGACGCATATTATTACAGCAATTCATTTGTTGATGTGAGAAAAATGAGAAGGACATTGCAGTACCACTAAATCTATACCTGGGCACTGCTGATATCAAACAAAAGGAATTCACGGTGGCTAGGTAGGACTATTTTCTAGTGACTGTCTCTGGGGTCTCAAACAGAATCCATTTGTTTCTTTGTTTCAAAGATTCACTTGTATAGTGTACCTGTCCCCGCCCCTTCAGCTTGTAGTTTGTCTGTGTCCTTGGATCACAAGTGAGTCTCCAGTAAGGGAGCACTTAGGTGATCTTGAGTTTTCATCAGTACTTCTAACCGTGTGTCTTTTGATTGGAGCAGTGAAAGCCTGCACTTTTATTCTGATATGTGATAGCTAGGCTCTTACTGCACTTTGAAATTTTTTTTGTTCTCATTAATATACAATCACATGCAGAACAATATGTTAACTAGTCTAAGACCTTCACCAAGTCCTCGCCAAATCCCAGTTTCAGTCGCTGTCCGTCAGCGTGTCGTAAGATGCTCTAGAATCACTACTTGTCTTCTCTGTGTTGTATAGCCCTCCCAATGACCCTTCACCCTACACATTATTCATGCTAATCCTAATGCCCCCATTCTTTTTTCCCGCCCTTATCAAACCCTTCCCACAAACACTACCCAGTCCCTTTCTCTTTGGTAACTCAGTCCACTCTCGGGTACTGTGTATATGCTGCTGTTTCTTCCTTCAGTTTTTCTTTGTAATCTAACTCCACACATGAGTTAAATCATTTGGTACATGTATTTCTCCGACTGGCCTATTTGACTGAGCATAATACCCTCTAGCTCCATCCAAGTTATTGTCAATGATAGGATTTGTTTTCTTCTTATGGCTGCTTACTGCACTTTTTAAACTGGATTTTATTCTTCTTCTTCGTTTGTAGTTTTCTATGTGCTTCAACCATTGCTATCATGGTTAGGAGCAATAGCTTTGTGTTAATCGATATGAACCTATATCTATCTATCTGTCTGTCTATAAATCAATCAATCAATCAATCAATCATCTTTCTGTCTGCCCATCTGTCCTTGGGTACAGAACAGGTAACCACATATCCTATGTCACTTTCCTACATTATGCTTCCAAAAATCCTGCAAGGTAACTAGGCTGTAGGGAGAGCACTGGGTTCACCGAGACACTTGCAGGTCGTGTCGGCCGAGTGTACCTACAAAACCAGGAAATGGTTGTGCAGGGACTTGAAACAGTGTCTCTATCCTCTGTCCTCTTTCATCTCCTTCTCACTTCCTGTCTGTATATAGCCACATTCATTCACTAAGTGCTCCCTGAAGACCACAAGTATCCTTCCTCTGCGCCTGTGGACGACAGAAACTTAAAATTGTTGCTTTGCTCACCACCATGTTTGAAGGACATCTATGTGAACACCACTGATATAATGGAGGGTCAAATAAAAAGGAACACCAATTTCTAGACAGGAGCAGTTGGGAGCTAAGAGTGTATTGTGGAGTGACATATTTATTTGAGTGTCCAACCTTCCCTCTTTAGGTGGTTATTACTTCACATTCGTGAAGATCATAAAACCCACAGATTTCAAAGGCCCAGATTCTTATTATTTCAGCAACCCAGTTGTTGAGGTGAGAGAAAATGAGAAGGACGTTGCTCCACCACTAAATCTACATCTGGGCCTTGCTGAAAACAAACAAAAAGAATTCACAGTGGCCAGATAGTGCTATTTTCTACTGACTGTCTCTGGGGGCTCAAACAGAATCCATTTGTTTGATTGTTTGTTTTTCAGTTTCACTCGTGTAGGGTACTTGTCCCCACACCTTCAGCTTGTAGTTTGTCTTTTTCCTTGGATCTCAAGTGATTCTCCTGTAAGGAAGCACGTAGGTTTCTTGAGTTTTCATCCGTTCTTTTAACCCTGTGTCTTTTGTTTGCAGCACTCAGAGCCTGACCTTTTATTCTCATGATTCAGTGCTGTGCCCTTATTGCACGTAAAAAATTTTTTTTGTTATCATTAATCTACAATCACGTGAAGAACATTATGTTTACTATGCTCCCCCTTATCCAATTCCACCAGCAAAAACCTCTTAAAGTCGCTGTCCATCAGCATATTAGGATGCCTTAAACCCTTTCAGCATGTACCCCTTCAAAGACACCGATACAGTCGCTGTCAATCATGGAGTAGTAAGATGCTAAATAACCTCTACTAGTCTTCTCTTTGTTGTACAGCACTCCCCATGTCCCGCGAGACACCACGCAATATACATGGTAATCCTAATGCCCCCAATCTTTCTCCCCACACTTATCCCTCCCTTCAGAACAACCCTGTGCAGTCCTTTTCCCTTTGGCAACTTTTAGTCAACTCTCGGGTTCTGTGAGTATCCTGCTGTTTTTTTCCTTCAGTTTCTCTTTGTTGTTATACTCCACACATGAGTGATATCATTTAATATTGTCTTTCTCCGCCTAACCTATTTTTCTGAACATACTACTGTCTAGCTCCATCCACGTCAAAACAAATGGTAGGACTTGTTTTCTTCTTATGGCTCCTTACTGCACTTTGAAAAACTGGATATCTTTCTTCCTTTTTGTTTGTAGTTTAGCTATGTGATTTCACAATTTATCTCCTGGTTATGAGCAACAGCTTTGTGTCAATCGATATGTATCTGTATCTATCTATCGCTCTGTCTGTCTGCATATCTATCTATCTTTCTATATATCCTTCTTTCTATCTCTCTATCCTCTCTATTTATCTATCCATCTATCTAGCTTCCTGTCTTCTATCATGTGTATAATCTATCGATCATCTGTCATCTATCTATCTGTCTATCTATGAAACAATATTCTTTCTGTGTGTCCATCTATGCTTATGTACAGAACCGTTAACTACATCAACTATGTCACTTCCCTACATTATGCTTTCAAAAACATTGCAAGGTCACTAGGCCGTATGGAGAGCACTGGGCTCACTGAGACAATTGCAGATCGAATCAGCCGCGTGTGCTTACAAAACCAGTAAATGGTGGTGAAGGGACTTGAACCCGTATCTCTGTCCTCTGTCCTCTTAAACCTCCTTCTCGCTTGCTAACTGTATTTAGCCACATTCATTGACTAAGTCCTCACTGAAGACCCCAATTATACTTCCTCTGGGCCTGTTGTAGACAGAAAAGTATACTTGGTGCTTTACTCACCACCATGTTTGAGGGATATTGGCAGGTTCACCACTGATAGGAGGAGGGACAAATAAAAAGGAACACCTATTTCTAGACAGGAGCATTTGGGAGCAAAGTGTGTGTTGTGGAGAGACGTGTTTGGTTGAGTGTCCAAACTTCCCTCTTTATGTGGTTATTACTTCTTTACAATCGTGGATATCATAAACCCAGTGATTTCAAAAGCCCAGACGCATAGTATTACAGCAATTCATTTGTTGATGTGAGAAAAATGAGAAGGACATTGCAGTACCACTAAATCTATACCTGGGCACTGCTGATACCAAACAAAAGGAATTCACGGTGGCTAGGTAGGACTATTTTCTAGTGACTGTCTCTGGGGTCTCAAACAGAATCCATTTGTTTCTTTGTTTCAAAGATTCACTTGTATAGGGTACCTGTCCCCGACCCTTCAGCTTGTAGTTTGTCTGTGTCCTTGGATCACAAGTGAGTCTCCAGTAAGGGAGCACATAGGTGATCTTGAGTTTTCATCAGTTCTTCTAACCCTGTGTCTTTTGATTGGAGCAGTGAAAGCCTGTACTTTTATTCTGATATTAGAGAGCTGTGCTCTTACTGCACTTGGAAATTTTTTTTGTTCTCATTAATATACAATCACAAGCAGAACAATATGTTAACTAGTCTAACCCCTTCACCAAGTCCTCGCCTAATCCCAGTTTCAGTCGCTGTCCGTTTGCGTGTCGTAAGATGCTCTAGAATCACTACTTGTCTTCTCTGTGTTGTATAGCCCTCCCAATGACCCTTCACCCTACACATTATTCATGCTAATCCTAATGCCCCCATTCTTTTTCCCCGCCCTTATCAATCCCTTCCCACAAACACTACCCAGTCCCTTTCTCTTTGGTAACTCTTAGTCCACTCTCGGGTAATGTATATATGCTGCTGTTTCTTCCTTCAGTTTTTCTTTGTAATCGTACTCCACACATGAGTTAAATCATTTGGTACATGTATTTCTCCGACTGGCCTATTTGACTGAGCATAATACCCTCTAGCTCCATCCAAGTTATTGTCAATGATAGTATTTGTTTTCTTCTTATGGCTGCTTACTGCACTTTTTAAACTGGATTTTATTCTTCTTCTTCGTTTGTAGTTTTCTATGTGCTTCAACCATTGCTATCATGGTTAGGAGCAATAGCTTTGTGTTAATCGATATGAACCTATATCTATCTATCTGTCTGTCTATCAATCAATCAATCAATCAATCAATCATCTTTCTGTCTGCCCATCTGTCCTTGGGTACAGAACAGGTAACCACATATCCTATGTCACTTTCCTACATTATGCTTCCAAAAATCCTGCAAGGTAACTAGGCTGTAGGGAGAGCACTGGGTTCACCGAGACACTTGCAGGTCGTGTCGGCCGAGTGTACCTACAAAACCAGGAAATGGTTGTGCAGGGACTTGAAACAGTGTCTCTATCCTCTGTCCTCTTTCATCTCCTTCTCACTTTCTGTCTGTATATAGCCACATTCATTCACTAAGTCCTCCCTGAAGACCACAACTATCCTTCCTCTGCGCCTGTGGACGACAGAAACTTAAAATTGTTGCTTTGCTCACCACCATGTTTGAAGGACATCTATGTGAACACCACTGATAGGATGGAGGGTCAAATAAAAAGGAACACCAATTTCTAGACAGGAGCAGTTGGGAGCTAAGAGTGTATTGTGGAGTGACATATTTATTTGAGTGTCCAACCTTCCCTCTTTAGGTGGTTATTACTTCACATTCGTGAAGATCATAAAACCCACAGATTTCAAAGGCCCAGATTCTTATTATTTCAGCAACCCAGTTGTTGAGGTGAGAGAAAATGAGAAGGACGTTGCTCCACCACTAAATCTACGTCTGGGCCTTGCTGAAAACAAACAAAAAGAATTCACAGTGGCCAGATAGTGCTATTTTCTACTGACTGTCTCTGGGGGCTCAAACAGAATCCATTTGTTTGATTGTTTGTTTTTCAGTTTCACTCGTGTAGGGTACTTGTCCCCACACCTTCAGCTTGTAGTTTGTCTTTTTCCTTGGATCTCAAGTGATTCTCCTGTAAGGAAGCACGTAGGTTTCTTGAGTTTTCATCCGTTCTTTTAACCCTGTGTCTTTTGTTTGCAGCACTCAGAGCCTGACCTTTTATTCTCATGATTCAGTGCTGTGCCCTTATTGCACGTAAAAAATTTTTTTTGTTATCATTAATCTACAATCACGTGAAGAACATTATGTTTACTATGCTCCCCCTTATCCAATTCCACCAGCAAAAACCTCTTAAAGTCGCTGTCCATCAGCATATTAGGATGCCTTAAACCCTTTCAGCATGTACCCCTTCAAAGACACCGATACAGTCGCTGTCAATCATGGAGTAGTAAGATGCTAAATAACCTCTACTAGTCTTCTCTTTGTTGTACAGCACTCCCCATGTCCCGCGAGACACCACGCAATATACATGGTAATCCTAATGCCCCCAATCTTTCTCCCCACACTTATCCCTCCCTTCAGAACAACCCTGTGCAGTCCTTTTCCCTTTGGCAACTTTTAGTCAACTCTCGGGTTCTGTGAGTATCCTGCTGTTTTTTTCCTTCAGTTTCTCTTTGTTGTTATACTCCACACATGAGTGATATCATTTAATATTGTCTTTCTCCGCCTAACCTATTTTTCTGAACATACTACTGTCTAGCTCCATCCACGTCATTGCAAATGGTAGGACTTGTTTTCTTCTTATGGCTCCTTACTGCACTTTGAAAAACTGGATATCTTTCTTCCTTTTTGTTTGTAGTTTAGCTATGTGATTTCACAATTTATCTCCTGGTTATGAGCAACAGCTTTGTGTCAATCGATATGTATCTGTATCTATCTATCGCTCTGTCTGTCTGTATATCTATCTATCTTTCTATATATCCTTCTTTCTATCTCTCTGTCCTCTCTATTTATCTATCCATCTATCTAGCTTCATGTCTTCTATCATGTGTATAATCTATCGATCATCTGTCATCTATCTATCTGTCTATCTATGAAACAATCTTCTTTCTGTCTGTCCATCTATCCTTATGTACAGAACAGTTAACTACATCAACTTTGTCACTGCCCTACATTATGCTTTCAAAAACATTGCAAGGTCACTAGGCCGTAGGGAGAGCACTGTGCTCACTGAGACAATTGCAGATCGAATCAGCCGCGTGTGCTTACAAAACCAGTAAATGGTGGTGCAGGGACTTGAACCCGTATCTCTGTCCTCTGTCCTCTTAAACCTCCTTCTTGCTTGCTAACTATATTTAGCCACATTTATTGACTAAGTCCTCACTGAAGACCCCAATTATACTTCCTCTGGGCCTGTTGTAGACAGAAAAGTATACTTGGTGCTTTACTCACCACCATGTTTGAGGGACATTGGCATGTTCACCACTGATAGGAGGAGGGACAAATAAAAAGGAACACCTATTTCTAGACAGGAGCATTTGGGAGCAAAGTGTGTGTTGTGGAGAGACGTGTTTGGTTGAGTGTCCAAACTTCCCTCTTTATGTGGTTATTACTTCTTTACAATCGTGGATATCATAAAACCCAGTGATTTCAAAAGCCCAGACGCATATTATTACAGCAATTCATTTGTTGATGTGAGAAAAATGAGAAGGACATTGCAGTACCACTAAATCTATACCTGGGCACTGCTGATACCAAACAAAAGGAATTCACGGTGGCTAGGTAGGACTATTTTCTAGTGACTGTCTCTGGGGTCTCAAACAGAATCCATTTGTTTCTTTGTTTCAAAGATTCACTTGTATAGGGTACCTGTCCCCGCCCCTTCAGCTTGTAGTTTGTCTGTGTCCTTGGATCACAAGTGAGTCTCCAGTAAGGGAGCACTTAGGTGATCTTGAGTTTTCATCATTTCTTCTAACCCTGTGTCTTTTGATTGGAGCAGTGAAAGCCTGTACTTTTATTCTTATATTTGAGAGCTGTACTCTTACTGCACTTTGAAATTTTTTTTGTTCTCATTAATATACAATCACAGGCAGAACAATATGTTAACTAGTCTAACCCCTTCACCAAGTCCTCGCCAAATCCCAGTTTCAGTCACTGTCCGTCAGCGTGTCGTAAGATGCTCTAGAATCACTATAGTCTTCTCTGTGTTGTATAGCCCTCCCAATGACCCTTCACTCTACACAATATTCATGCTAATCCTAATGCCCCCATTCTTTTTCCCCGCCCTTATCAATCCCTTCCCACAAACACTACCCAGTCCCTTTCTCTTTGGTAACTCTTAGTCCACTCTCGGGTACTGTGTATATGCTGCTGTTTCTTCCTTCAGTTTTTCTTTGCTATCGTACTCCACACATGAGTTAAATCATTTGGTACATGTATTTCTCCGACTGGCCTATTTGACTGAGCATAATACCCTCTAGCTCCATCCAAGTTATTGTCAATGATAGGATTTGTTTTCTTCTTATGGCTGCTTACTGCACTTTTTAAACTGGATTTTATTCTTCTTCTTCGATTGTAGTTTTCTATGTGCTTCAACCATTGCTATCATGGTTAGGAGCAATAGCTTTGTGTTAATCGATATGAACCTATATCTATCTATCTGTCTGTCTATCAATCAATCAATCAATCAATCAATCATCTTTCTGTCTGCCCATCTGTCCTTGGGTACAGAACAGGTAACCACATATCCTATGTCACTTTCCTATATTATGCTTCCAAAAATCCTGCAAGGTAACTAGGCTGTAGGGAGAGCACTGGGTTCACCGAGACACTTGCAGGTCGTGTCGGCCGAGTGTACCTACAAAACCAGGAAATGGTTGTGCAGGGACTTGAACCCGTGTCTCTATCCTCTGTCCTCTTTCATCTCCTTCTCACTTCCTGTCTGTATATAGCCACATTCATTCACTAAGTGCTCCCTGAAGACCACAAGTATCCTTCCTCTGCGCCTGTGGACGACAGAAACTTAAAATTGTTGCTTTGCTCACCACCATGTTTGAAGGATATCTATGTGAACACCACTGATAGGATGGAGGGTCAAATAAAAAGGAACACCAATTTCTAGACAGGAGCAGTTGGGAGCTAAGAGTGTATTGTGGAGTGACATATTTATTTGAGTGTCCAACCTTCCCTCTTTAGGTGGTTATTACTTCACATTCGTGAAGATCATAAAACCCACAGATTTCAAAGGCCCAGATTCTTATTATTTCAGCAACCCAGTTGTTGAGGTGAGAGAAAATGAGAAGGACGTTGCTCCACCACTAAATCTATGTCTGGGCCTTGCTGAAAACAAACAAAAAGAATTCACGGTGGCCAGATAGTGCTATTTTCTACTGACTGTCTCTGGGGGCTCAAACAGAATCCATTTGTTTGATTGTTTGTTTTTCAGTTTCACTCGTGTAGGGTACTTGTCCCCACACCTTCAGCTTGTAGTTTGTCTTTGTCCTTGGATCTCAAGTGAGTCTCCTGTAAGGAAGCACGTAGGTTTCTTGAGTTTTCATCCGTTCTTTTAACCCTGTGTCTTTTGTTTGCAGCACTCAGAGCCTGACCTTTTATTCTGATGATTCAGTGCTGTGCCCTTATTGCACTTAAAAATTTTTTTTTGTTATCATTAATCTACAATCACGTGAAGAACATTATGTTTACTATGCTCCCCCTTATCCAAGTCCACCAGCAAAAACCTCTTAAAGTCGCTGTCCATCAGCGTATTTGGATGCCTTAAACCCCTTCAGCATGTACCCCTTCAAAGACACCGATACAGTCGCTGTCAATCATGGAGTAGTAAGATGGTAAATAACCTCTACTAGTCTTCTCTGTGTTGTACAGCACTCCCCATGTCCCGCGAGACACCACGCAATATACATGGTAATCCTAATGCCCCCAATCTTTCTCCCCACACTTATCCATCCCTTCAGAACAACCCTGTGCAGTCCTTTTCCCTTTGGCAACTTTTAGTCAACTCTCGGGTTCTGTGAGTATCCTGCTGTTTTTTTCCTTCAGTTTCTCTTTGTTGTTATACTCCACACATGAGTGATATCATTTAATATTGTCTTTCTCCGCCTGACCTATTTTTCTGAACATACTACTGTCTAGCTCCATCCACGTCATTGCAAATGGTAGGATTTGTTTTCTTCTTATGGCTCCTTACTGCACTTTGAAAAACTGGATTTCATTCTTCCTTTTTGTTTGTAGTTTAGCTATGTGATTTCACAATTCATCTCCTGGTTATGAGCAACAACTTTGTGTCAATCGATATGTATCTGTATCTATCTATCGCTCTGTCTGTCTGTATATCTATCTATCTTTCTATATATCCTTCTTTCTATCTCTCTGTCCTCTCTATTTATCTATCCATCTATCTAGCTTCCTGTCTTCTATCATGTGTATAATCTATCGATCATCTGTCATCTATCTATCTGTCTATCTATGAAACAATCTTCTTTCTGTCTGTCCATCTATGCTTATGTACAGAACCGTTAACTACATCAACTATGTCACTACCCTACATTATGCTTTCAAAAACATTGCAAGGTCACTAGGCCGTAGGGAGAGCACTGTGCTCACTGAGACAATTGCAGATCGAATCAGCCGCGTGTGCTTACAAAACCAGTAAATGGTGGTGCAGGGACTTGAACCCGTATCTCTGTCCTCTGTCCTCTTAAACCTCCTTCTTGCTTGCTAACTGTATTTAGCCACATTCATTGACTAAGTCCTCACTGAAGACCCCAATTATACTTCCTCTGGGCCTGTTGTAGACAGAAAAGTATACTTGGTGCTTTACTCACCACCATGTTTGAGGGACATTGGCATGTTCACCACTGATAGGAGGAGGGACAAATAAAAAGGAACACCTATTTCTAGACAGGAGCATTTGGGAGCAAAGTGTGTGTTGTGGAGAGACGTGTTTGGTTGAGTGTCCAAACTTCCCTCTTTATGTGGTTATTACTTCTTTACAATCGTGGATATCATAAAACCCAGTGATTTCAAAAGCCCAGACGCATATTATTACAGCAATTCATTTGTTGATGTGAGAAAAATGAGAAGGACATTGCAGTACCACTAAATCTATACCTGGGCACTGCAGATACCAAACAAAAGGAATTCACGGTGGCTAGTTAGCACTATTTTTTAGTGACTGTCTCTGGGGTCTCAAACAGAATCCATTTGTTTCTTTGTTTCAAAGATTCACTTGTATAGGGTACCTGTCCCCGCCCCTTCAGCTTGTAGTTTGTCTGTGTCCTTGGATCACAAGTGAGTCTCCAGTAAGGGAGCACTTAGGTGATCTTGAGTTTTCATCAGTTCTTCTAACCCTGTGTCTTTTATTTGGAGCAGTGAAAGCCTGTACTTTTATTCTGATATTTGATAGCTTGGTTCTTACTGCTCTTTGAAATTTTTTTTGTTCTCATTAATATACAATCACATGCAGAACAATATGTTAACTAGTCTAACCACTTCACCAAGTCCTCGCCAAATCCCAGTTTCAGTCGCTGTCCGTCAGCGTGTCGTAAGATGCTCTAGAATCACTACTTGTCTTCTCTGTGTTGTATAGCCCTCCCAATGACCCTTCACCCTACACAATATTCATGCTAATCCTAATGCCCCCATTCTTTTTCCCCGCCCTTATCAATCCCTTCCCTCAAACACTACCCAGTCCCTTTCTCTTTGGTAACTCTTAGTCCACTCTCGGGTACTGTGTATATGCTGCTGTTTCTTCCTTCAGTTTTTCTTTGCTATCGTACTCCACACATGAGTTAAATCATTTGGTACATGTATTTCTCCGACTGGCCTATTTGACTGAGCATAATACCCTCTAGCTCCATCCAAGTTATTGCCAATGATAGGATTTGTTTTCTTCTTATGACTGCTTACTGCACTTTTTAAACTGGATTTTATTCTTCTTTTTCGTTTGTAGTTTTCAATGTGTTTCAACCATTGCTCTCATGGTTATGAGCAATAGCTTTGTGTTAATCGATATGAACCTATATCTATCTGTCTGTCTATCAATCAATCAATCAATCAATCAATCAATCAATCATCTTTCTGTCTGCCCATCTGTCCTTGTGTACAGAATAGGTAACCACATATCCTATGTCACTCTCCTACATTATGCTTCCAAAAATCCTGCAAGGTAACTAGGCTGTAGGGAGAGCACTGGGTTCACCGAGACACTTGCAGGTCGTGTCGGCCGAGTGTACCTACAAAACCAGGAAATGGTTGTGCAGGGACTTGAACCCGTGTCTCTGTCCTCTGTCCTCTTTCATCTCCTTCTCACTTCCTGTCTGTATATAGCCACATTCATTCACTAAGTGCTCCCTGAAGACCACAAGTATCCTTCCTCTGGGCCTGTGGACGACAGAAACGTAAAATTGTTGCTTTGCTCACCACCATGTTTGAAGGACATCTATGTGAACACCACTGATAGGATGGAGGGTCAAATAAAAAGGAACACCAATTTCTAGACAGGAGCAGTTGGGAGCTAAGAGTGTATTGTGGAGTGGCATATTTATTTGAGTGTCCAAACTTCCCTCTTTAGGTGGTTATTACTTCACATTCGTGAAGATCATAAAACCCACAGATTTCAAAGGCCCAGATTCTTATTATTTCAGCAACCCAGTTGTTGAGGTGAGAGAAAATGAGAAGGACGTTGCTCCACCACTAAATCTATGTCTGGGCCTTGCTGAAAACAAACAAAAAGAATTCACGGTGGCCAGATAGTGCTATTTTCTACTGACTGTCTCTGGGGGCTCAAACAGAATCCATTTGTTTGATTGTTTGTTTTTCAGTTTCACTCGTGTAGGGTACTTGTCCCCACACCTTCAGCTTGTAGTTTGTCTTTGTCCTTGGATCTCAAGTGAGTCTCCTGTAAGGAAGCACGTAGGTTTCTTGAGTTTTCATCCGTTCTTTTAACCCTGTGTCTTTTGTTTGCAGCACTCAGAGCCTGACCTTTTATTCTGATGATTCAGTGCTGTGCCCTTATTGCACTTAAAAATTTTTTTTTGTTATCATTAATCTACAATCACGTGAAGAACATTATGTTTACTATGCTCCCCCTTATCCAAGTCCACCAGCAAAAACCTCTTAAAGTCGCTGTCCATCAGCGTATTTGGATGCCTTAAACCCCTTCAGCATGTACCCCTTCAAAGACACCGATACAGTCGCTGTCAATCATGGAGTAGTAAGATGGTAAATAACCTCTACTAGTCTTCTCTGTGTTGTACAGCACTCCCCATGTCCCGCGAGACACCACGCAATATACATGGTAATCCTAATGCCCCCAATCTTTCTCCCCACACTTATCCATCCCTTCAGAACAACCCTGTGCAGTCCTTTTCCCTTTGGCAACTTTTAGTCAACTCTCGGGTTCTGTGAGTATCCTGCTGTTTTTTTCCTTCAGTTTCTCTTTGTTGTTATACTCCACACATGAGTGATATCATTTAATATTGTCTTTCTCCGCCTGACCTATTTTTCTGAACATACTACTGTCTAGCTCCATCCACGTCATTGCAAATGGTAGGATTTGTTTTCTTCTTATGGCTCCTTACTGCACTTTGAAAAACTGGATTTCATTCTTCCTTTTTGTTTGTAGTTTAGCTATGTGATTTCACAATTCATCTCCTGGTTATGAGAAACAACTTTGTGTCAATCGATATGTATCTGTATCTATCTATCGCTCTGTCTGTCTGTATATCTATCTATCTTTCTATATATCCTTCTTTCTATCTCTCTGTCCTCTCTATTTATCTATCCATCTATCTAGCTTCCTGTCTTCTATCATGTGTATAATCTATCGATCATCTGTCATCTATCTATCTGTCTATCTATGAAACAATCTTCTTTCTGTCTGTCCATCTATGCTTATGTACAGAACCGTTAACTACATCAACTATGTCACTACCCTACATTATGCTTTCAAAAACATTGCAAGGTCACTAGGCCGTAGGGAGAGCACTGTGCTCACTGAGACAATTGCAGATCGAATCAGCCGCGTGTGCTTACAAAACCAGTAAATGGTGGTGCAGGGACTTGAACCCGTATCTCTGTCCTCTGTCCTCTTAAACCTCCTTCTTGCTTGCTAACTGTATTTAGCCACATTCATTGACTAAGTCCTCACTGAAGACCCCAATTATACTTCCTCTGGGCCTGTTGTAGACAGAAAAGTATACTTGGTGCTTTACTCACCACCATGTTTGAGGGACATTGGCATGTTCACCACTGATAGGAGGAGGGACAAATAAAAAGGAACACCTATTTCTAGACAGGAGCATTTGGGAGCAAAGTGTGTGTTGTGGAGAGACGTGTTTGGTTGAGTGTCCAAACTTCCCTCTTTATGTGGTTATTACTTCTTTACAATCGTGGATATCATAAAACCCAGTGATTTCAAAAGCCCAGACGCATATTATTACAGCAATTCATTTGTTGATGTGAGAAAAATGAGAAGGACATTGCAGTACCACTAAATCTATACCTGGGCACTGCAGATACCAAACAAAAGGAATTCACGGTGGCTAGTTAGCACTATTTTTTAGTGACTGTCTCTGGGGTCTCAAACAGAATCCATTTGTTTCTTTGTTTCAAAGATTCACTTGTATAGGGTACCTGTCCCCGCCCCTTCAGCTTGTAGTTTGTCTGTGTCCTTGGATCACAAGTGAGTCTCCAGTAAGGGAGCACTTAGGTGATCTTGAGTTTTCATCAGTTCTTCTAACCCTGTGTCTTTTATTTGGAGCAGTGAAAGCCTGTACTTTTATTCTGATATTTGATAGCTTGGTTCTTACTGCTCTTTGAAATTTTTTTTGTTCTCATTAATATACAATCACATGCAGAACAATATGTTAACTAGTCTAACCACTTCACCAAGTCCTCGCCAAATCCCAGTTTCAGTCGCTGTCCGTCAGCGTGTCGTAAGATGCTCTAGAATCACTACTTGTCTTCTCTGTGTTGTATAGCCCTCCCAATGACCCTTCACCCTACACAATATTCATGCTAATCCTAATGCCCCCATTCTTTTTCCCCGCCCTTATCAATCCCTTCCCTCAAACACTACCCAGTCCCTTTCTCTTTGGTAACTCTTAGTCCACTCTCGGGTACTGTGTATATGCTGCTGTTTCTTCCTTCAGTTTTTCTTTGCTATCGTACTCCACACATGAGTTAAATCATTTGGTACATGTATTTCTCCGACTGGCCTATTTGACTGAGCATAATACCCTCTAGCTCCATCCAAGTTATTGCCAATGATAGGATTTGTTTTCTTCTTATGACTGCTTACTGCACTTTTTAAACTGGATTTTATTCTTCTTTTTCGTTTGTAGTTTTCAATGTGTTTCAACCATTGCTCTCATGGTTATGAGCAATAGCTTTGTGTTAATCGATATGAACCTATATCTATCTGTCTGTCTATCAATCAATCAATCAATCAATCAATCAATCAATCATCTTTCTGTCTGCCCATCTGTCCTTGTGTACAGAACAGGTAACCACATATCCTATGTCACTCTCCTACATTATGCTTCCAAAAATCCTGCAAGGTAACTAGGCTGTAGGGAGAGCACTGGGTTCACCGAGACACTTGCAGGTCGTGTCGGCCGAGTGTACCTACAAAACCAGGAAATGGTTGTGCAGGGACTTGAACCCGTGTCTCTATCCTCTGTCCTCTTTCATCTCCTTCTCACTTCCTGTCTGTATATAGCCACATTCATTTACTAAGTGCTCCCTGAAGACCACAAGTATCCTTCCTCTGGGCCTGTGGACGACAGAAACGTAAAATTGTTGCTTTGCTCACCACCATGTTTGAAGGACATCTATGTGAACACCACTGATAGGATGGAGGGTCAAATAAAAAGGAACACCAATTTCTAGACAGGAGCAGTTGGGAGCTAAGAGTGTATTGTGGAGTGGCATATTTATTTGAGTGTCCAAACTTCCCTCTTTAGGTGGCTTTACTTCACATTCGTGAAGATCATAAAACCCACAGATTTCAAAGGCCCAGATTCCTATTTTTTCAGCAACCCAGTTGTTGAGGTGAGAGAAAATGAGAAGGACGTTGCTCCACCACTAAATCTATGGCTGGGCCTTGCTGAAAACAAACAAAAAGAATTCACGGTGGACAGATAGTGCTATTTTCTACTGACTGTCTCTGGGGGTTCAAACAGAATCCATTTGTTTGATTGTTTGTTTTTCAGTTTCACTCGTTTAGGGTACTTGTCCCCACACCTTCAGCTTGTAGTTTGTCTTTGTCCTTGGATCTCAAGTGAGTCTCCTGTAAGGAAGCACGTAGGTTTCTTGAGTTTTCATCAGTTCTTTTAACCCTGTGTCTTTTGTTTGCAGCACTCAGAGCCTGACCTTTTATTCTGATGATTCAGTGCTGTGCCCTTATTGCACCTAAAATTTTTTTTTGTTATCATTAATCTACAATCACGTGAAGAATATTATGTTTACTATGCTCCCCCTTATCCAAGTCCACCAGCAAAAACCTCTTAAAGTCGCTGTCCATCAGCATAGTTGGATGCTTTAAACCCCTTCAGCATGTACCCCTTCAAAGACACCGATACAGTCGCTGTCAATCATGGAGTAGTAAGATGCTATATAACCTCTACTAGTCTTCTCTGTGTTGTACAGCACTCCCCATGTCCCGCGCGACCCCACGCAATATACATGGTAATCCTAATGCCCCCAATCTTTCTCCCCACACTTATCCCTCCCTTCAGAAAGACCCTGTGCAGTCCTTTTCCCTTTGGCAACTTTTAGTCAACTCTCGGGTTCTGTGAGTATCCTGCTGTTTTTTTCCTTCAGTTTCTCTTTGTTGTTATACTCCACACATGAGTGATATCATTTGATATTGTCTTTCTCCGCCTGACCTATTTTTCTGAACATACTACTGTCTAGCTCCATCCACGTCATTGCAAATGGTAGGATTTGTTTTCTTCTCATGGCTGCTTACTGCACTTTGTAAACTGGATTTCATTCTTCCTTTTTGTTTGTAGTTTAGCTATGTGATTTCGCCATTCATCTCCTGGTTATGAGCAACAGCTTTTTGTCAATCGATATGTATCTGTATCTATCTATCGCTCTGTCTGTCTGTATATCTATCTATCTTTCTATATATCCTTTCTATCTCTCTATCCTCTCTATTTATCTATCCATCTATCTAGCTTCCTGTCTTCTATCATGTGTATAATCTATCGATCATCTGTCATCTATCTATCTGTCTATCTATTAAACAATCTTCTTTCTGTCTGTCCATCTATCCTTATGTACAGAACAGTTAACTACATCAACTATGTCACTTCCCTACATTATGCTTTCAAAAACATTGCAAGGTCACTAGGCCGTAGGGAGAACACTGGGCTCACTGAGACAATTGCAGATCGAATCAGCCGCGTGTGCTTACAAAACCAGTAAATGGTGGTGCAATGACTTGAACCCGTATCTCTGTCCTCTGTCCTCTTAAACCTCCTTCTCGCTTGCTAACTGTATTTAGCCACATTCATTGACTAAGTCCTCACTGAAGACCCCAATTATACTTCCTCTGGGCCTGTTGTAGACAGAAAAGTATACTTGGTGCTTTACTCACCACCATGTTTGAGGGACATTGGCATGTTCACCACTGATAGGAGGAGGGACAAATAAAAAGGAACACCTATTTCTAGACAGGAGCATTTGGGAGCAAAGTGTGTGTTGTGGAGAGACGTGTTTGGTTGAGTGTCCAAACTTCCCTCTTTATGTGGTTATTACTTCTTTACAATCGTGGATATCATAAAACCCAGTGATTTCAAAAGCCCAGACGCATATTATTACAGCAATTCATTTGTTGATGTGAGAAAAATGAGAAGGACATTGCAGTACCACTAAATCTATACCTGGGCACTGCTGATACCAAACAAAAGGAATTCACGGTGGCTAGGTAGGACTATTTTCTAGTGACTGTCTCTGGGGTCTCAAACAGAATCCATTTGTTTCTTTGTTTCAATGATTCACTTGTATAGGGTACCTGTCCCTGCCCCTTCAGCTTGTAGTTTGTCTGTGTCCTTGGATCACAAGTGAGTCTCCAGTAAGGGAACACTTATTTGATCTTGAGTTTTCATTAGTTCTTCTAACTCTGTGTCTTTTGATTGGAGCAGTGAAAGCCTGCACTTTTATTCTGATATTTGATAGCTAGGCTCTTACTGCACTTTGAAATTTTTTTTGTTCTCATTAACATACAATCACATGCAGAACAATATGTTAACTAGTCTAAAACCTTCACCAAGTCCTCGCCAAATCCCAGTTTCAGTTTCTGTCCGTCAGCGTGTCGTAAGATGCTCTAGAATCACTACTTGTCTTCTCTGTGTTGTATAGCCCTCCCAATGACCCTTCACCCTTCGCATTATTCATGCTAATCCTAATGCCCCCATTCTTTTTTCCGCCCTTATCAATCCCTTCCCACAAACACTACCCAGTCCCTTTCTCTTTGGTAACTCTTAGTCCACTCTCGGGTACCCTGTATATGCTGCTGTTTCTTCCTTCAGTTTTTCTTTGTTATCGTACTCCACACATGAGTTAAATCATTTGGTACATGTATTTCTCCGACTGGCCTATTTAACTGAGCAAAATACCCTCTAGCTCCATCCAAGTTATTGCCAATGATAGGATTTGTTTTCTTCTTATGGCTGCTTACTGCACTTTGTAAACTGGATTTCAGTCTTCCTATTTGTTTGTAGTTTAGCTATGTGAATTCACCATTCATCTCCTGTTTATGAGCAACAGCTTTGTGTCAATCGATATGTATCTGTATCTATCTATCGCTCTGTCTGACTGCATATCTATCTATCTTTCTATATATCCTTCTTTCTATCTCTCTATCCTCTCTATTTATCTATCCATCTATCTAGCTTCCTGTCTTCTATCATGTGTATAATCTATCGATCATCTGTAATCTATCTATTTGTCTATCTATGAAACAATCTTCTTTCTGTCTGTCCATCTATCCTTATGTACAGAAGAGTTAACTACATCAACTATGTCACTTCCATACATTATGCTTTCAAAAATATTGCAAGGTCACTAGGCCGTAGGGAGAGCACTGGGCTCACTGAGACAATTGCAGATCGAATCAGCCGCGTGTGCTTACAAAACCAGTAAATGGTGGTGAAGGGACTTGAACCCGTATCTCTGTCCTCTGTCCTCTTAAACCTCCTTCTCGCTTGCTAACTGTATTTAGCCACATTCATTGACTAAGTCCTCACTGAAGACCCCAATTATACTTCCTCTGGGCCTGTTGTAGACAGAAAAGTATACTTGGTGCTTTACTTCACTTTACTTTCACCACCATGTTTGAGGGACATTGGCATGTTCACCACTGATAGGAGGAGGGACAAATAAAAAGGAACACCTATTTCTAGACAGGAGCATTTGGGAGCAAAGTGTGTGTTGTGGAGAGACGTGTTTGGTTGAGTGTCCCAACTTCCCTCTTTATGTGGTTATTACTTCTTTACAATCGTGGATATCATAAAACCCAGTGATTTCAAAAGCCCAGACGCATATTATTACAGCAATTCATTTGTTGATGTGAGAAAAATGAGAAGGACATTGCAGTACCACTAAATCTATACCTGGGCACTGCTGATACCAAACAAAAGGAATTCACGGTGGCTAGGTAGGACTATTTTCTAGTGACTGTCTCTGGGGTCGCAAACAGAATCCATTTGTTTCTTTGTTTCAAAGATTCACTTGTATAGGGTACCTGTCCCTGCCCCTTCAGCTTGTAGTTTGTCTGTGTCCTTGGATCACAAGTGAGTCTCCAGTAAGGGAACACTTATTTGATCTTGAGTTTTCATTAGTTCTTCTAACTCTGTGTCTTTTGATTGGAGCAGTGAAAGCCTGCACTTTTATTCTGATATTTGATAGCTAGGCTCTTACTGCACTTTGAAATTTTTTTTGTTCTCATTAATATACAATCACATGCAGAACAATATGTTAACTAGTCTAACCCCTTCACCAAGTCCTCGCCAAATCCCAGTTTCAGTTTCTGTCCGTCAGCGTGTCGTAAGATGCTCTAGAATTACTACTTGTCTTCTCTGTGTTGTATAGCCCTCCCAATGACCCTTCACCCTACGCATTATTCATGCTAATCCTAATGCCCCCATTCTTTTTTCCGCCCTTATCAATCCCTTCCCACAAACACTACCCAGTCCCTTTCTCTTTGGTAACTCTTAGTCCACTCTCGGGTACCCTGTATATGCTGCTGTTTCTTCCTTCAGTTTTTCTTTGTTACCGTACTCCACACATGAGTTAAATCATTTGGTACATGTATTTCTCCGACTGGCCTATTTAACTGAGCAAAATACCCTCTAGCTCCATCCAAGTTATTGCCAATGATAGGATTTGTTTTCTTCTTATGGCTGCTTACTGCACTTTGTAAGCTGGATTTCAGTCTTCCTATTTGTTTGTAGTTTAGCTATGTGAATTCACCATTCATCTCCTGGTTATGAGCAACAGCTTTGTGTCAATCGATATGTATCTGTATCTATCTATCGCTCTGTCTGACTGCATATCTATCTATCTTTCTATATATCCTTCTTTCTATCTCTCTATCCTCTCTATTTATCTATCCATCTATCTAGCTTCCTGTCTTCTATCATGTGTATAATCTATCGATCATCTGTCATCTATCTATCTGTCTATCTATGAAACAATCTTCTTTCTGTCTGTCCATCTATCCTTATGTACAGAAGAGTTAACTACATCAACTATGTCACTTCCATACATTATGCTTTCAAAAACATTGCAAGGTCACTAGGCCGTAGGGAGAGCACTGGGCTCACTGAGACAATTGCAGATCGAATCAGCCGCGTGTGCTTACAAAACCAGTAAATGGTGGTGCTGGGACTTGAACCCGTATCTCTGTCCTCTGTCCTCTTAAACCTCCTTCTCGCTTGCTAACTGTATTTAGCCACATTCATTGACAAAGTCCTCACTGAAGACCCCAATTATACTTCCTCTGGGCCTGTTGTAGACAGAAAAGTATACTTGGTGCTTTACTCACCACCATGTTTGAGGGACATTGGCATGTTCACCACTGATAGGAGGAGGGACAAATAAAAAGGAACACCTATTTCTAGACAGGAGCATTTGGGAGCAAAGTGTGTGTTGTGGAGAGACGTGTTTGGTTGAGTGTCCAAACTTCCCTCTTTATGTGGTTATTACTTCTTTACAATCGTGGATATCATAAAACCCAGTGATTTCAAAAGCCCAGACGCATATTATTACAGCAATTCATTTGTTGATGTGAGAAAAATGAGAAGGACATTGCAGTACCACTAAATCTATACCTGGGCACTGCTGATACCAAACAAAAGGAATTCACGGTGGCTAGGTAGGACTATTTTCTAGTGACTGTCTCTGGTGTCTCAAACAGAATCCATTTGTTTCTTTGTTTCAAAGATTCACTTGTATAGGGTACCTGTCCCCGCCCCTTCAGCTTGTAGTTTGTCTGTGTCCTTGGATCACAAGTGAGTCTCCAGTAAGGGAGCACTTAGGTGATCTTGAGTTTTCATCAGTTCTTCTAACCCTGTGTCTTTTAATTGGAGCAGTGAAAGCCTGTACTTTATTCTGATATTTGATAGCTTGGTTCTTACTGCTCTTTGAAATTTTTTTTGTTCTCATTAATATACAATCACATGCAGAACAATATGTTAACTAGTCTAACCACTTCACCAAGTCCTCGCAAATCCCAGTTTCAGTCACTGTCCGTCAGCGTGTCGTAAGATGCTCTAGAATCACTACTTGACTTCTCTGTGTTGTATAGCCCTCCCAATGACCCTTCACCCTACACAATATTCATGCTAATCCTAATGCCCCCATTCTTTTTCCCCGCCCTTATCAATCCCTTCCCACAAACACTACCCAGTCCCTTTCTCTTTGGTAACTCTTAGTCCACTCTCGGGTACTGTGTATATGCTGCTGTTTCTTCCTTCAGTTTTTCTTTGCTATCGTACTCCACACATGAGTTAAATCATTTGGTACATGTATTTCTCCGACTGGCCTATTTGACTGAGCATAATACCCTATAGCTCCATCCAAGTTATTGTCAATGATAGGATTTGTTTTCTTCTTATGGCTGCTTACTGCACTATTTAAACTGGATTTTATTCTTCTTCTTCGTTTGTAGATTTCTATGTGCTTCAACCATTGCTATCATGGTTTGGAGCAATAGCTTTGTGTTAATCGATATGAACCTATATCTATCTATCTGTCTGTCTATCAATCAATCAATCAATCAATCAATCATCTTTCTGTCTGCCCATCTGTCCTTGTGTACAGAACAGGTAACCACATATCCTATGTCACTTTCCTACATTATGCTTCCAAAAATCCTGCAAGGTAACTAGGCTGTAGGGAGAGCACTGGGTTCACCGAGACACTTGCAGGTCGTGTCGGCCGAGTGTACCTACAAAACCAGGAAATGGTTGTGCAGGGACTTGAACCCGTGTCTCTATCCTCTGTCCTCTTTCATCTCCTTCTCACTTCCTGTCTGTATATAGCCACATTCATTCACTAAGTGCTCCCTGAAGACCACAAGTATCCTTCCTCTGGGCCTGTGGACGACAGAAACGTAAAATTGTTGCTTTGCTCACCACCATGTTTGAAGGACATCTATGTGAACACCACTGATAGGATGGAGGGTCAAATAAAAAGGAACACCAATTTCTAGACAGGAGCAGTTGGGAGCTAAGAGTGTATTGTGGAGTGACATATTTATTTGAGTGTCCAACCTTCCCTCTTTAGGTGGTTATTACTTCACATTCGTGAAGATCATAAAACCCACAGATTTCAAAGGCCCAGATTCTTATTATTTCAGCAACCCAGTTGTTGAGGTGAGAGAAAATGAGAAGGACGTTGCTCCACCACTAAATCTATGTCTGGGCCTTGCTGAAAATAAACAAAAAGAATTCACGGTGGCCAGATAGTGCTATTTTCTACTGACTGTCTCTGGGGGCTCAAACAGAATCCATTTGTTTGATTGTTTGTTTTTCAGTTTCACTCGTGTAGGGTACTTGTCCCCACACCTTCAGCTTGTAGTTTGTCTTTGTCCTTGGATCTCAAGTGAGTCTCCTGTAAGGAAGCACGTAGGTTTCTTGAGTTTTCATCCGTTCTTTTAACCCTGTGTCTTTTGTTTGCAGCACTCAGAGCCTGACCTTTTATTCTGATGATTCAGTGCTGTGCCCTTATTGCACGTAAAAATTTTTTTTTGTTATCATTAATCTACAATCACGTGAAGAACATTATGTTTACTATGCTCCCCCTTATCCAAGTCCACCAGCAAAAACCTCTTAAAGTCACTGTCCATCAGCATATTTGGATGCCTTAAACCCTTTCAGCATGTACCCCTTCAAAGACACCGATACAGTCGCTGTCAATCATGGAGTAGTAAGATGCTAAATAACCTCTACTAGTCTTCTCTGTGTTGTACAGCACTCCCCATGTCCCGCGAGACAACACGCAATATACATGGTAATCCTAATGCCCCCAATCTTTCTCCCCACACTTATCCCTCCCTTCAGAACAACCCTGTGCAGTCCTTTTCCCTTTGGCAACTTTTAGTCAACACTCGGGTTCTGTGAGTATCCTGCTGTTTTTTTCCTTCAGTTTCTCTTTGTTGTTATACTCCACACATGAGTGATATCATTTAATATTGTCTTTCTCCGCCTGACCTATTTTTCTGAACATACTACTGTCTAGCTCCATCCACGTCATTGCAAAAGGTAGGATTTGTTTTCTTCTTATGGCTCCTTACTGCACTTTGAAAAACTGGATTTCATTCTTCCTTTTTGTTTGTAGTTTAGCTATGTGATTTCACAATTCATCTCCTGGTTATGAGCAACAGCTTTGTGTCAATCGATATGTATCTGTATCTATCTATCGCTCTGTCTGTCTGTATATCTATCTATCTTTCTATATATCCTTCTTTCTATCTCTCTGTCCTCTCTATTTATCTATCCATCTATCTAGCTTCCTGTCTTCTATCATGTGTATAATCTATCGATCATCTGTAATCTATCTATCTGTCTATCTATTAAACAATCTTCTTTCTGTCTGTCCATCTATCCTTATGTACAGAACAGTTAACTACATCAACTTTGTCACTACCCTACATTATGCTTTCAAAAACATTGCAAGGTCACTAGGCCGTAGGGAGAGCACTGTGCTCACTGAGACAATTGCAGATCGAATCAGCCGCGTGTGCTTACAAAACCAGTAAATGGTGGTGCAGGGACTTGAACCCGTATCTCTGTCCTCTGTCCTCTTAAACCTCCTTCTTGCTTGCTAACTGTATTTAGCCACATTCATTGACTAAGTCCTCACTGAAGACCCCAATTATACTTCCTCTGGGCCTGTTGTAGACAGAAAAGTATACTTGGTGCTTTACTCACCACCATGTTTGAGGGACATTGGCATGTTCACCACTGATAGGAGGAGGGACAAATAAAAAGGAACACCTATTTATAGACAGGAGCATTTGGGAGCAAAGTGTGTGTTGTGGAGAGACGTGTTTGGTTGAGTGTCCCAACTTCCCTCTTTATGTGGTTATTACTTCTTTACAATCGTGGATATCATAAAACCCAGTGATTTCAAAAGCCCAGACGCATATTATTACAGCAATTCATTTGTTGATGTGAGAAAAATGAGAAGGACATTGCAGTACCACTAAATCTATACCTGGGCACTGCTGATACCAAACAAAAGGAATTCACGGTGGCTAGGTAGGACTATTTTCTAGTGACTGTCTCTGGGGTCGCAAACAGAATCCATTTGTTTCTTTGTTTCAAAGATTCACTTGTATAGGGTACCTGTCCCTGCCCCTTCAGCTTGTAGTTTGTCTCTGTCCTTGGATCACAAGTGAGTCTCCAGTAAGGGAACACTTATTTGATCTTGAGTTTTCATTAGTTCTTCTAACTCTGTGTCTTTTGATTGGAGCAGTGAAAGCCTGCACTTTTATTCTGATATTTGATAGCTAGGCTCTTACTGCACTTTGAAATTTTTTTTGTTCTCATTAATATACAATCACATGCAGAACAATATGTTAACTAGTCTAACCCCTTCACCAAGTCCTCGCCAAATCCCAGTTTCAGTTTCTGTCCGTCAGCGTGTCGTAAGATGCTCTAGAATTACTACTTGTCTTCTCTGTGTTGTATAGCCCTCCCAATGACCCTTCACCCTACGCATTATTCATGCTAATCCTAATGCCCCCATTCTTTTTTCCGCCCTTATCAATCCCTTCCCACAAACACTACCCAGTCCCTTTCTCTTTGGTAACTCTTAGTCCACTCTCGGGTACCCTGTATATGCTGCTGTTTCTTCCTTCAGTTTTTCTTTGTTATCGTACTCCACACATGAGTTAAATCATTTGGTACATGTATTTCTCCGACTGGCCTATTTAACTGAGCAAAATACCCTCTAGCTCCATCCAAGTTATTGCCAATGATAGGATTTGTTTTCTTCTTATGGCTGCTTACTGCACTTTGTAAGCTGGATTTCAGTCTTCCTATTTGTTTGTAGTTTAGCTATGTGAATTCACCATTCATCTCCTGGTTATGAGCAACAGCTTTGTGTCAATCGATATGTATCTGTATCTATCTATCGCTCTGTCTGACTGCATATCTATCTATCTTTCTATATATCCTTCTTTCTATCTCTCTATCCTCTCTATTTATCTATCCATCTATCTAGCTTCCTGTCTTCTATCATGTGTATAATCTATCGATCATCTGTCATCTATCTATCTGTCTATCTATGAAACAATCTTCTTTCTGTCTGTCCATCTATCCTTATGTACAGAAGAGTTAACTACATCAACTATGTCACTTCCATACATTATGCTTTCAAAAACATTGCAAGGTCACTAGGCCGTAGGGAGAGCACTGGGCTCACTGAGACAATTGCAGATCGAATCAGCCGCGTGTGCTTACAAAACCAGTAAATGGTGGTGCTGGGACTTGAACCCGTATCTCTGTCCTCTGTCCTCTTAAACCTCCTTCTCGCTTGCTAACTGTATTTAGCCACATTCATTGACTAAGTCCTCACTGAAGACCCCAATTATACTTCCTCTGGGCCTGTTGTAGACAGAAAAGTATACTTGGTGCTTTACTCACCACCATGTTTGAGGGACATTGGCATGTTCACCACTGATAGGAGGAGGGACAAATAAAAAGGAACACCTATTTCTAGACAGGAGCATTTGGGAGCAAAGTGTGTGTTGTGGAGAGACGTGTTTGGTTGAGTGTCCAAACTTCCCTCTTTATGTGGTTATTACTTCTTTACAATCGTGGATATCATAAAACCCAGTGATTTCAAAAGCCCAGACGCATATTATTACAGCAATTCATTTGTTGATGTGAGAAAAATGAGAAGGACATTGCAGTACCACTAAATCTATACCTGGGCACTGCTGATACCAAACAAAAGGAATTCACGGTGGCTAGGTAGGACTATTTTCTAGTGACTGTCTCTGGTGTCTCAAACAGAATCCATTTGTTTCTTTGTTTCAAAGATTCACTTGTATAGGGTACCTGTCCCCGCCCCTTCAGCTTGTAGTTTGTCTGTGTCCTTGGATCACAAGTGAGTCTCCAGTAAGGGAGCACTTAGGTGATCTTGAGTTTTCATCAGTTCTTCTAACCCTGTGTCTTTTAATTGGAGCAGTGAAAGCCTGTACTTTATTCTGATATTTGATAGCTTGGTTCTTACTGCTCTTTGAAATTTTTTATGTTCTCATTAATATACAATCACATGCAGAACAATATGTTAACTAGTCTAACCACTTCACCAAGTCCTCGCCAAATCCCAGTTTCAGTCACTGTCCGTCAGCGTGTCGTAAGATGCTCTAGAATCACTACTTGACTTCTCTGTGTTGTATAGCCCTCCCAATGACCCTTCACCCTACACAATATTCATGCTAATCCTAATGCCCCCATTCTTTTTCCCCGCCCTTATCAATCCCTTCCCACAAACACTACCCAGTCCCTTTCTCTTTGGTAACTCTTAGTCCACTCTCGGGTACTGTGTATATGCTGCTGTTTCTTCCTTCAGTTTTTCTTTGCTATCGTACTCCACACATGAGTTAAATCATTTGGTACATGTATTTCTCCGACTGGCCTATTTGACTGAGCATAATACCCTATAACTCCATCCAAGTTATTGTCAATGATAGGATTTGTTTTCTTCTTATGGCTGCTTACTGCACTATTTAAACTGGATTTTATTCTTCTTCTTCGTTTGTAGTTTTCTATGTGCTTCAACCATTGCTATCATGGTTTGGAGCAATAGCTTTGTGTTAATCGATATGAACCTATATCTATCTATCTGTCTGTCTATCAATCAATCAATCAATCAATCAATCATCTTTCTGTCTGCCCATCTGTCCTTGTGTACAGAACAGGTAACCACATATCCTATGTCACTTTCCTACATTATGCTTCCAAAAATCCTGCAAGGTAACTAGGCTGTAGGGAGAGCACTGGGTTCACCGAGACACTTGCAGGTCGTGTCGGCCGAGTGTACCTACAAAACCAGGAAATGGTTGTGCAGGGACTTGAACCCGTGTCTCTATCCTCTGTCCTCTTTCATCTCCTTCTCACTTCCTGTCTGTATATAGCCACATTCATTCACTAAGTGCTCCCTGAAGACCACAAGTATCCTTCCTCTGGGCCTGTGGACGACAGAAACGTAAAATTGTTGCTTTGCTCACCACCATGTTTGAAGGACATCTATGTGAACACCACTGATAGGATGGAGGGTCAAATAAAAAGGAACACCAATTTCTAGACAGGAGCAGTTGGGAGCTAAGAGTGTATTGTGGAGTGACATATTTATTTGAGTGTCCAACCTTCCCTCTTTAGGTGGTTATTACTTCACATTCGTGAAGATCATAAAACCCACAGATTTCAAAGGCCCAGATTCTTATTATTTCAGCAACCCAGTTGTTGAGGTGAGAGAAAATGAGAAGGACGTTGCTCCACCACTAAATCTATGTCTTGGCCTTGCTGAAAACAAACAAAAAGAATTCACGGTGGCCAGATAGTGCTATTTTCTACTGACTGTCTCTGGGGGCTCAAACAGAATCCATTTGTTTGATTGTTTGTTTTTCAGTTTCACTCGTGTAGGGTACTTGTCCCCACACCTTCAGCTTGTAGTTTGTCTTTGTCCTTGGATCTCAAGTGAGTCTCCTGTAAGGAAGCACGTAGGTTTCTTGAGTTTTCATCCGTTCTTTTAACCCTGTGTCTTTTGTTTGCAGCACTCAGAGCCTGACCTTTTATTCTGATGATTCAGTGCTGTGCCCTTATTGCACGTAAAAATTTTTTTTTGTTATCATTAATCTACAATCACGTGAAGAACATTATGTTTACTATGCTCCCCCTTATCCAAGTCCACCAGCAAAAACCTCTTAAAGTCACTGTCCATCAGCATATTTGGATGCCTTAAACCCTTTCAGCATGTACCCCTTCAAAGACACCGATACAGTCGCTGTCAATCATGGAGTAGTAAGATGCTAAATAACCTCTACTAGTCTTCTCTGTGTTGTACAGCACTCCCCATGTCCCGCGAGACACCACGCAATATACATGGTAATCCTAATGCCCCCAATCTTTCTCCCCACACTTATCCCTCCCTTCAGAACAACCCTGTGCAGTCCTTTTCCCTTTGGCAACTTTTAGTCAACTCTCGGGTTCTGTGAGTATCCTGCTGTTTTTTTCCTTCAGTTTCTCTTTGTTGTTATACTCCACACATGAGTGATATCATTTAATATTGTCTTTCTCCGCCTGACCTATTTTTCTGAACATACTACTGTCTAGCTCCATCCACGTCATTGCAAAAGGTAGGATTTGTTTTCTTCTTATGGCTCCTTACTGCACTTTGAAAAACTGGATTTCATTCTTCCTTTTTGTTGTAGTTTAGCTATGTGATTTCACAATTCATCTCCTGGTTATGAGCAACAGCTTTGTGTCAATCGATATGTATCTGTATCTATCTATCGCTCTGTCTGTCTGTATATCTATCTATCTTTCTATATATCCTTCTTTCTATCTCTCTGTCCTCTCTATTTATCTATCCATCTATCTAGCTTCCTGTCTTCTATCATGTGTATAATCTATCAATCATCTGTAATCTATCTATCTGTCTATCTATTAAACAATCTTCTTTCTGTCTGTCCATCTATCCTTATGTACAGAACAGTTAACTACATCAACTTTGTCACTACCCTACATTATGCTTTCAAAAACATTGCAAGGTCACTAGGCCGTAGGGAGAGCACTGTGCTCACTGAGACAATTGCAGATCGAATCAGCCGCGTGTGCTTACAAAACCAGTAAATGGTGGTGCAGGGACTTGAACCCGTATCTCTGTCCTCTGTCCTCTTAAACCTCCTTCTTGCTTGCTAACTGTATTTAGCCACATTCATTGACTAAGTCCTCACTGAAGACCCCAATTATACTTCCTCTGGGCCTGTTGTAGACAGAAAAGTATACTTGGTGCTTTACTCACCACCATGTTTGAGGGACATTGGCATGTTCACCACTGATAGGAGGAGGGACAAATAAAAAGGAACACCTATTTCTAGACAGGAGCATTTGGGAGCAAAGTGTGTGTTGTGGAGAGACGTGTTTGGTTGAGTGTCCAAACTTCCCTCTTTATGTGGTTATTACTTCTTTACAATCGTGGATATCATAAAACCCAGTGATTTCAAAAGCCCAGACGCATATTATTACAGCAATTCATTTGTTGATGTGAGTAAAAAGAGAAGGACATTGCAGTACCACTAAATCTATACCTGGGCACTGCAGATACCAAACAAAAGGAATTCACGGTGGCTAGTTAGCACTATTTTTTAGTGACTGTCTCTGGGGTCTCAAACAGAATCCATTTGTTTCTTTGTTTCAAAGATTCACTTGTATAGGGTACCTGTCCCCGCCCCTTCAGCTTGTAGTTTGTCTGTGTCCTTGGATCACAAGTGAGTCTCCAGTAAGGGAGCACTTAGGTGATCTTGAGTTTTCATCAGTTCTTCTAACCCTGTGTCTTTTATTTGGAGCAGTGAAAGCCTGTACTTTTATTCTGATATTTGATAGCTTGGTTCTTACTGCTCTTTGAAATTTTTTTTGTTCTCATTAATATACAATCACTTGCAGAACAATATGTTAACTAGTCTAACCACTTCACCAAGTCCTCGCCAAATCCCAGTTTCAGTCACTGTCCGTCAGCGTGTCGTAAGATGCTCTAGAATCACTACTTGTCTTCTCTGTGTTGTATAGCCCTCCCAATGACCCTTCACCCTACACAATATTCATGCTAATCCTAATGCCCCCATTCTTTTTCCCCGCCCTTATCAATCCCTTCCCACAAACACTACCCAGTCCCTTTCTCTTTGGTAACTCTTAGTCCACTCTCGGGTACTGTGTATATGCTGCTGTTTCTTCCTTCAGTTTTTCTTTGCTATCGTACTCCACACATGAGTTAAATCATTTGGTACATGTATTTCTCCGACTGGCCTATTTGACTGAGCATAATACCCTCTAGCTCCATCCAAGTTATTGTCAATGATAGGATTTGTTTTCTTCTTATGGCTGCTTACTGCACTTTTTAAACTGGATTTTATTCTTCTTCTTCGTTTGTAGTTTTCTATGTGCTTCAACCATTGCTATCATGGTTAGGAGCAATAGCTTTGTGTTAATCGATATGAACCTATATCTATCTATCTGTCTGTCTATCAATCAATCAATCAATCAATCAATCATCTTTCTGTCTGCCCATCTGTCCTTGGGTACAGAACAGGTAACCACATATCCTATGTCACTTTCCTACATTATGCTTCCAAAAATCCTGCAAGGTAACTAGGCTGTAGGGAGAGCACTGGGTTCACCGAGACACTTGCAGGTCGTGTCGGCCGAGTGTACCTACAAAACCAGGAAATGGTTGTGCAGGGACTTGAACCCGTGTCTCTATCCTCTGTCCTCTTTCATCTCCTTCTCACTTCCTGTCTGTATATAGCCACATTCATTCACTAAGTGCTCCCTGAAGACCACAAGTATCCTTCCTCTGCGCCTGTGGAAGACAGAAACTTAAAATTGTTGCTTTGCTCACCACCATGTTTGAAGGACATCTATGTGAACACCACTGATAGGATGGAGGGTCAAATAAAAAGGAACACCAATTTCTAGACAGGAGCAGTTGGGAGCTAAGAGTGTATTGTGGAGTGACATATTTATTTGAGTGTCCAACCTTCCCTCTTTAGGTGGTTATTACTTCACATTCGTGAAGATCATAAAACCCACAGATTTCAAAGGCCCAGATTCTTATTATTTCAGCAACCCAGTTGTTGAGGTGAGAGAAAATGAGAAGGACGTTGCTCCACCACTAAATCTATGTCTGGGCCTTGCTGAAAACAAACAAAAAGAATTCACGGTGGCCAGATAGTGCTATTTTCTACTGACTGTCTCTGGGGGCTCAAACAGAATCCATTTGTTTGATTGTTTGTTTTTCAGTTTCACTCGTGTAGGGTACTTGTCCCCACACCTTCAGCTTGTAGTTTGTCTTTGTCCTTGGATCTCAAGTGAGTCTCCTGTAAGGAAGCACGTAGGTTTCTTGAGTTTTCATCCGTTCTTTTAACCCTGTGTCTTTTGTTTGCAGCACTCAGAGCCTGACCTTTTATTCTGATGATTCAGTGCTGTGCCCTTATTGCACGTAAAAATTTTTTTTTGTTATCATTAATCTACAATCACGTGAAGAACATTATGTTTACTATGCTCCCCCTTATCCAAGTCCACCAGCAAAAACCTCTTAAAGTCACTGTCCATCAGCATATTTGGATGCCTTAACCCCTTTCAGCATGTACCCCTTCAAAGACACCGATACAGTCGCTGTCAATCATGGAGTAGTAAGATGCTAAATAACCTCTACTAGTCTTCTCTGTGTTGTACAGCACTCCCCATGTCCCGCGGGACACCACGCAATATACATGGTAATCCTAATGACCCCAATCTTTCTCCCCACACTTATCCCTCCCTTCAGAACAACCCTGTGCAGTCCTTTTCCCTTTGGCAACTTTTAGTCAACTCTCGGGTTCTGTGAGTATCCTGCTGTTTTTTTCCTTCAGTTTCTCTTTGTTGTTATACTCCACACATGAGTGATATCATTTAATATTGTCTTTCTCCGCCTGACCTATTTTTCTGAACATACTACTGTCTAGCTCCATCCACGTCATTGCAAAAGGTAGGATTTGTTTTCTTCTTATGGCTCCTTACTGCACTTTGAAAAACTGGATTTCTTTCTTCCTTTTTGTTTGTAGTTTAGCTATGTGATTTCACAATTCATCTCCTGGTTATGAGCAACAGCTTTGTGTCAATCGATATGTATCTGTATCTATCTATCGCTCTGTCTGTCTGTATATCTATCTATCTTTCTATATATCCCTCTTTCTATCTCTCTGTCCTCTCTATTTATCTATCCATCTATCTAGCTTCCTGTCTTCTATCATGTGTATAATCTATCAATCATCTGTAATCTATCTATCTGTCTATCTATTAAACAATCTTCTTTCTGTCTGTCCATCTATCCTTATGTACAGAACAGTTAACTACATCAACTTTGTCACTACCCTACATTATGCTTTCAAAAACATTGCAAGGTCACTAGGCCGTAGGGAGAGCACTGTGCTCACTGAGACAATTGCAGATCGAATCAGCCGCGTGTGCTTACAAAACCAGTAAATGGTGGTGCAGGGACTTGAACCCGTATCTCTGTCCTCTGTCCTCTTAAACCTCCTTCTTGCTTGCTAACTGTATTTAGCCACATTCATTGACTAAGTCCTCACTGAAGACCCCAATTATACTTCCTCTGGGCCTGTTGTAGACAGAAAAGTATACTTGGTGCTTTACTCACCACCATGTTTGAGGGACATTGGCATGTTCACCACTGATAGGAGGAGGGACAAATAAAAAGGAACACCTATTTCTAGACAGGAGCATTTGGGAGCAAAGTGTGTGTTGTGGAGAGACGTGTTTGGTTGAGTGTCCAAACTTCCCTCTTTATGTGGTTATTACTTCTTTACAATCGTGGATATCATAAAACCCAGTGATTTCAAAAGCCCAGACGCATATTATTACAGCAATTCATTTGTTGATGTGAGAAAAAAGAGAAGGACATTGCAGTACCACTAAATCTATACCTGGGCACTGCAGATACCAAACAAAAGGAATTCACGGTGGCTAGTTAGCACTATTTTTTAGTGACTGTCTCTGGGGTCTCAAACAGAATCCATTTGTTTCTTTGTTTCAAAGATTCACTTGTATAGGGTACCTGTCCCCGCCCCTTCAGCTTGTAGTTTGTCTGTGTCCTTGGATCACAAGTGAGTCTCCAGTAAGGGAGCACTTAGGTGATCTTGAGTTTTCATCAGTTCTTCTAACCCTGTGTCTTTTATTTGGAGCAGTGAAAGCCTGTACTTTTATTCTGATATTTGATAGCTTGGTTCTTACTGCTCTTTGAAATTTTTTTTGTTCTCATTAATATACAATCACTTGCAGAACAATATGTTAACTAGTCTAACCACTTCACCAAGTCCTCGCCAAATCCCAGTTTCAGTCACTGTCCGTCAGCGTGTCGTAAGATGCTCTAGAATCACTACTTGTCTTCTCTGTGTTGTATAGCCCTCCCAATGACCCTTCACCCTACACAATATTCATGCTAATCCTAATGCCCCCATTCTTTTTCCCCGCCCTTATCAATCCCTTCCCACAAACACTACCCAGTCCCTTTCTCTTTGGTAACTCTTAGTCCACTCTCGGGTACTGTGTATATGCTGCTGTTTCTTCCTTCAGTTTTTCTTTGCTATCGTACTCCACACATGAGTTAAATCATTTGGTACATGTATTTCTCCGACTGGCCTATTTGACTGAGCATAATACCCTCTAGCTCCATCCAAGTTATTGTCAATGATAGGATTTGTTTTCTTCTTATGGCTGCTTACTGCACTTTTTAAACTGGATTTTATTCTTCTTCTTCGTTTGTAGTTTTCTATGTGCTTCAACCATTGCTATCATGGTTAGGAGCAATAGCTTTGTGTTAATCGATATGAACCTATATCTATCTATCTGTCTGTCTATCAATCAATCAATCAATCAATCAATCATCTTTCTGTCTGCCCATCTGTCCTTGGGTACAGAACAGGTAACCACATATCCTATGTCACTTTCCTACATTATGCTTCCAAAAATCCTGCAAGGTAACTAGGCTGTAGGGAGAGCACTGGGTTCACCGAGACACTTGCAGGTCGTGTCGGCCGAGTGTACCTACAAAACCAGGAAATGGTTGTGCAGGGACTTGAACCCGTGTCTCTATCCTCTGTCCTCTTTCATCTCCTTCTCACTTCCTGTCTGTATATAGCCACATTCATTCACTAAGTGCTCCCTGAAGACCACAAGTATCCTTCCTCTGCGCCTGTGGAAGACAGAAACTTAAAATTGTTGCTTTGCTCACCACCATGTTTGAAGGACATCTATGTGAACACCACTGATAGGATGGAGGGTCAAATAAAAAGGAACACCAATTTCTAGACAGGAGCAGTTGGGAGCTAAGAGTGTATTGTGGAGTGACATATTTATTTGAGTGTCCAACCTTCACTCTTTAGGTGGTTATTACTTCACATTCGTGAAGATCATAAAACCCACAGATTTCAAAGGCCCAGATTCTTATTATTTCAGCAACCCAGTTGTTGAGGTGAGAGAAAATGAGAAGGACGTTGCTCCACCACTAAATCTATGTCTGGGCCTTGCTGAAAACAAACAAAAAGAATTCACGGTGGCCAGATAGTGCTATTTTCTACTGACTGTCTCTGGGGGCTCAAACAGAATCCATTTGTTTGATTGTTTGTTTTTCAGTTTCACTCGTGTAGGGTACTTGTCCCCACACCTTCAGCTTGTAGTTTGTCTTTGTCCTTGGATCTCAAGTGAGTCTCCTGTAAGGAAGCACGTAGGTTTCTTGAGTTTTCATCCGTTCTTTTAACCCTGTGTCTTTTGTTTGCAGCACTCAGAGCCTGACCTTTTATTCTGATGATTCAGTGCTGTGCCCTTATTGCACTTAAAAATTTTTTTTTGTTATCATTAATCTACAATCACGTGAAGAACATTATGTTTACTATGCTCCCCCTTATCCAAGTCCACCAGCAAAAACCTCTTAAAGTCGCTGTCCATCAGCGTATTTGGATGCCTTAAACCCCTTCAGCATGTACCCCTTCAAAGACACCGATACAGTCGCTGTCAATCATGGAGTAGTAAGATGCTAAATAACCTCTACTAGTCTTCTCTGTGTTGTACAGCACTCCCCATGTCCCGCGCGACCCCACGCAATATACATGGTAATCCTAATGCCCCCAATCTTTCTCCCCACACTTATCCCTCCCTTCAGAACCACCCTGTGCAGTCCTTTTCCCTTTGGCAACTTTTAGTCAACTCTCGGGTTCTGTGAGTGTCCTGCTGTTTTTTTCCTTCAGTTTCTCTTTGTTGTTATACTCCACACATGAGTGATATCATTTAATATTGTCTTTCTCCGCCTGACCTATTTTTCTGAACATACTACTGTCTAGCTCCATCCACGTCATTGCAAATGGTAGGATTTGTTTTCTTCTTATGGCTCCTTACTGCACTTTGAAAAACTGGATTTCATTCTTCCTTTTTGTTTGTAGTTTAGCTATGTGATTTCACAATTCATCTCCTGGTTATGAGCAACAGCTTTGTGTCAATCGATATGTATCTGTATCTATCTATCGCTCTGTCTGTCTGTATATCTATCTATCTTTCTATATATCCTTCTTTCTATCTCTCTGTCCTCTCTATTTATCTATCCATCTATCTAGCTTCCTGTCTTCTATCATGTGTATAATCTATCGATCATCTGTCATCTATCTATCTGTCTATCTATTAAACAATCTTCTTTCTGTCTGTCCATCTATCCTTATGTACAGAACAGTTAACTACATCAACTATGTCACTACCCTACATTATGCTTTCAAAAACATTGCAAGGTCACTAGGCCGTAGGGAGAGCACTGTGCTCACTGAGACAATTGCAGATCGAATCAGCCGCGTGTGCTTACAAAACCAGTAAATGGTGGTGCAGGGACTTGAACCCGTATCTCTGTCCTCTGTCCTCTTAAACCTCCTTCTTGCTTGCTAACTGTATTTAGCCACATTCATTGACTAAGTCCTCACTGAAGACCCCAATTATACTTCCTCTGGGCCTGTTGTAGACAGAAAAGTATACTTGGTGCTTTACTCACCACCATGTTTGAGGGACATTGGCATGTTCACCACTGACAGGAGGAGGGACAAATAAAAAGGAACACCTATTTCTAGACAGGAGCATTTGGGAGCAAAGTGTGTGTTGTGGAGAGACGTGTTTGGTTGAGTGTCCAAACTTCCCTCTTTATGTGGTTATTACTTCTTTACAATCGTGGATATCATAAAACCCAGTGATTTCAAAAGCCCAGACGCATATTATTACAGCAATTCATTTGTTGATGTGAGAAAAATGAGAAGGACATTGCAGTACCACTAAATCTATACCTGGGCACTGCAGATACCAAACAAAAGGAATTCACGGTGGCTAGTTAGCACTATTTTTTAGTGACTGTCTCTGGGGTCTCAAACAGAATCCATTTGTTTCTTTGTTTCAAAGATTCACTTGTATAGGGTACCTGTCCCCGCCCCTTCAGCTTGTAGTTTGTCTGTGTCCTTGGATCACAAGTGAGTCTCCAGTAAGGGAGCACTTAGGTGATCTTGAGTTTTCATCAGTTCTTCTAACCCTGTGTCTTTTATTTGGAGCAGTGAAAGCCTGTACTTTTATTCTGATATTTGATAGCTTGGTTCTTACTGCTCTTTGAAATTTTTTTTGTTCTCATTAATATACAATCACATGCAGAACAATATGTTAACTAGTCTAACCACTTCACCAAGTCCTCGCCAAATCCCAGTTTCAGTCACTGTCCGTCAGCGTGTCGTAAGATGCTCTAGAATCACTACTTGTCTTCTCTGTGTTGTATAGCCCTCCCAATGACCCTTCACCCTACACAATATTCATGCTAATCCTAATGCCCCCATTCTTTTTCCCCGCCCTTATCAATCCCTTCCCACAAACACTACCCAGTCCCTTTCTCTTTGGTAACTCTTAGTCCACTCTCGGGTACTGTGTATATGCTGCTGTTTCTTCCTTCAGTTTTTCTTTGCTATCGTACTCCACACATGAGTTAAATCATTTGGTACATGTCTTTCTCCGACTGGCCTATTTGACTGAGCATAATACCCTCTAGCTCCATCCAAGTTATTGCCAATGATAGGATTTGTTTTCTTCTTATGACTGCTTACTGCACTTTTTAAACTGCATTTTTTTCTTCTTTTTCGTTTGTAGTTTTCAATGTGTTTCCACCATTGCTCTCATGGTTATGAGCAATAGCTTTGTGTTAATCGATATGAACCTATATCTATCTGTCTGTCTATCAATCAATCAATCAATCAATCAATCAATCATCTTTCTGTCTGCCCATCTGTCCTTGTGTACAGAACAGGTAACCACATATCCTATGTCACTCTCCTACATTATGCTTCCAAAAATCCTGCATGGTAACTAGGCTGTAGGGAGAGCACTGGGTTCACCGAGACACTTGCAGGTCGTGTCGGCCGAGTGTACCTACAAAACCAGGAAATGGTTGTGCAGGGACTTGAACCCGTGTCTCTATCCTCTGTCCTCTTTCATCTTCTTCTCACTTCCTGTCTGTATATAGCCACATTCATTCACTAAGTGCTCCCTGAAGACCACAAGTATCCTTCCTCTGGGCCTGTGGACGACAGAAACGTAAAATTGTTGCTTTGCTCACCACCATGTTTGAAGGACATCTATGTGAACACCACTGATAGGATGGAGGGTCAAATAAAAAGGAACACCAATTTCTAGACAGGAGCAGTTGGGAGCTAAGAGTGTATTGTGGAGTGGCATATTTATTTGAGTCTCCAAACTTCCCTCTTTAGGTGGCTTTACTTCACATTCGTGAAGGTCATAAAACCCACAGATTTCAAAGGCCCAGATTCCTATTATTTCAGCAACCCAATTGTTGAGGTGAGAGAAAATGAGAAGGACGTTGCTCCACCACTAAATCTATGGCTGGGCCTTGATGAAAACAAACAAAAAGAATTCACGGTGGACAGATAGTGCTATTTTCTACTGACTGTCTCTGGGGGTTCAAACAGAATCCATTTGTTTGACTGTTTGTTTTTCAGTTTCACTCGTGTAGGGTACTTGTCCCCACACCTTTAGCTTGTAGTTTGTCTTTGTCCTTGGATCTCAAGTGAGTCTCCTGTAAGGAAGCACGTAGGTTTCTTGAGTTTTCATCCGTTCTTTTAACCCTGTGTCTTTTGTTTGCAGCACTCAGAGCCTGACCTTTTATTCTGATGATTCAGTGCTGTGCCCTTATTGCACCTAAAATTTTTTTTTGTTATCATTAATCTACAATCACGTGAAGAATGTTATGTTTACTATGCTCCCCCTTATCCAAGTCCACCAGCAAAAACCTCTTAAAGTCGCTGTCCATCAGCATAGTTGGATGCTTTAAACCCCTTCAGCATGTACCCCTTCAAAGACACCGATACAGTCGCTGTCAATCATGGAGTAGTAAGATGCTATATAACCTCTACTAGTCTTCTCTGTGTTGTACAGCACTCCCCATGTCCCGCGCGACCCCACGCAATATACATGGTAATCCTAATGCCCCCAATCTTTCTCCCCACACTTATCCCTCCCTTCAGAAAGACCCTGTGCAGTCCTTTTCCCTTTGGCAACTTTTAGTCAACTCTCGGGTTCTGTGAGTATCCTGCTGTTTTTTTCCTTCAGTTTCTCTTTGTTGTTATACTCCACACATGAGTGATATCATTTGATATTGTCTTTCTCCGCCTGACCTATTTTTCTGAACATACTACTGTCTAGCTCCATCCACGTCATTGCAAATGGTAGGATTTGTTTTCTTCTTATGGCTGCTTACTGCACTTTGTAAACTGGATTTCAGTCTTCCTTTTTGTTTGTAGTTTAGCTATGTGATTTCGCCATTCATCTCCTGGTTATGAGCAACAGCTTTGTGTCAATCGATATGTATCTGTATCTATCTATCGCTCTGTCTGTCTGTACATCTATCTATCTTTCTATATATCCTTCTTTCTATCTCTCTATCCTCTCTATTTATCTATCCATCTATCTAGCTTCCTGTCTTCTATCATGTGTATAATCTATCGATCATCTGTCATCTATCTATCTGTCTATCTATTAAACAATCTTCTTTCTGTCTGTCCATCTATCCTTATGTACAGAACAGTTAACTACATCAACTATGTCACTTCCCTACATTATGCTTTCAAAAACATTGCAAGGTCACTAGGCCGTAGGAAGAACACTGGGCTCACTGAGACAATTGCAGATCGAATCAGCCGCGTGTGCTTACAAAACCAGTAAATGGTGGTGCAATGACTTGAACCCGTATCTCTGTCCTCTGTCCTCTTAAACCTCCTTCTCGCTTGCTAACTGTATTTAGCCACATTCATTGACTAAGTCCTCACTGAAGACCCCAATTATACTTCCTCTGGGCCTGTTGTAGACAGAAAAGTATACTTGGTGCTTTACTCACCACCATGTTTGAGGGACATTGGCATGTTCACCACTGATAGGAGGAGGGACAAATAAAAAGGAACACCTATTTCTAGACAGGAGCATTTGGGAGCAAAGTGTGTGTTGTGGAGAGACGTGTTTGGTTGAGTGTCCAAACTTCCCTCTTTATGTGGTTATTACTTCTTTACAATCGTGGATATCATAAAACCCAGTGATTTCAAAAGCCCAGACGCATATTATTACAGCAATTCATTTGTTGATGTGAGAAAAATGAGAAGGACATTGCAGTACCACTAAATCTATACCTGGGCACTGCTGATACCAAACAAAAGGAATTCACGGTGGCTAGGTAGGACTATTTTCTAGTGACTGTCTCTGGGGTCTCAAACAGAATCCATTTGTTTCTTTGTTTCAAAGATTCACTTGTATAGGGTACCTGTCCCCGCCCCTTCAGCTTGTAGTTTGTCTGTGTCCTTGGATCACAAGTGAGTCTCCAGTAAGGGAGCACTTATTTGATCTTGAGTTTTCATCAGTTCTTCTAACCCTGTGTCTTTTGATTGGAGCTGTGAAAGCCTGCACTTTTATTCTGATATTTGATAGCTAGGCTCTTACTGCACTTTGAAATTTTTTTTGTTCTCATTAACATACAATCACATGCAGAACAATATGTTAACTAGTCTAACCCCTTCACCAAGTCCTCGCCAAATCCCAGTTTCAGTCACTGTCCGTCAGCGTGTCGTAAGATGCTCTAGAATCACTATAGTCTTCTCTGTGTTGTATAGCCCTCCCAATGACCCTTCACCCTACACATTATTCATGCTAATCCTAATGCCCCCATTCTTTTTTCCGCCCTTATCAATCCCTTCCCACAAACACTACCTAGTCCCTTTCTCTTTGGTAACTCTTAGTCCACTCTCGGGTACCCTGTATATGCTGCTGTTTCTTCCTTCAGTTTTTCTTTGTTATCGTACTCCACACATGAGTTAAATCATTTGGTACATGTATTTCTCCGACTGGCCTATTTAACTGAGCAAAATACCCTCTAGCTCCATCCAAGTTATTGCCAATGACAGGATTTGTTTTCTTCTTATGGCTGCTTACTGCACTTTGTAAACTGGATTTCAGTCTTCCTATTTGTTTGTAGTTTAGCTATGTGAATTCACCATTCATCTCCTGGTTATGAGCAACAGCTTTGTGTCAATCGATATGTATCTGTATCTATCTATCGCTCTGTCTGACTGCATATCTATCTATCTTTCTATATATCCTTCTTTCTATCTCTCTATCCTCTCTATTTATCTATCCATCTATCTAGCTTCCTGTCTTCTATCATGTGTATAATCTATCGATCATCTGTAATCTATCTATCTGTCTATCTATGAAACAATCTTCTTTCTGTCTGTCCATCTATCCTTATGTACAGAAGAGTTAACTACATCAACTATGTCACTTCCATACATTATGCTTTCAAAAACATTGCAAGGTCACTAGGCCGTAGGGAGAGCACTGGGCTCACTGAGACAATTGCAGATCGAATCAGCCGCGTGTGCTTACAAAACCAGTAAATGGTGGTGCTGGGACTTGAACCCGTATCTCTGTCCTCTGTCCTCTTAAACCTCCTTCTCGCTTGCTAACTGTATTTAGCCACATTCATTGACTAAGTCCTCACTGAAGACCCCAATTATACTTCCTCTGGGCCTGTTGTAGACAGAAAAGTATACTTGGTGCTTTACTCACCACCATGTTTGAGGGACATTGGCATGTTCACCACTGATAGGAGGAGGGACAAATAAAAAGGAACACCTATTTCTAGACAGGAGCATTTGGGAGCAAAGTGTGTGTTGTGGAGAGACGTGTTTGGTTGAGTGTCCAAACTTCCCTCTTTATGTGGTTATTACTTCTTTACAATCGTGGATATCATAAAACCCAGTGATTTCAAAAGCCCAGACGCATATTATTACAGCAATTCATTTGTTGATGTGAGAAAAATGAGAAGGACATTGCAGTACCACTAAATCTATACCTGGGCACTGCTGATACCAAACAAAAGGAATTCACGGTGGCTAGGTAGGACTATTTTCTAGTGACTGTCTCTGGGGTCGCAAACAGAATCCATTTGTTTCTTTGTTTCAAAGATTCACTTGTATAGGGTACCTGTTCCTGCCCCTTCAGCTTGTAGTTTGTCTGTGTCCTTGGATCACAAGTGAGTCTCCAGTAAGGGAACACTTATTTGATCTTGAGTTTTCATTAGTTCTTCTAACTGTGTGTCTTTTGATTTTAGCAGTGAAAGCCTGCACTTTTATTCTGATATTTGATAGCTAGGCTCTTACTGCACTTTGAAATTTTTTTTGTTCTCATTAATATACAATCACATGCAGAACAATATGTTAACTAGTCTAACCCCTTCACCAAGTCCTCGACAAATCCCAGTTTCAGTTTCTGTCCGTCAGCGTGTCGTAAGATGCTCTAGAATCACTACTTGTCTTCTCTGTGTTGTATAGCCCTCCCAATGACCCTTCACCCTACGCATTATTCATGCTAATCCTAATGCCCCCATTCTTTTTTCCGCCCTTATCAATCCCTTCCCACAAACACTTCCCAGTCCCTTTCTCTTTGGTAACTCTTAGTCCACTCTCGGGTACCCTGTATATGCTGCTGTTTCTTCCTTCAGTTTTTCTTTGTTATCGTACTCCAAACATGAGTTAAATCATTTGGTACATGTATTTCTCCGACTGGCCTATTTAACTGAGCAAAATACCCTCTAGCTCCATCCAAGTTATTGCCAATGATAGGATTTGTTTTCTTCTTATGGCTGCTTACTGCACTTTGTAAGCTGGATTTCAGTCTTCCTATTTGTTTGTAGTTTAGCTATGTGAATTCACCATTCATCTCCTGGTTATGAGCAACAGCTTTGTGTCAATCGATATGTATCTGTATCTATCTATCGCTCTGTCTGACTGCATATCTATCTATCTTTCTATATATCCTTCTTTCTATCTCTCTATCCTCTCTATTTATCTATCCATCTATCTAGCTTCCTGTCTTCTATCATGTGTATAATCTATCGATCATCTGTCATCTATCTATCTGTCTATCTATGAAACAATCTTCTTTCTGTCTGTCCATCTATCCTTATGTACAGAAGAGTTAACTACATCAACTATGTCACTTCCATACATTATGCTTTCAAAAACATTGCAAGGTCACTAGGCCGTAGGGAGAGCACTGGGCTCACTGAGACAATTGCAGATCGAATCAGCCGCGTGTGCTTACAAAACCAGTAAATGGTGGTGCTGGGACTTGAACCCGTATCTCTGTCCTCTGTCCTCTTAAACCTCCTTCTCGCTTGCTAACTGTATTTAGCCACATTCATTGACTAAGTCCTCACTGAAGACCCCAATTATACTTCCTCTGGGCCTGTTGTAGACAGAAAAGTATACTTGGTGCTTTACTCACCACCATGTTTGAGGGACATTGGCATGTTCACCACTGATAGGAGGAGGGACAAATAAAAAGGAACACCTATTTCTAGACAGGAGCATTTGGGAGCAAAGTGTGTGTTGTGGAGAGACGTGTTTGGTTGAGTGTCCAAACTTCCCTCTTTATGTGGTTATTACTTCTTTACAATCGTGGATATCATAAAACCCAGTGATTTCAAAAGCCCAGACGCAAATTATTTCGGCAATTCATTTGTTGATGTGAGAAAAATGAGAAGGACATTGCAGTACCACTAAATCTATACCTGGGCACTGCTGATACCAAACAAAAGGAATTCACGGTGGCTAGGTAGGACTATTTTCTAGTGACTGTCTCTGGTGTCTCAAACAGAATCCATTTGTTTCTTTGTTTCAAAGATTCACTTGTATAGGGTACCTGTCCCCGCCCCTTCAGCTTGTAGTTTGTCTGTGTCCTTGGATCACAAGTGAGTCTCCAGTAAGGGAGCACTTATTTGATCTTGAGTTTTCATCAGTTCTTCTAACCCTGTGTCTTTTGATTGGAGCAGTGAAAGCCTGCACTTTTATTCTGATATTTGATAGCTAGGCTCTTACTGCACTTTGAAATTTTTTTTGTTCTCATTAACATACAATCACATGCAGAACAATATGTTAACTAGTCTAACCCCTTCACCAAGTCCTCGCCAAATCCCAGTTTCAGTCACTGTCCGTCAGCGTGTCGTAAGATGCTCTAGAATCACTATAGTCTTCTCTGTGTTGTATAGCCCTCCCAATGACCCTTCACTCTACACATTATTCATGCTAATCCTAATGCCCCCATTCTTTTTTCCGCCCTTATCAATCCCTTCCCACAAACACTACCCAGTCCCTTTCTCTTTGTAACTCTTAGTCCACTCTCGGGTACCCTGTATATGCTGCTGTTTCTTCCTTCAGTTTTTCTTTGTTATCGTACTCCACACATGAGTTAAATCATTTGGTACATGTATTTCTCCGTCTGGCCTATTTAACTGAGCAAAATACCCTCTAGCTCCATCCAAGTTATTGCCAATGACAGGATTTGTTTTCTTCTTATGGCTGCTTACTGCACTTTGTAAACTGGATTTCAGTCTTCCTATTTGTTTGTAGTTTAGCTATGTGAATTCACCATTCATCTCCTGGTTATGAGCAACAGCTTTGTGTCAATCGATATGTATCTGTATCTATCTATCGCTCTGTCTGACTGCATATCTATCTATCTTTCTATATATCCTTCTTTCTATCTCTCTATCCTCTCTATTTATCTATCCATCTATCTAGCTTCCTGTCTTCTATCATGTGTATAATCTATCGATCATCTGTAATCTATCTATCTGTCTATCTATGAAACAATCTTCTTTCTGTCTGTCCATCTATCCTTATGTACAGAAGAGTTAACTACATCAACTATGTCACTTCCATACATTATGCTTTCAAAAACATTGGAAGGTCACTAGGCCGTAGGGAGAGCACTGGGCTCACTGAGACAATTGCAGATCGAATCAGCCGCGTGTGCTTACAAAACCAGTAAATGGTGGTGCTGGGACTTGAACCCGTATCTCTGTCCTCTGTCCTCTTAAACCTCCTTCTCGCTTGCTAACTGTATTTAGCCACATTCATTGACTAAGTCCTCACTGAAGACCCCAATTATACTTCCTCTGGGCCTGTTGTAGACAGAAAAGTATACTTGGTGCTTTACTCACCACCATGTTTGAGGGACATTGGCATGTTCACCACTGATAGGAGGAGGGACAAATAAAAAGGAACACCTATTTCTAGACAGGAGCATTTGGGAGCAAAGTGTGTGTTGTGGAGAGACGTGTTTGGTTGAGTGTCCAAACTTCCCTCTTTATGTGGTTATTACTTCTTTACAATCGTGGATATCATAAAACCCAGTGATTTCAAAAGCCCAGACGCATATTATTACAGCAATTCATTTGTTGATGTGAGAAAAATGAGAAGGACATTGCAGTACCACTAAATCTATACCTGGGCACTGCTGATACCAAACAAAAGGAATTCACGGTGGCTAGGTAGGACTATTTTCTATTGACTGTCTCTGGGGTCGCAAACAGAATCCATTTGTTTCTTTGTTTCAAAGATTCACTTGTATAGGGTACCTGTCCCTGCCCCTTCAGCTTGTAGTTTGTCTGTGTCCTTGGATCACAAGTGAGTCTCCAGTAAGGGAACACTTATTTGATCTTGAGTTTTCATTAGTTCTTCTAACTCTGTGTCTTTTGATTGGAGCAGTGAAAGCCTGCACTTTTATGCTGATATTTGATAGCTAGGCTCTTACTGCACTTTGAAATTTTTTTTGTTCTCATTAATATACAATCACATGCAGAACAATATGTTAACTAGTCTAACCCCTTCACCAAGTCCTCGACAAATCCCAGTTTCAGTTTCTGTCCGTCAGCGTGTCGTAAGATGCTCTAGAATCACTACTTGTCTTCTCTGTGTTGTATAGCCCTCCCAATGACCCTTCACCCTACGCATTATTCATGCTAATCCTAATGCCCCCATTCTTCTTTCCGCCCTTATCAATCCCTTCCCACAAACACTTCCCAGTCCCTTTCTCTTTGGTAACTCTTAGTCCACTCTCGGGTACCCTGTATATGCTGCTGTTTCTTCCTTCAGTTTTTCTTTGTTATCGTACTCCACACATGAGTTAAATCATTTGGTACATGTATTTCTCCGACTGGCCTATTTAACTGAGCAAAATACCCTCTAGCTCCATCCAAGTTATTGCCAATGATAGGATTTGTTTTCTTCTTATGGCTGCTTACTGCACTTTGTAAGCTGGATTTCAGTCTTCCTATTTGTTTGTAGTTTAGCTATGTGAATTCACCATTCATCTCCTGGTTATGAGCAACAGCTTTGTGTCAATCGATATGTATCTGTATCTATCTATCGCTCTGTCTGACTGCATATCTATCTATCTTTCTATATATCCTTCTTTCTATCTCTCTATCCTCTCTATTTATCTATCCATCTATTTAGCTTCCTGTCTTCTATCATGTGTATAATCTATCGATCATCTGTCATCTATCTATCTGTCTATCTATGAAACAATCTTCTTTCTGTCTGTCCATCTATCCTTATGTACAGAAGAGTTAACTACATCAACTATGTCACTTCCATACATTATGCTTTCAAAAACATTGCAAGGTCACTAGGCCGTAGGGAGAGCACTGGGCTCACTGAGACAATTGCAGATCGAATCAGCCGCGTGTGCTTACAAAACCAGTAAATGGTGGTGCTGGGACTTGAACCCGTATCTCTGTCCTCTGTCCTCTTAAACCTCCTTCTCGCTTGCTAACTGTATTTAGCCACATTCATTGACTAAGTCCTCACTGAAGACCCCAATTATACTTCCTCTGGGCCTGTTGTAGACAGAAAAGTATACTTGGTGCTTTACTCACCACCATGTTTGAGGGACATTGGCATGTTCATCACTGATAGGAGGAGGGACAAATAAAAAGGAACACCTATTTCTAGACAGGAGCATTTGGGAGCAAAGTGTGTGTTGTGGAGAGACGTGTTTGGTTGAGTGTCCAAACTTCCCTCTTTATGTGGTTATTACTTCTTTACAATCGTGGATATCATAAAACCCAGTGATTTCAAAAGCCCAGACGCATATTATTTCAGCAATTCATTTGTTGATGTGAGAAAAATGAGAAGGACATTGCAGTACCACTAAATCTATACCTGGGCACTGCTGATACCAAACAAAAGGAATTCACGGTGGCTAGGTAGGACTATTTTCTAGTGACTGTCTCTGGTGTCTCAAACAGAATCCATTTGTTTCTTTGTTTCAAAGATTCACTTGTATAGGGTACCTGTCCCCGCCCCTTCAGCTTGTAGTTTGTCTGTGTCTTTGGATCACAAGTGAGTCTCCAGTAATGGAGCACTTAGGTGATCTTGAGTTTTCATCAGTTCTTCTAACCCTGTGTCTTTTAATTGGAGCAGTGAAAGCCTGTACTTTATTCTGATATTTGATAGCTTGGTTCTTACTGCTCTTTGAAATTTTTTTTGTTCTCATTAATATACAATCACATGCAGAACAATATGTTAACTAGTCTAACCCCTTCACCAAGTCCTCGCCAAATCCCAGTTTCAGTCGCTGTCCGTCAGCGTGTAGTAAGATTCTCTAGAATCACTACTTGTCTTCTCTGTGTTGTATAGCCCTCCCAATGACCCTTCACCCTACACATTATTCATGCTAATCCTAATGCCCCCATTCTTTTTTCCCGCCCTTATCAATCCCTTCCCACAAACACTACCCAGTCCCTTTCTCTTTGGTAACTCAGTCCACTCTCGGGTACTGTGTATATGCTGCTGTTTCTTCCTTCAGTTTTTCTTTGTTATCGTACTCCACACATGAGTTAAATCATTTGGTACATGTATTTCTCCGACTGGCCTATTTGACTGAGCATAATACCCTCTAGCTCCATCCAAGTTATTTCCAATGATAGGATTTGTTTTCTTCTTATGGCTGCTTACTGCACTTTTTGAACTGGATTTTATTTTTCTTTTTAGTTTGTAGATTGCTATGTGCTTCAACCATTGCTCTCATCGTTATGAGCAATAGCTTTGTGTTAATCGATATGAACCTATATCTATCTATCTGTCTGTCTATCAATCAATCAATCAATCATCTTTCTGTCTGCCCATCTGTCCTTGTGTACCGAACAGGTAACCACCTATCCTATGTCACTTTCCTACATTATGCTTCCAAAAATCCTGCAAGGTAACTAGGCTGTAGGGAGATCACTGGGTTCACCAAGACACTTGCAGGTCATGTCGGCCGAGTGTACCTACAAAACCAGGAAATGGTTGTGCAGGGACTTGAACCCGTGTCTCTATCCTCTGTCCTCTTTCATCTCCTTCTCACTTCCTGTCTGTATATAGCCACATTCATTCACTAAGTGCTCCCTGAAGACCACAAGTATACTTCCTCTGGGCCTGTGGACGATAGAAACGTAAAATTGTTGCTTTGCTCACCACCATGTTTGAAGGACATCTATGTGAACACCACTGATAGGATGGAGGGTCAAATAAAAAGGAACACCAATTTCTAGACAGGAGCAGTTAGGAGCTAATAGTGTATTGTGGAGTGACATATTTATTTGAGTGTCCAAACTTTCCTCTTTAGGTGGTTATTACTTCACATTCGTGAAGATCATAAAACCCACAGATTTCAAAGGCCCAGATTCCTATTATTTCAGCAACCCAGTTGTTGAGGTGAGAGAAAATGAGAAGGACGTTTCTCCACCACTAAATCTATGGCTGGGCCTTGCTGAAAACAAACAAAAAGAATTCACGGTGACCAGATAGTGCTATTTTCTACTGACTGTCTCTGGGGGTTCAAACAGAATCCATTTGTTTGATTGTTTGTTTTTCAGTTTCACTCGTGTAGGGTACTTGTCCCCACACCTTCAGCTTGTAGTTTGTCTTTGTCCTTGGATCTCAAGTGAGTCTCCTGTAAGGAAGCACGTAGGTTTCTTGAGTTTTCATCCGTTCTTTTAACCCTGTGTCTTTTGTTTGCAGCACTCAGAGCCTGACCTTTTATTCTGATGATTCAGTGCTGTGCCCTTATTGCACTTAAAAAAATTTTTTTGTTATCATTAATCTACAATCACGTGAAGAACATTATGTTTACTATGCTCCCCCTTATCCAAGTCCACCAGAAAAACCTCTTAAAGTCGCTGTCCATCAGCATAGTTGGATGTTTTAAACCCCTTCAGCATGTACCCCTTCAAAGACACCGATACAGTCGCTGTCAATCATGGAGTAGTAAGATGCTATATAACCTCTACTAGTCTTCTCTGTGTTGTACAGCACTCCCCATGCCCCGCGCGACCCCATGCAATATACATGGTAATCCTAATGCCCCCAATCTTTCTCCCCACACTTATCCCTCCCTTCAGAACCACCCTGTGCAGTCCTTTTCCCTTTGGCAACTTTTAGTCAACTCTCGGGTTCTGTGAGTATCCTGCTGTTTTTTTCCTTCAGTTTCTCTTTGTTGTTATACTCCACACATGAGTGATATCATTTGATATTGTCTTTCTCCGCCTGACCTATTTTTCTTAACATACTACTGTCTAGCTCCATCCACGTCATTGCAAATGGTAGGATTTGTTTTCTTCTTATGGCTGCTTACTGCACTTTGTAGACTGGATTTCAGTCTTCCTATTTGTTTGTAGTTTAGCTATGTGATTTCACCATTCATCTCCTGGTTATGAGCAACAGCTTTGTGTCAATCGATATGTATCTGTATCTATCTATCGCTCTGTCTGTCTGCATATCTATCTATCTTTCTATATATCCTTCTTTCTATCTCTCTATCCTCTCTATTTATCTATCCATCTATCTAGCTTCCAGTCTTCTAACATGTGTATAATCTATCGATCATCTGTCATCTATCTATCTGTCTATCTATGAAACAATCTTCTTTCTGTCTGTCCATCTATCCTTATGTACAGAACAGTTAACTACATCAACTATGTCACTTCCCTACATTATGCTTTCAAAAACATTGCAAGGTCACTAGGCCGTAGGGAGAGCACTGGGCTCACTGAGACAATTGCAGATCGAATCAGCCGCGTGTGCTTACAAAACCAGTAAATGATGGTGCAGGGACTTGAACCCGTATCTCTGTCCTCTGTCCTCTTAAACCTCCTTCTCGCTTGCTAACTGTATTTAGCCACATTCATTGACTAAGTCCTCACTGAAGACCCCAATTATACTTCCTCTGGGCCTGTTGTAGACAGAAAAGTATACTTGGTGCTTTACTTCACTTTACTTTCACCACCATGTTTGAGGGACATTGGCATGTTCACCACTGATAGGAGGAGGGACAAATAAAAAGGAACACCTATTTCTAGACAGGAGCATTTGGGAGCAAAGTGTGTGTTGTGGAGAGACGTGTTTGGTTGAGTGTCCCAACTTCCCTCTTTATGTGGTTATTACTTCTTTACAATCGTGGATATCATAAAACCCAGTGATTTCAAAAGCCCAGACGCATATTATTACAGCAATTCATTTGTTGATGTGAGAAAAATGAGAAGGACATTGCAGTACCACTAAATCTATACCTGGGCACTGCTGATACCAAACAAAAGGAATTCACGGTGGCTAGGTAGGACTATTTTCTAGTGACTGTCTCTGGGGTCTCAAACAGAATCCATTTGTTTCTTTGTTTCAAAGATTCACTTGTATAGGGTACCTGTCCCCGCCCCTTCAGCTTGTAGTTTGTCTGTGTCCTTGGATCACAAGTGAGTCTCCAGTAAGGGAGCACTTAGGTGATCTTGAGTTTTCATCATTTCTTCTAACCCTGTGTCTTTTGATTGGAGCAGTGAAAGCCTGTACTTTTATTCTTATATTTGAGAGCTGTACTCTTACTGCACTTTGAAATTTTTTTTGTTCTCATTAATATACAATCACAGGCAGAACAATATGTTAACTAGTCTAACCCCTTCACCAAGTCCTCGCCAAATCCCAGTTTCAGTCGCTGTCCGTCAGCGTGTCGTAAGATTCTCTAGAATCACTACTTGTCTTCTCGTGTTGTATAGCTCTCCCAATGACCCTTCACCCTACACATTATTCATGCTAATCCTAATGCCCCCATTCTTTTTCCCCGCCCTTATCAATCCCTTCCCACAAACACTACCCATTCCCTTTCTCTTTGGTAACTCTTAGTCCACTCTCGGGTACTGTGTATATGCTGCTGTTTCTTCCTTCAGTTTTTCTTTGTAATCGTACTCCACACATGAGTTAAATCATTTGGTACATGTATTTCTCCGACTGGCCTATTTGACTGAGCATAATACCCTCTAGCTCCATCCAAGTTACTGACAATGATAGGATTTGTTTTCTTCTTATGGCTGCTTACTGCACTTTCTAAACTGGATTTTATTCTTCTTTTTCGTTTGTAGTTTGCTATGTGCTTCAACCATTGCTCTCATGGTTATGAGCAATAGCTTTGTGTTAATCGATATGAACCTATATCTATCTATCTATCTGTCTATCAATCAATCAATCAATCAATCAATCATCTTTCTGTCTGCCCATCTGTCCTTGTGTACAGAACAGGTAACCACCTATCCTATGACACTTTCCTACATTATGCTTCCAAAAATCCTGCAAGGTAAGTAGGCTGTAGGGAGGTCACTGGGTTCACCGAGACACTTGCAGGTCGTGTCGGCAGAGTGTACCTACAAAACCAGGAAATGTTTGTGCAGGGACTTGAACCATTGTCTCTATCCTCTGTCCTCTTTCATCTCCTTCTCACTTAATGTCTGTATATAGCCACATTCATTCACTAAGTGCTCCCTGAAGACCACAAGTATCCTTCCTCTGGGCCTGTGGACGACAGAAACGTAAAATTGTTGCTTTGCTCAACACCATGTTTGAAGGACATCTATGTGAACACCACTGATAGGATGGAGGGTCAAATAAAAAGGAACACCAATTTCTAGACAGGAGCAGTTGGGAGCTAAGAGTGTATTGTGGAGTGGCATATTTATTTGAGTGTCCAAACTTCCCTCTTTAGGTGGTTATTACTTCACATTCGTGAAGATCATAAAACCCACAGATTTCAAAGGCCCAGATTCTTATTATTTCAGCAACCCAGTTGTTGAGGTGAGAGAAAATGAGAAGGACGTTGCTCCACGACTAAATCTATGGCTGGGCCTTGCTGAAAACAAACAAAAAGAATTCACGGTGGCCAGATAGTGCTATTTTCTACTGACTGTCTCTGGGGGCTCAAACAGAATCCATTTGTTTGATTGTTTGTTTTTCAGTTTCACTCGTGTAGGGTACTTGTCCCCACACCTTCAGCTTGTAGTTTGTCTTTGTCCTTGGATCTCAAGTGAGTCTCCTGTAAGGAAGCACGTAGGTTTCTTGAGTTTTCATCCGTTCTTTTAACCCTGTGTCTTTTATTTGCAGCACTCAGAGCCTGACCTTTTATTCTGATGATTCAGTGCTCTGCCCTTATTGAACTTAAAAATTTTTTTTGTTATCATTAATCTACAATCACGTGAAGAACATTATGTTTACTATGCTCCCCCTTATCCAAGTCCACCAGCAAAACCCTATTAAAGTCGCTGTCCATCAGCATAGTTGGAAGCTTTAATCCCCTTCAGCATGTACCCCTTCAAAGACACCGATACAGTCGCTGTCAATCATGGAGTAGTAAGATGCTATATAACCTCTACTAGTCTTCTCTGTGTTGTACAGCACTCCCCATGTCCCGCGCGACCCCACGCAATATACATGGTAGTCCTAATGCCCCCAATCTTTCTCCCCAAACTTATCCCTCCCTTCAGAACCACCCTGTGCAGTCCTTTTCCCTTTGGCAACTTTTAGTCAACTCTCGGGTTCTGTGAGTATCCTGCTGTTTTTTTCCTTCAGTTTCTCTTTGTTGTTATACTCCACACATGAGTGATATCATTTGATTTTGTCTTTCTCCGCCTGACCTATTTTTCTGAACATACTACTGTCTAGCTCCATCCACGTCATTGCAAATGGTAGGATTTGTTTTCTTCTTATGGTTGCTTACTGCACTTTGTAAACTGGATTTCAGTCTTCCTATTTGTTTGTAGTTTAGCTATGTGATTTCACCATTCATCTCCTGGTTATGAGCAACAGCTTTGTGTCAATCGATATGTATCTTTATCTATCTGTCGCTCTGTCTGTCTGCATATCTATCTATCTTTCTATATATCCTTCTTTCTATCTCTCTATCCTCTCTATTTATCTATCCATCTATCTAGCTTCCTGTCTTCTATCATGTGTATAATCTATCGATCATCTGTCATCTATCTATCTGTCTATCTATGAAACAATCTTCTTTCTGTCTGTCCATCTATCCTTATGTACAGAACAGTTAACTACATCAACTGTGTCACTTCCCTACATTATGCTTTCAAAAACATTGCAAGGTCACTAGGCCGTAGGGAGAGCACTGGGCTCACTGAGACAATTGCAGATCGAATCAGCCGCGTGTGCTTACAAAACCAGTAAATGGTGGTGCAGGGACTTGAACCCGTATCTCTGTCCTCTGTCCTCTTAAACCTCCTTCTCGCTTGCTAACTGTATTTAGCCACATTCATTGACTAAGTCCTCACTGAAGACCCCAATTATACTTCCTCTGGGCCTGTTGTAGACAGAAAAGTATACTTGGTGCTTTACTTCACTTTACTTTCACCACCATGTTTGAGGGACATTGGCATGTTCACCACTGATAGGAGGAGGGACAAATAAAAAGGAACACCTATTTCTAGACAGGAGCATTTGGGAGCAAAGTGTGTGTTGTGGAGAGACGTGTTTGGTTGAGTGTCCCAACTTCCCTCTTTATGTGGTTATTACTTCTTTACAATCGTGGATATCATAAAACCCAGTGATTTCAAAAGCCCAGACGCATATTATTACAGCAATTCATTTGTTGATGTGAGAAAAATGAGAAGGACATTGCAGTACCACTAAATCTATACCTGGGCACTGCTGATACCAAACAAAAGGAATTAACGGTGGCTAGGTAGGACTATTTTCTAGTGACTGTCTCTGGGGTCTCAAACAGAATCCATTTGTTTCTTTGTTTCAAAGATTCACTTGTATAGGGTACCTGTCCCCGCCCCATCAGCTTGTAGTTTGTCTGTGTCCTTGGATCACAAGTGAGTCTCCAGTAAGGGAGCACTTAGGTGATCTTGAGTTTTCATCAGTTCTTCTAACCGTGTGTCTTTTGATTGGAGCAGTGAAAGCCTGTACTTTTATTCTGATATTTGATAGCTAGGTTCTTACTGCTCTTTGAAATTTTCTTTGTTCTCATTAATATACAATCACATGCAGAACAATATGTTAACTAGTCTAACCCTTTCACCAAGTCCTCGCCAAATCCCAGTTTCAGTCGCTGTCCGTCAGCGTGTCGTAAGATGCTCTAGAATCACTACTTGTCTTCTCTGTGTTGTATAGCCCTCCCAATGACCCTTCACCCTACACATTATTCATGCTAATCCTAATGCCCCTTTCTTTTTCCCCGCCCTTATCAATCCTTCCCACAAACACTACCCAGTCCCTTTCTCTTTGGTAACTCTTAGTCCACTCTCGGGTACTGTGTATAAGCTGCTGTTTCTTCCTTCAGTTTTTCTTTGTAATCGTACTCCACACATGAGTTAAATCATTTGGTACATGTATTTCTCCGACTGGCCTATTTGACTGAGCATAATACCCTCTAGCTCCATCCAAGTTACTGCCAATGATAGGATTTGTTTTCTTCTTATGGCTGCTTACTGCACTTTTTAAACTGGATTTTATTCTTCTTTTTCGTTTGTAGTTTGCTATGTGCTTCAACCATTGCTCTCATGGTTATGAGCAATAGCTTTGTGTTAATCGATATGAACCTATATCTATCTATCTATCTGTCTATCAATCTATCAATCAATCAATCAATAAATCATCTTTCTGTCTGCCCATCTGTCCTTGTGTACAGAACATGTAACCACATATACTATGTCACTTTCCTACATTATGCTTCCAAAAATCCTGCAAGATAAGTAGGCTGTAGGGAAATCACTGGGTTCACCGAGACACTTGCAGGTCGTGTCGGCAGAGTGTACCTACAAAACCAGGAAATGGTTGTGCAGGGACTTGAACCCGTGTCTCTATCCTCTGTCCTCTTTCATCTCCTTCTCACTTAATGTCTGTATATAGCCACATTCATTCACTAAGTGCTCCCTGAAGACCACAAGTATCCTTCCTCTGGGCCTGTGGACGACAGAAACGTAAAATTGTTGCTTTGCTCACCACCATGTTTGAAGGACATCTATGTGAACACCACTGATAGGATGGAGGGTCAAATAAAAAGGAACACCAATTTCTAGACAGGAGCAGTTGGGAGCTAAGAGTGTATTGTGGAGTGACATATTTATTTGAGTGTCCAAACTTCCCTCTTTAGGTGGTTATTACTTCACATTCGTGAAGATCATAAAACCCACAGATTTCAAAGGCCCAGATTCTTATTATTTCAGCAACCCAGTTGTTGAGGTGAGAGAAAATGAGAAGGACGTTGCTCCACCACTAAATCTATGGCTGGGCCTTGCTGAAAACAAACAAAAAGAATTCACGGTGGCCAGATAGTGCTATTTTCTACTGACTGTCTCTGGGGGCTCAAACAGAATCCATTCGTTTGATTGTTTGTTTTTCAGTTTCACTCGTGTAGGGTACTTGTCCCCACACCTTCAGCTTGTAGTTTGTCTTTGTCCTTGGATCTCAAGTGAGTCTCCTGTAAGGAAGCACGTAGGTTTCTTGAGTTTTCATCCGTTCTTTAACCCTGTGTCTTTTATTTGCAGCACTCAGAGCCTGACCTTTTATTCTGATGATTCAGTGCTGTGCCCTTATTGCACTTAAAAATTTTTTTTGTTATCATTAATCTACAATCACGTGAAGAACATTATGTTTACTATGCTCCCCCTTATCCAAGTCCACCAGCAAAACCCTATTAAAGTCGCTGTCCTTCAGCATAGTTGGAAGCTTTAATCCCCTTCATCATGTACCCCTTCAAAGACACCGATACAGTCGCTGTCAATCATGGAGTAGTAAGATGCTATATAACCTCTACTAGTCTTCTCTGTGTTGTACAGCACTCCCCATGTCCCGCGCGACCCCACGCAATATACATGGTAGTCCTAATGCCCCCAATCTTTCTCCCCAAACTTATCCCTCCCTTCAGAACCACCCTGTGCAGTCCTTTTCCCTTTGGCAACTTTTAGTCAACTCTCTTGTTCTGTGAGTATCCTGCTGTTTTTTTCCTTCAGTTTCTCTTTGTTGTTATACTCCACACATGAGTGATATCATTATATTTTGTCTTTCTCCGCCTGACCTATTTTTCTTAACATACTACTGTCTAGCTCCATCCACGTCATTGCAAATGGTAGGATTTGTTTTCTTCTTATGGCTGCTTACTGCACTTTGTAAACTGGATTTCAGTCTTCCTATTTGTTTGTAGTTTAGCTATGTGATTTCACCATTCATCTCCTGGTTATGAGCAACAGCTTTGTGTCAATCGATATGTATCTTTATCTATCTGTCGCTCTGTCTGTCTGCATATCTATCTATCTTTCTATATATCCTTCTTTCTATCTCTCTATCCTCTCTATTTATCTATCCATCTATCTAGCTTCCTGTCTTCTATCATGTGTATAATCTATCGATCATCTGTCATCTATCTATCTGTCTATCTATGAAACAATCTTCTTTCTGTCTGTCCATCTATCCTTATGTACAGAACAGTTAACTACATCAACTGTGTCACTTCCCTACATTATGCTTTCAAAAACATTGCAAGGTCACTAGGCCGTAGGGAGAGCACTGGGCTCACTGAGACAATTGCAGATCGAATCAGCCGCATGTGCTTACAAAACCAGTAAATGGTGGTGCAGGGACTTGAACCCGTATCTCTGTCCTCTGTCCTCTTAAACCTCCTTCTCGCTTGCTAACTGTATTTAGCCACATTCATTGACTAAGTCCTCACTGAAGACCCCAATTATACTTCCTCTGGGCCTGTTGTAGACAGAAAAGTATACTTGGTGCTTTACTTCACTTTACTTTCACCACCATGTTTGAGGGACATTGGCATGTTCACCACTGATAGGAGGAGGGACAAATAAAAAGGAACACCTATTTATAGACAGGAGCATTTGGGAGCAAAGTGTGTGTTGTGGAGAGACGTGTTTGGTTGAGTGTCCCAACTTCCCTCTTTATGTGGTTATTACTTCTTTACAATCGTGGATATCATAAAACCCAGTGATTTCAAAAGCCCAGACGCATATTATTACAGCAATTCATTTGTTGATGTGAGAAAAATGAGAAGGACATTGCAGTACCACTAAATCTATACCTGGGCACTGCTGATACCAAACAAAAGGAATTAACGGTGTCTAGGTAGGACTATTTTCTAGTGACTGTCTCTGGGGTCTCAAACAGAATCCATTTGTTTCTTTGTTTCAAAGATTCACTTGTATAGGGTACCTGTCCCCGCCCCATCAGCTTGTAGTTTGTCTGTGTCCTTGGATCACAAGTGAGTCTCCAGTAAGGGAGCACTTAGGTGATCTTGAGTTTTCATCAGTTCTTCTAACCGTGTGTCTTTTGATTGGAGCAGTGAAAGCCTGTACTTTTATTCTGATATTTGATAGCTAGGTTCTTACTGCTCTTTGAAATTTTCTTTGTTCTCATTAATATACAATCACATGCAGAACAATATGTTAACTAGTCTAACCCTTTCACCAAGTCCTCGCCAAATCCCAGTTTCAGTCGCTGTCCGTCAGCGTGTCGTAAGATGCTCTAGAATCACTACTTGTCTTCTCTGTGTTGTATAGCCCTCCCAATGACCCTTCACCCTACACATTATTCATGCTAATCCTAATGCCCCTTTCTTTTTCCCCGCCCTTATCAATCCCTTCCCACAAACACTACCCAGTCCCTTTCTCTTTGGTAACTCTTAGTCCACTCTCGGGTACTGTGTATAAGCTGCTGTTTCTTCCTTCAGTTTTTCTTTGTAATCGTACTCCACACATGAGTTAAATCATTTGGTACATGTATTTCTCCGACTGGCCTATTTGACTGAGCATAATACCCTCTAGCTCCATCCAAGTTACTGCCAATGATAGGATTTGTTTTCTTCTTATGGCTGCTTACTGCACTTTTTAAACTGGATTTTATTCTTCTTTTTCGTTTGTAGTTTGCTATGTGCTTCAACCATTGCTCTCATGGTTATGAGCAATAGCTTTGTGTTAATCGATATGAACCTATATCTATCTATCTATCTGTCTATCAATCTATCAATCAATCAATCAATAAATCATCTTTCTGTCTGCCCATCTGTCCTTGTGTACAGAACATGTAACCACATATACTATGTCACTTTCCTACATTATGCTTCCAAAAATCCTGCAAGATAAGTAGGATGTAGGGAGATCACTGGGTTCACCGAGACACTTGCAGGTCGTGTCGGCAGAGTGTACCTACAAAACCAGGAAATGGTTGTGCAGGGACTTGAACCCGTGTCTCTATCCTCTGTCCTCTTTCATCTCCTTCTCACTTAATGTCTGTATATAGCCACATTCATTCACTAAGTGCTCCCTGAAGACCACAAGTATCCTTCCTCTGGGCCTGTGGACGACAGAAACGTAAAATTGTTGCTTTGCTCACCTCCATGTTTGAAGGACATCTATGTGAACACCACTGATAGGATGGAGGGTCAAATAAAAAGGAACACCAATTTCTAGACAGGAGCAGTTGGGAGCTAAGAGTGTATTGTGGAGTGACATATTTATTTGAGTGTCCAAACTTCCCTCTTTAGGTGGTTATTACTTCACATTCGTGAAGATCATAAAACCCACAGATTTCAAAAGCCCAGATTCTTATTATTTCAGCAACCCAGTTGTTGAGGTGAGAGAAAATGAGAAGGACGTTGCTCCACCACTAAATCTATGGCTGTTCCTTGCTGAAAACAAACAAAAAGAATTCACGGTGGCCAGATAGTGCTATTTTCTACTGACTGTCTCTGGGGGCTCAAACAGAATCCATTTGTTTGATTGTTTGTTTTTCAGTTTCACTCGTGTAGGGTACTTGTCCCCACACCTTCAGCTTGTAGTTTGTCTTTGTCCTTGGATCTCAAGTGAGTCTCCTGTAAGGAAGCACGTAGGTTTCTTGAGTTTTCATCCGTTCTTTTAACCCTGTGTCTTTTATTTGCAGCACTCAGAGCCTGACCTTTTATTCTGATGATTCAGTGCTGTGCCCTTATTGCACTTAAAAATTTTTTTTGTTATCATTAATCTACAATCACGTGAAGAACATTATGTTTACTATGCTCCCCCTTATCCAAGTCCACCAGCAAAACCCTATTAAAGTCGCTGTCCATCAGCATAGTTGGAAGCTTTAATCCCCTTCAGCATGTACCCCTTCAAAGACACCGATACAGTCGCTGTCAATCATGGAGTAGTAAGATGCTATATAACCTCTACTAGTCTTCTCTGTGTTGTACAGCACTCCCCATGTCCCGCGTGACCCCACGCAATATACATGGTAGTCCTAATGCCCCCAATCTTTCTCCCCAAACTTATCCCTCCCTTCAGAACCACCCTGTGCAGTCCTTTTCCCTTTGGCAACTTTTAGTCAACTCTCGGGTTCTGTGAGTATCCTGCTGTTTTTTTCCTTCAGTTTCTCTTTGTTGTTATACTCCACACATGAGTGATATCATTTGATTTTGTCTTTCTCCGCCTGACCTATTTTTCTGAACATACTACTGTCTAGCTCCATCCACGTCATTGCAAATGGTAGGATTTGTTTTCTTCTTATGGCTGCTTACTGCACTTTGTAAACTGGATTTCAGTCTTCCTATTTGTTTGTAGTTTAGCTATGTGATTTCACCATTCATCTCCTGGTTATGAGCAACAGCTTTGTGTCAATCGATATGTATCTTTATCTATCTGTCGCTCTGTCTGTCTGCATATCTATCTATCTTTCTATATATCCTTCTTTCTATCTCTCTATCCTCTCTATTTATCTATCCATCTATCTAGCTTCCTGTCTTCTATCATGTGTATAATCTATCGATCATCTGTCATCTATCTATCTGTCTATCTATGAAACAATCTTCTTTCTGTCTGTCCATCTATCCTTATGTACAGAACAGTTAACTACATCAACTGTGTCACTTCCCTACATTATGCTTTCAAAAACATTGCAAGGTCACTAGGCCGTAGGGAGAGCACTGGGCTCACTGAGACAATTGCAGATCGAATCATCCGCGTGTGCTTACAAAACCAGTAAATGGTGGTGCAGGGACTTGAACCCGTATCTCTGTCCTCTGTCCTCTTAAACCTCCTTCTCGCTTGCTAACTCTATTTAGCCACATTCATTGACTAAGTCCTCACTGAAGACCCCAATTATACTTCCTCTGGGCCTGTTGTAGACAGAAAAGTATACTTGGTGCTTTACTTCACTTTACTTTCACCACCATGTTTGAGGGACATTGGCATGTTCACCACTTATAGGAGGAGGGACAAATAAAAAGGAACACCTATTTCTAGACAGGAGCATTTGGGAGCAAAGTGTGTGTTGTGGAGAGACGTGTTTGGTTGAGTGTCCCAACTTCCCTCTTTATGTGGTTATTACTTCTTTACAATCGTGGATATCATAAAACCCAGTGATTTCAAAAGCCCAGACGCATATTATTACAGCAATTCATTTGTTGATGTGAGAAAAATGAGAAGGACATTGCAGTACCACTAAATCTATACCTGGGCACTGCTGATACCAAACAAAAGGAATTAACGGTGGCTAGGTAGGACTATTTTCTAGTGACTGTCTCTGGGGTCTCAAACAGAATCCATTTGTTTCTTTGTTTCAAAGATTCACTTGTATAGGGTACCTGTCCCCGCCCCATCAGCTTGTAGTTTGTCTGTGTCCTTGGATCACAAGTGAGTCTCCAGTAAGGGAGCACTTAGGTGATCTTGAGTTTTCATCAGTTCTTCTAACCCTGTGTCTTTTGATTGGAGCAGTGAAAGCCTGTACTTTTATTCTGATATTTGATAGCTAGGTTCTTACTGCTCTTTGAAATTTTCTTTGTTCTCATTAATATACAATCACATGCAGAACAATATGTTAACTAGTCTAACCCTTTCACCAAGTCCTCGCCAAATCCCAGTTTCAGTCGCTGTCCGTCAGCGTGTCGTAAGATGCTCTAGAATCACTACTTGTCTTCTCTGTGTTGTATAGCCCTCCCAATGACCCTTCACCCTACACATTATTCATGCTAATCCTAATGCCCCTTTCTTTTTCCCCGCCCTTATCAATCCCTTCCCACAAACACTACCCAGTCCCTTTCTCTTTGGTAACTCTTAGTCCACTCTCGGGTACTGTGTATAAGCTGCTGTTTCTTCCTTCAGTTTTTCTTTGTAATCGTACTCCACACATGAGTTAAATCATTTGGTACATGTATTTCTCCGACTGGCCTATTTGACTGAGCATAATACCCTCTAGCTCCATCCAAGTTACTGCCAATGATAGGATTTGTTTTCTTCTTATGGCTGCTTACTGCACTTTTTAAACTGGATTTTATTCTTCTTTTTCGTTTGTAGTTTGCTATGTGCTTCAACCATTGCTCTCATGGTTATGAGCAATAGCTTTGTGTTAATCGATATGAACCTATATCTATCTATCTATCTGTCTATCAATCTATCAATCAGTCAATCAATAAATCATCTTTCTGTCTGCCCATCTGTCCTTGTGTACAGAACATGTAACCACATATACTATGTCACTTTCCTACATTATGCTTCCAAAAATCCTGCAAGATAAGTAGGCTCTAGGGAGATCACTGGGTTCACCGAGACACTTGCAGGTTGTGTCGGCAGAGTGTACCTACAAAACCAGGAAATGGTTGTGCAGGGACTTGAACCCGTGTCTCTATCCTCTGTCCTCTTTCATCTCCTTCTCACTTAATGTCTGTATATAGCCACATTCATTCACTAAGTGCTCCCTGAAGACCACAAGTATCCTTCCTCTGGGCCTGTGGACGACAGAAACGTAAAATTGTTGCTTTGCTCACCACCATGTTTGAAGGACATCTATGTGAACACCACTGATAGGATGGAGGGTCAAATAAAAAGGAACACCAATTTCTAGACAGGAGCAGTTGGGAGCTAAGAGTGTATTGTGGAGTGACATATTTATTTGAGTGTCCAAACTTCCCTCTTTAGGTGGTTATTACTTCACATTCGTGAAGATCATAAAACCCACAGATTTCAAAGGCCCAGATTCTTATTATTTCAGCAACCCAGTTGTTGAGGTGAGAGAAAATGAGAAGGACGTTGCTCCACCACTAAATCTATGGCTGTTCCTTGCTGAAAACAAACAAAAAGAATTCACGGTGGCCAGATAGTGCTATTTTCTACTGACTGTCTCTGGGGGCTCAAACAGAATCCATTTGTTTGATTGTTTGTTTTTCAGTTTCACTCGTGTAGGGTACTTGTCCCCACACCTTCAGCTTGTAGTTTGTCTTTGTCTTTGGATCTCAAGTGAGTCTCCTGTAAGGAAGCACGTAGGTTTCTTGAGTTTTCATCCGTTCTTTTAACCCTGTGTCTTTTATTTGCAGCACTCAGAGCCTGACCTTTTATTCTGATGATTCAGTGCTGTGCCCTTATTGCACTTAAAAATTTTTTTTGTTATCATTAATCTACAATCACGTGAAGAACATTATGTTTACTATGCTCCCCCTTATCCAAGTCCACCAGCAAAACCCTATTAAAGTCGCTGTCCATCAGCATAGTTGGAAGCTTTAATCCCCTTCAGCATGTACCCCTTCAAAGACACCGATACAGTCGCTGTCAATCATGGAGTAGTAAGATGCTATATAACCTCTACTAGTCTTCTCTGTGTTGTACAGCACTCCCCATGTCCCGCGCGACCCCACGCAATATACATGGTAGTCCTAATGCCCCCAATCTTTCTCCCCAAACTTATCCCTCCCTTCAGAACCACCCTGTGCAGTCCTTTTCCCTTTGGCAACTTTTAGTCAACTCTCGGGTTCTGTGAGTATCCTGCTGTTTTTTTCCTTCAGTTTCTCTTTGTTGTTATACTCCACACATGAGTGATATCATTTGATTTTGTCTTTCTCCGCCTGACCTATTTTTCTGAACATACTACTGTCTAGCTCCATCCACGTCATTGCAAATGGTAGGATTTGTTTTCTTCTTATGGCTGCTTACTGCACTTTGTAAACTGGATTTCAGTCTTCCTATTTGTTTGTAGTTTAGCTATGTGATTTCACCATTCATCTCCTGGTTATGAGCAACAGCTTTGTGTCAATCGATATGTATCTTTATCTATCTGTCGCTCTGTCTGTCTGCATATCTATCTATCTTTCTATATATCCTTCTTTCTATCTCTCTATCCTCTCTATTTATCTATCCATCTATCTAGCTTCCTGTCTTCTATCATGTGTATAATCTATCGATCATCTGTCATCTATCTATCTGTCTATCTATGAAACAATCTTCTTTCTGTCTGTCCATCTATCCTTATGTACAGAACAGTTAACTACATCAACTGTGTCACTTCCCTACATTATGCTTTCAAAAACATTGCAAGGTCACTAGGCCGTAGGGAGAGCACTGGGCTCACTGAGACAATTGCAGATCGAATCAGCCGCGTGTGCTTACAAAACCAGTAAATGGTGGTGCAGGGACTTGAACCCGTATCTCTGTCCTCTGTCCTCTTAAACCTCCTTCTCGCTTGCTAACTCTATTTAGCCACATTCATTGACTAAGTCCTCACTGAAGACCCCAATTATACTTCCTCTGGGCCTGTTGTAGACAGAAAAGTATACTTGGTGCTTTACTTCACTTTACTTTCACCACCATGTTTGAGGGACATTGGCATGTTCACCACTTATAGGAGGAGGGACAAATAAAAAGGAACACCTATTTCTAGACAGGAGCATTTGGGAGCAAAGTGTGTGTTGTGGAGAGACGTGTTTGGTTGAGTGTCCCAACTTCCCTCTTTATGTGGTTATTACTTCTTTACAATCGTGGATATCATAAAACCCAGTGATTTCAAAAGCCCAGACGCATATTATTACAGCAATTCATTTGTTGATGTGAGAAAAATGAGAAGGACATTGCAGTACCACTAAATCTATACCTGGGCACTGCTGATACCAAACAAAAGGAATTAACGGTGGCTAGGTAGGACTATTTTCTAGTGACTGTCTCTGGGGTCTCAAACAGAATCCATTTGTTTCTTTGTTTCAAAGATTCACTTGTATAGGGTACCTGTCCCCGCCCCATCAGCTTGTAGTTTGTCTGTGTCCTTGGATCACAAGTGAGTCTCCAGTAAGGGAGCACTTAGGTGATCTTGAGTTTTCATCAGTTCTTCTAACCGTGTGTCTTTTGATTGGAGCAGTGAAAGCCTGTACTTTTATTCTGATATTTGATAGCTAGGTTCTTACTGCTCTTTGAAATTTTCTTTGTTCTCATTAATATACAATCACATGCAGAACAATATGTTAACTAGTCTAACCCTTTCACCAAGTCCTCGCCAAATCCCAGTTTCAGTCGCTGTCCGTCAGCGTGTCGTAAGATGCTCTAGAATCACTACTTGTCTTCTCTGTGTTGTATAGCCCTCCCAATGACCCTTCACCCTACACATTATTCATGCTAATCCTAATGCCCCTTTCTTTTTCCCCGCCCTTATCAATCCCTTCCCACAAACACTACCCAGTCCCTTTCTCTTTGGTAACTCTTAGTCCACTCTCGGGTACTGTGTATAAGCTGCTGTTTCTTCCTTCAGTTTTTCTTTGTAATCGTACTCCACACATGAGTTAAATCATTTGGTACATGTATTTCTACGACTGGCCTATTTGACTGAGCATAATACCCTCTAGCTCCATCCAAGTTACTGCCAATGATAGGATTTGTTTTCTTCTTATGGCTGCTTACTGCACTTTTTAAACTGGATTTTATTCTTCTTTTTCCTTTGTAGTTTGCTATGTGATTCAACCATTGCTCTCATGGTTATGAGCAATAGCTTTGTGTTAATCGATATGAACCTATATCTATCTATCTATCTGTCTATCAATCTATCAATCAATCAATCAATAAATCATCTTTCTGTCTGCCCATCTGTCCTTGTGTACAGAACATGTAACCACATATACTATGTCACTTTCCTACATTATGCTTCCGAAAATCCTGCAAGGTAACTAGGCTGTAGGGAGAGCACTGGGTTCACCGAGACACTTGCAGGTCGTGTCGGCCGAGTGTACCTACAAAACCAGGAAATGGTTGTGCAGGGACTTGAACCCATGTCTCTATCCTCTGTCCTCTTTCATCTCCTTCTCACTTCCTGTCTGTATATAGCCACATTCATTCACTAAGTGCTCCCTGAAGACCACAAGTATCCTTCCTCTGGGCCTGTGGACGACAGAAACGTAAAATTGTTGCTTTGCTCACCACCATGTTTGAAGGACATCTATGTGAACACCACTGATAGGATGGAGGGTCAAATAAAAAGGAACACCAATTTCTAGACAGGAGCAGTTGGGAGCTAAGAGTGTATTGTGGAGTGACATATTTATTTGAGTGTCCAAACTTCCCTCTTTAGGTGGTTATTACTTCACATTCGTGAAGATCATAAAACCCACAGATTTCAAAGGCCCAGATTCTTATTATTTCAGCAACCCAGTTGTTGAGGTGAGAGAAAATGAGAAGGACGTTGCTCCACCACTAAATCTATGGCTGGGCCTTGCTGAAAACAAACAAAAAGAATTCACGGTGGCCAGATAGTGCTATTTTCTACTGACTGTCTCTGGGGGCTCAAACAGAATCCATTTGTTTGATTGTTTGTTTTTCAGTTTCACTCGTGTAGGGTACTTGTCCCCACACCTTCAGCTTGTAGTTTGTCTTTGTCCTTGGATCTCAAGTGAGTCTCCTGTAAGGAAGCACGTAGGTTTCTTGAGTTTTCATCCGTTCTTTTAACCCTGTGTCTTTTATTTGCAGCACTCAGAGCCTGACCTTTTATTCTGATGATTCAGTGCTGTGCCCTTATTGCACTTAAAAATTTTTTTTGTTATCATTAATCTACAATCACGTGAAGAACATTATGTTTACTATGCTCCCCCTTATCCAAGTCCACCAGCAAAACCCTATTAAAGTCGCTGTCCATCAGCGTAGTTGGAAGCTTTAAACCCCTTCAGCATGTACCCCTTCAAAGACACCGATACAGTCGCTGTCAATCATGGAGTAGTAAGATGCTATATAACCTCTACTAGTCTTCTCTGTGTTGTACAGCACTCCCCATGTCCCGCGCGACCCCACACAATATACATGGTAGTCCTAATGCCCCCAATCTTTCTCCCCACACTTATCCCTCCCTTCAGAACCACCCTGTGCAGACCTTTTCACTTTGGCAACTTTTAGTCAACTCTCGGGTTCTGTGAGTATCCTGCTGTTTTTTTCCTTCAGTTTCTCTTTGTTGTTATACTCCACACATGAGTGATATCATTTGATATTGTCTTTCTCCGCCTGACCTATTTTTCTTAACATACTACTGTCTAGCTCCATCCACGTCATTGCAAAAGGTAGGATTTGTTTTCTTCTTATGGCTGCTTACTGCACTTTGTAAACTGGATTTCAGTCTTCCTATTTGTTTGTAGTTTAGCTATGTGATTTCACTATTCATCTCCTGGTTATGAGCAACAGCTTTGTGTCTATAGATATGTATCTGTATCTATCTATCGCTCTGTCTGTCTGCATATCTATCTATCTTTCTATATATCCTTCTTTCTATCTCTCTATCCTCTCTATTTATCTATCCATCTATCTAGCTTCCTGTCTTCTATCATGTGTATAATCTATCGATCATCTGTCATCTATCTATCTGTCTATCTATGAAACAATCTTCTTTCTGTCTGTCCATCTATCCTTATGTACAGAACAGTTAACTACATCAACTATGTCACTTCCCTACATTATGCTTTCAAAAACATTGCAAGGTCACTAGGCCGTAGGGAGAGCACTGGGCTCACTGAGACAATTGCAGATCGAATCAGCCGCGTGTGCTTACAAAACCAGTAAATGGTGGTGCAGGGACTTGAACCCGTATCTCTGTCCTCTGTCCTCTTAAACCTCCTTCTCGCTTGCTAAATGTATTTAGCCACCTTCATTGACTAAGTCCTCACTGAAGACCCCAATTATACTTCCTCTGGGCCTGTTGTAGACAGAAAAGTATACTTGGTGCTTTACTTCACTTTACTTTCACCACCATGTTTGAGGGACATTGGCATGTTCACCACTGATAGGAGGAGGGACAAATAAAAAGGAACACCTATTTCTAGACAGGAGCATTTGGGAGCAAAGTGTGTGTTGTGGAGAGACGTGTTTTGTTGAGTGTCCAAACTTCCCTCTTTATGTGGTTATTACTTCTTTACAATCGTGGATATCATAAAACCCAGTGATTTCAAAAGCCCAGACGCATATTATTACAGCAATTCATTTGTTGATGTGAGAAAAATGAGAAGGACATTGCAGTACCACTAAATCTATACCTGGGCACTGCTGATACCAAACAAAAGGAATTCATGGTGGCTAGGGAGGACTATTTTCTAGTGACTGTCTCTGGGGTCTCAAACAGAATCCATTTGTTTCTTTGTTTCAAAGATTCACTTGTATAGGGTACCTGTCCCCGCCCCATCAGCTTGTAGTTTGTCTGTGTCCTTGGATCACAAGTGAGTCTCCAGTAAGGGAGCACTTAGGTGATCTTGAGTTTTCATCAGTTCTTCTAACCGTGTGTCTTTTGATTGGAGCAGTGAAAGCCTGTACTTTTATTCTGATATTTGATACCTAGGTTCTTACTGCTCTTTGAAATTTTCTTTGTTCTCATTAATATACAATCACATGCAGAACAATATGTTAACTAGTCTAACCCTTTCACCAAGTCCTCGAGAAATCCCAGTTTCAGTCGCTGTCCGTCAGCGTGTCGTAAGATGCTCTAGAATCACTACTTGTCTTCTCTGTGTTGTATAGCCCTCCCAATGACCCTTCACCCTACACATTATTCATGCTAATCCTAATGCCCCTTTCTTTTTCCCCGCCCTTATCAATCCCTTCCCACAAACACTACCCAGTCCCTTTCTCTTTGGTAACTCTTAGTCCACTCTCGGGTACTGTGTATAAGCTGCTGATTCTTCCTTCAGTTTTTCTTTGTAATCGTACTCCACACATGAGTTAAATCATTTGGTACATGTATTTCTCCGACTGGCCTATTTGACTGAGCATAATACCCTCTAGCTCCATCCAAGTTACTGCCAATGATAGGATTTGTTTTCTTCTTATGGCTTCTTACTGCACTTTTTAAACTGGATTTTATTCTTCTTTTTCGTTTGTAGTTTGCTATGTGCTTCAACCATTGCTCTCATGGTTATGAGCAATAGCTTTGTGTTAGTCGATATGAACCTATATCTATCTATCTATCTGTCTATCAATCAATCAATCAATCAATCAATCATCTTTCTGTCTGCCCATCTGTCCTTGTGTACAGAACAGGTAACCACATATCCTATGTCACTTTCCTACATTATGCTTCCAAAAATCCTGCAAGGTAAGTAGGCTGTAGGGAGATCACTGAGTTCACCGAGACACTTGCAGGTCGTGTCGGCCGAGTGTACCTACAAAACCAGGAAATGGTTGTGCAGGGACTTGAACCCGTGTCTCTATCCTCTGTCCTATTTCATCTCCTTCTCACTTCCTGTCTGTATATAGCCACATTCATTCACTAAGTGCTACCTGAAGACCACAAGTGTCCTTCATCTGGGCCTGTGGACGACAGAAACGTAAAATTGTTGCTTTGCTCACCACCATGTTTGAAGGACATCTATGTGAACACCACTGATAGGATGGAGGGTCAAATAAAAAGGAACACCAATTTCTATACAGTAGCAGTTGGGAGCTAAGAGTGTATTGTGGAGTGGCATATTTATTTGAGTGTCCAAACTTCCCTCATTAGGTGGTTATTACTTCACATTCGTGAAGATCATAAAACCCACAGATTTCAAAGGCCCAGATTCTTTTTATTTCAGCAACCCAGTTGTTGAGGTGAGAGAAAATGAGAAGGACGTTGCTCCACCACTAAATCTATGGCTGGGCCTTGCTGAAAACAAACAAAAAGAATTCACGGTGGCCAGATAGTGCTATTTTCTACTGACTGTCTCTGGGTGCTCAAACAGAATCCATTCGTTTGATTGTTTGTTTTTCAGTTTCACTCGTGTAGGGTACTTGTCCCCACACCTTCAGCTTGTAGTTTGTCTTTGTCCTTGGATCTCAAGTGAGTCTCCTGTAAGGAAGAACGTAGGTTTCTTGAGTTTTCATCCGTTCTTTTAACCCTGTGTCTTTTATTTGCAGCACTCAGAGCCTGACCTTTTATTCTGATGATTCAGTGCTGTGCCCTTATTGCACTTAAAAAATTTTTTTTGTTATCATTAATCTACAATCACGTGAAGAACATTGTGTTTACTATGCTCCCCCTTATCCAAGTCCACCAGCAAAACCCTATTAAAGTCGCTGTCCATCAGCAGAGTTGGAAGCTTTAAACCCCTTCAGCATGTACCCCTTCAAAGACACCGATACAGTCGCTGTCAATCATGGAGTAGTAAGATGCTATATAACCTCTACTAGTCTTCTCTGTGTTGTACAGCACTCCCCATGTCCCGCGCGACCCCACGCAATATACATGGTAGTCCTAATGCCCCCAATCTATCTCCCCACACTTATCCCTCCCTTCAGAACCATCCTGTGCAGTCCTTTTACCTTTGGCAACTTTTAGTCAACTCTCGGGTTCTGTGAGTATCCTGCTGTTTATTTCCTTCAGTTTCTCTTTGTTGTTATACTCCACACATGAGTGATATCATTTGATATTGTCTTTCTCTGCCTGACCTATTTTTCTGAACATACTACTGTCTAGCTCCATCCACGTCATTGCAAAAGTTAGGATTTGTTTTCTTCTTATGGCTGCTTACTGCAGTTTGTAAACTGGATTTCAGTCTTCCTATTTGTTTGTAGTTTAGCTATGTGATTTCACCATTCATCTCCTGGTTATGAGCAACAGCTTTGTGTCTATAGATATGTATCTGTATCTATCTATCGCTCTGTCTGCATATCTATCTATCTTTCTATATATCCTTCTTTCTATCTCTCTATCCTCTCTATTTATCTATCCATCTATCTAGCTTCCTGTCTTCTATCATGTGTATAATCTATCGATCATCTGTCATCTATCTATCTGTCTATCTATGAAACAATCTTCTTTCTGTCTGTCCATCTATCCTTATGTACAGAACAGTTAACTACATCAACTATGTCACTTCCCTACATTATGCTTTCAAAAACATTGCAAGGTCACTAGGCCGTAGGGAGAGCACTGGGCTCACTGAGACAATTGCAGATCGAATCAGCCGCGTGTGCTTACAAAACCAGTAAATGGTGGTGCAGGGACTTGAACCCGTATCTCTGTCCTCTGTCCTCTTAAACCTCCTTCTCGCTTGCTAACTGTATTTAGCCACATTCATTGACTAAGTCCTCACTGAAGACCCCAATTATACTTCCTCTGGGCCTGTTGTAGACAGAAAAGTATACTTGGTGCTTTACTCACCACCATGTTTGAGGGACATTGGCATGTTCACCACTGATAGGAGGAGGGACAAATAAAAAGGAACACCTATTTCTAGACAGGAGCATTTGGGAGCAAAGTGTGTGTTGTGGAGAGACGTGTTTTGTTGAGTGTCCAAACTTCCCTCTTTATGTGGTTATTACTTCTTTACAATCGTGGATATCATAAAACCCAGTGATTTCAAAAGCCCAGACGCATATTATTACAGCAATTCATTTGTAGATGTGAGAAAAATGAGAAGGACATTGCAGTACCACTAAATCTATACCTGGGCACTGCTGATACCAAACAAAAGGAATTCACGGAGGCTAGGGAGGACTATTTTCTAGTGACTGTCTCTGGGGTCTCAAACAGAATCCATTTGTTTCTTTGTTTCAAAGATTCACTTGTATAGGGTACCTGTCCCCGACCCTTCAGCTTGTAGTTTGTCTGTGTCCTTGGATCACAAGTGAGTCTCCAGTAAGGGAGCACTTAGGTGATCTTGAGTTTTCATCAGTTCTTCTAACCCTGTGTCTTTTGATTGGAGCAGTGAAAGCCTGTACTTTTATTCTGATATTTGATAGCTAGGTTCTTACTGCTCTTTGAAATTTTCTTTGTTCTCATTAATATACAATCACATGCAGAACAATATGTTAACTAGTCTAACCCCTTCACCAAGTCCTCGCCAAATCCCAGTTTCAGTCGCTGTCCGTCAGCGTGTCGTAAGATGCTCTAGAATCACTACTTGTCTTCTCTGTGTTGTATAGCCCTCCCAATGACCCTTCACCCTACACATTATTCATGCTAATCCTAATGCACCCATTCTTTTTCCCCGCCCTTATCAATCCCTTCCCACAAACACTACCCAGTCCCTTTCTCTTTGGTAACTCTTAGTCCACTCTCGGGTACTGTGTATATGCTGCTGTTTCTTCCTTCAGTTTTTCTTTGTAATCGTACTCCACACATGAGTTAAATCATTTGGTACATGTATTTCTCCGACTGGCCTATTTGACTGAGCATAATACCCTCTAGCTCCATCCAAGTTACTGACAATGATAGGATTTGTTTTCTTCTTATGGCTGCTTATTGCACTTTTTAAACTGGATTTTATTCTACTTTTTCGTTTGTAGTTTGCTATGTGCTTCAACCATTGCTCTCATGGTTATGAGCAATAGCTTTGTGTTAATCGATATGAACCTATATCTATCTATCTATCTGTCTATCAATCTATCAATCAATCAATCAATCAATCATCTTTCTGTCTGCCCATCTGTCCTTGTGTACAGAACAGGTAACCACATATCCTATGTCACTTTCCTACATTATGCTTCCAAAAATCCTGCAAGGTAAGTAGGCTGTAGGGAGATCACTGGGTTCACCGAGACACTTGCAGGTCGTGTCGGCCGAGTGTACCTACAAAACCAGGAAATGGTTGTGCAGGGACTTGAACCCGTGTCTCTATCCTCTGTCCTCTTTCATCTCCTTCTCACTTCCTGTCTGTATATAGCCACATTCATTCACTAAGTGCTCCCTGAAGACCACAAGTATCCTTCCTCTGGGCCTGTGGACGACAGAAACGTAAAATTGTTGCTTTGCTCACCACCATGTTTGAAGGACATCTATGTGAACACCACTGATAGGATGGAGGGTCAAATAAAAAGGAACACCAGTTTCTAGATAGGAGCAGTTGGGAGCTAAGAGTGTATTGTGGAGTGGCATATTTATTTGAGTGTCCAAACTTCCCTCATTAGGTGGTTATTACTTCACATTCGTGAAGATCATAAAACCCACAGATTTCAAAGGCCCAGATTCTTATTATTTCAGCAACCCAGTTGTTGAGGTGAGAGAAAATGAGAAGGACGTTGCTCCACCACTAAATCTATGGCTGGGCCTTGCTGAAAACAAACAAAAAGAATTCACGGTGGCCAGATAGTGCTATTTTCTACTGACTGTCTCTGGGGGCTCAAACAGAATCCATTTGTTTGATTGTTTGTTTTTCAGTTTCACTCGTGTAGGGTACTTGTCCCCACACCTTCAGCTTGTAGTTTGTCTTTGTCCTTGGATCTCAAGAGAGTCTCCTGTAAGGAAGCACGTAGGTTTCTTGAGTTTTCATCCGTTCTTTTAACCCTGTGTCTTTTGTTTGCAGCACTCAGAGCCTGACCTTTTATTCTGATGATTCAGTGCTGTGCCCTTATTGCACTTAAAAAATTTTTTTTGTTATCATTAATCTACAATCACGTGAAGAACATTATGTTTACTATGCTCCCCCTTATCCAAGTCCACCAGCAAAAACCTCTTAAAGTCGCTGTCCATCAGCATAGTTGGATATTTTAAACCCCTTCAGCATGTACCCCTTCAAAGACACCGATACAGTCGCTGTCAATCATGGAGTAGTAAGATGCTAAATAACCTCTACTAGTCTTCTCTGTGTTGTACAGCACTCCCCATGTCCCGCGCGACCCCACGCAATATACATGGTAATCCTAATGCCCCCAATATTTCTCCCCACACATATCCCTCATTTCAGAACCACCCTGTGCAGTCCTTTTAACTTTGGCAACTTTTAGTCAACTCTCGGGTTCTGTGAGTATCCTGCTGTTTATTTCCTTCAGTTTCTCTTTGTTGTTATACTCCACACATGAGTGATATCATTTGATATTGTCTTTCTCTGCCTGACCTATTTTTCTGAACATACTACTGTCTAGCTCCATCCACGTCATTGCAAATGGTAGGATTTGTTTTCTTCTTATGGCTGCTTACTGCACTTTGTAAACTGGATTTCAGTCTTCCTATTTGTTTGTAGTTTAGCTATTTGATTTCACCATTCATCTCCTGGTTATGAGCAACAGCTTTGTGTCAATCGATATGTATCTGTATCTATCTATCGCTCTGTCTGTCTGCATATCTATCTATCTTTCTACATATCCTTCTTTCTATCTCTCTATCCTCTCTATTTATCTATCCATCTATCTAGCTTCCTGTCTTCTATCATGTGTATAATCTATCGATCATCTGTCATCTATCTATCTGTCTATCTATGAAACAATCTTCTTTCTGTCTGTCCATCTATCCTTATGTACAGAACAGTTAACTACATCAACTATGTCACTTCCCTACATTATGCTTTCAAAAATATTGCAAGGTCACTAGGCCGTAGGGAGAGCACTGGGCTCACTGAGACAATTGCAGATCGAATCAGCCGCGTGTGCTTAGAAAACCAGTAAATGGTGGTGCAGGGACTTGAACCCGTATCTCTGTCCTCTGTCCTCTTAAACCTCCTTCTCGCTTGCTAACTGTATTTAGCCACATTCATTGACTAAGTCCTCACTGAAGACCCCAATTATACTTCCTCTGGGCCTGTTGTAGACAGAAAAGTATACTTGGTGCTTTACTCACCACCATGTTTGAGGGACATTGGCATGTTCACCACTGATAGGAGGAGGGACAAATAAAAAGGAACACCTATTTCTAGACAGGAGCATTTGGGAGCAAAGTGTGTGTTGTGGAGAGACGTGTTTCGTTGAGTGTCCCAACTTCCCTCTTTATGTGGTTATTACTTCTTTACAATCGTGGATATCATAAAACCCAGTGATTTCAAAAGCCCAGACGCATATTATTACAGCAATTCATTTGTTGATGTGAGAAAAATGAGAAGGACATTGCATGTCCACTAAATCTATACCTGGGCACTGCTGATACCAAACAAAAGGAATTCACGGTGGCTAGGTAGGACTACTTTCTAGTGACTGTCTCTGGGGTCTCAAACAGAATCCATTTGTTTCTTTGTTTCAAAGATTCACTTGTATAGGGTACCTGTCCCCGCCCCTTCAGCTTGTAGTTTGTCTGTGTCCTTGGATCACAAGTGAGTCTCCAGTAAGGGAGCACTTAGGTGATCTTGAGATTTCATCAGTTCTTCTAACCCTGTGTCTTTTGATTGGAGCAGTGAATGCCTGTACTTTTATTCTGATATTTGATAGCTAGGTTCTTACTGCTCTTTGAAATTTTTTTTGTTCTCATTAATATACAATCACATGCAGAACAATATGTTAACTAGTCTAACCCCTTCACCAAGTCCTCGCCAAATCCCAGTTTCAGTCTCTGTCCGTCAGCGTGTCGTAAGATGCTCTAGAATCACTACTTGTCTTCTCTGTGTTGTATAGCCCTCCCAATGACCCTTCACCCTACACATTATTCATGCTAATCCTAATGCACCCATTCTTTTTCCCCGCCCTTATCAATCCCTTCCCACAAACTCTACCCAGTCCCTTTCTCTTTGGTAACACTTAGTCCACTCTCGGGTACTGTGTATATGCTGCTTTTTCTTCCTTCAGTTTTTCTTTGTTATCGTACTCCACACATGAGTTAAATCATTTGGTACATGTATTTCTCCGACTGGCCTATTTGACTGAGCATAATACCCTCTAGCTCCATCCAAGTTATTGCCAATGATAGGATTTGTTTTCTTCTTATGGCTGCTTACTGAAATTTTTGAACTGGATTTTATACTTCTTTTTCGTTTGTAGATTGCTATGTGCTTCAACCATTGCTCTCATGGTTATCAGCAATAGCTTTGTGTTAATCGATATAAACCTATATCTATCTATCTGTTTTTGAACTGGATTTTATACTTCTTTTTCGTTTGTAGATTGCTATGTGCTTCAACCATTGCTCTCATGGTTATGAGCAATAGCTTTGTGTTAATCGATATGAACCTTTATCTATCTGTCTGTCTATCAATCAATCAATCAATCAATCATCTTTCTGTCTGCCCATCTGTCCTTGTGTACAGAACAGGTAACCACATATCCTATGTCACTTTCCTACATTATGCTTCCGAAAATCCTGCAAGGTTACTAGGCTGTAGGGAGAGCACTGGGTTCACCGAGACACTTGCAGGTCGTGTCGGCCGAGTGTACGTACAAAACCAGGAAATGGTTGTGCAGGGTCTTGAAACCGTGTCTCTATCCTCTGTCCTCTTTCATCTCCTTCTCACTTACTGTCTGTATATAGCCACATTCATTCACTAAGTGCTCCCTGAAGACCACAAGTATCCTTCCTCTGGGCCTGTGGACGACAGAAATGTAAAATTTTTGCTTTGCTCACCACCATGTTTGAAGGACATCTATGTGAACACCACTGATAGGATGGAGGGTCAAATAAAAAGAAATACCAATTTCTAGACAGGAGCAGTTGGCAGCTAAGAGTGTATTGTGGAGTGGCATATTTATTTGAGTGTCCAAACTTCCCTCATTAGGTGGTTATTACTTCACATTCGTGAAGATCATAAAACCCACAGATTTCAAAGGCCCAGATTCTTATTATTTCAGCAACCCAGTTGTTGAGGTGAGAGAAAATGAGAAGGACGTTGCTACACCACTAAATTTGTGGCTGGGCCTTGCTGAAAACAAACAAAAAGAATTCACGGTGGCCAGATAGTGCTATTTTCTACTGACTGTCTCTGGGGGCTCAAACAGAATCCATTTGTTTGATTGTTTGTTTTTAAGTTTCACTCGTGTAGGGTACTTGTCCCCACACCTTCAGCTTGTAGTTTGTCTTTGTACTTGGATCTCAAGTGAGTCTCCTGTAAGGAAGCACGTAGGTTTCTTGAGTTTTCATCTGTTCTTTTAACCCTGTATCTTTTATTTGCAGCACTCAGAGCCTGACCTTTTATTCTGATGATTCAGTGCTGTGCCCTTATTGCACTTAAAAAATTTTTTTTTTATCATTAATCTACAAACACGTGAAGAACATTATGTTTACTATGCTCCCCCTTATCCAAGTCCACCAGCAAAAACCTCTTAAACTCGCTGTCCATCAGCATAGTTGGATGTTTTAAACCCCTTCAACATGTACCCCTTCAAAGACACCGATACAGTCGCTGTCAATCATGGAGTAGTAAGATGCTATATAACCTCTACTAGTCTTCTCTGTGTTGTACAGCACTCCCCATGTCCCGCGCGACCCCACGCAATATACATGGTAATCCTAATGCCCCCAATCTTTCTCCCCACACTTATCCCTCCCTTCAGAACCACCCTGTGCAGTCCTTTTCCCTTTGGCAACTTTTAGTCAACTCTCGGGTTCTGTGAGTATCCTGCTGTTTATTTCCTTCAGTTTCTCTTTGTTGTTATACTCCACACATGAGTGATATCATTTGATATTGTCTTTCTCCGCCTGACCTATTTTTCTGAACATACTACTGTCTAGCTCCATCCACGTCATTGCAAATGGTAGGATTTGTTTTCTTCTTATGGCTGCTTACTGCACTTTGTAAACTAAATTTCAGTCTTCCTATTTGTTTGTAGTTTAGCTATGTGATTTCACCATTCATCTCCTGGTTATGAGCAACAGCTTTGTGTCAATCGATATGTATCTGTATCTATCTATCGCTCTGTCTGTCTGCATATCTATCTATCTTTCTATATATCCTTCTTTCTATCTCTCTATCCTCTCTATTTATCTATCCATCTATCTAGCTTCCTGTCTTCTATCATGTGTATAATCTATTGATCATCTGTCATCTATCTATCTGTCTATCTATGAAACAATCTTCTTTCTGTCTGTCCATCTATCCTTATGGACAGAACAGTTAACTACATCAACTATGTCACTTCCCTACATTATGCTTCAAAAAACATTGCAAGGTCACTAGGCCGAAGGGAGAGTACTGGTCTCACTGAGACAATTGCAGATCGAATCAGCCGTGTGTGCTCACAAAACCAGTAAATGGTGGTCCAGGGACTTGAACCCGTATCTCTGTCCTCTGTCCTCTTAAACCTCCTTCTCGCTTGCTAACTGTATTTAGCCACATTCATTGACTAAGTCCTCACTGAAGACCCCAATTATACTTCCTCTGGGCCTGTTGTAGACAGAAAAGTATACTTGGTGCTTTACTCACCACCATGTTTGAGGGACATTGGCATGTTCACCACTGATAGGAGGAGGGACAAATAAAAAGGAACACCTATTTCTAGACAGGAGCATTTGGGAGCAAAGTGTGTGTTGTGGAGAGACGTGTTTCGTTGAGTGTCCAAACTTCCCTCTTTATGTGGTTATTACTTCTTTACAATCGTGGATATCATAAAACCCAGTGATTTCAAAAGCCCAGACGCATATTATTACAGCAATTCATTCGTTGATGTGAGAAAAATGAGAAGGACATTGCAGTACCACTAAATCTATACCTGGGCACTGCTGATACCAAACAAAAGGAATTCACGGTGGCTAGGTAGGACTATTTTCTAGTGACTGTCTCTGGGGTCTCAAACAGAATCCATTTGTTTCTTTGTTTCAAAGATTCACTTGTATAGGGTACCTGTCCCCGCCCCTTCAGCTTGTAGTTTGTCTGTGTCCTTGGATCTCAAGTGAGTCTCCAGTAAGGGAGCACTTAGGTGATCTTGAGTTTTCATCAGTTCTTCTAATCCTGTGTCTTTTGATTGGAGCAGTGAAAGCCTGTACTTTTATTCTGATATTTGATAGCTAGGTTCTTACTGCTCTTTGAAATATTTTTGTTCTCATTAATATACAATCACATGCAGAACAATATGTTAACTAGTCTAACCCCTTCACCAAGTCCTCGCCAAATCCCAGTTTCAGTCGCTGTCCGTCAGCGTGTCGTAAGATGCTCTAGAATCACTACTTGTCTTCTCTGTGTTGTATAGCCCTCCCAATGACCCTTCACCCTACACATTATTCATGCTAATCCTAATGCCCCCATTCTTTTTCCCCGCCCTTATCAATCCCTTCCCACAAACACTACCCAGTCCTTTCTCTTTGGTAACACTTAGTCCACTCTCGGGTACTGTGTATATGCTGCTTTTTCTTCCTTCAGTTTTTCTTTGTTATCGTACTCCACACATGAGTTAAGTCATTTGGTACATCTATTTCTCCGACTGGCCTATTTGACTGAGCATAATACCCTCTAGCTCCATCCAAGTTATTGCCAATGATAGGATTTGTTTTCTTCTTATGGCTGCTTACTGCACTTTTTCAACTGGATTTTATACTTCTTTTTCGTTTGTAGATTGCTATGTGCTTCAACCATTGCTCTCATGGTTATGAGCAATAGCTTTGTGTTAATCGATATGAACCTATATCTATCTATCTGTCTGTCTATCAATCAATCAATCAATCAATCATCTTTCTGTCTGCCCATTTGTCCTTGTGTACAGAACAGGTAACCACATATCCTATGTCACTTTCCTACATTATGCTTCCGAAAATCCTGCAAGGTAACTAGGCTGTAGGGAGAGCACTGGGTTCACCGAGACACTTGCAGGTCGTGTCGGCCGAGTGTACCTACAAAACCAGGAAATGGTTGTGCAGGGACTTGAACCCATGTCTCTATCCTCTGTCCTCTTTCATCTCCTTCTCACTTCCTGTCTGTATATAGCCACATTCATTCACTAAGTGCTCCCTGAAGACCACAAGTATCCTTCCTCTGGGCCTGTGGACGACAGAAACGTAAAATTGTTGCTTTGCTCACCACCATGTTTGAAGGACATCTATGTGAACACCACTGATAGGATGGAGGGTCAAATTAAAAGGAACACCAATTTCTAGACAGGAGCAGTTGGGAGCTAAGAGTGTATTGTGGAGTGACATATTTATTTGAGTGTCCAAACTTCCCTCTTTAGGTGGTTATTACTTCACATTCGTGAAGATCATAAAACCCACAGATTTCAAAGGCCCAGATTCTTATTATTTCAGCAACCCAGTTGTTGAGGTGAGAGAAAATGAGAAGGACGTTTCTCCACCACTAATTCTATGGCTGGGCCTTGCTGAAAACAAACAAAAAGAATTCACGGTGGCCAGATAGTGCTATTTTCTACTGACTGTCTCAGGGGGCTCAAACAGAATCCATTTGTTTGATTGTTTGTTTTTCAGTTTCACTCGTGTAGGGTACTTGTCCCCACACCTTCAGCTTGTAGTTTGTCTTTGTCCTTGGATCTCAAGTGAGTCTCCTGTAAGGAAGCACGTAGGTTTCTTGAGTTTTCATCCGTTCTTTTAACCCTGTGTCTTTTATTTGCAGCACTCAGAGCCTGACCTTTTATTCTGATGATTCAGTGCTGTGCCCTTATTGCACTTAAAAAATTTTTTTTGTTATCATTAATCTACAATCACGTGAAGAACATTATGTTTACTATGCTCCCCCTTATCCAAGTCCACCAGCAAAAACCTCTTAAAGTCGCTGTCCATCAGCATAGTTGGATGTTTTAAACCCCTTCAGCATGTACCCCTTCAAAGACACCGATACAGTCGCTGTCAATCATGGAGTAGTAAGATGCTATATAACCTCTACTAGTCTTCTCTGTGTTGTACAGCATTCCCCATGTCCCGCGCGACCCCACGCAATATACATGGTAATCCTAATGCCCCCAATCTTTCTCCCCACACTTATCCCTCCCTTCAGATCCACCCTGTGCAGTCCTTTTACCTTTGGCAACTTTTAGTCAACTCTCGGGTTCTGTGAGTATCCTGCTGTTTATTTCCTTCAGTTTCTCTTTGTTGTTATACTCCACACATGAGTGATATCATTTGATATTGTCTTTCTCCGCCTGACCTATTTTTCTGAACATACTACTGTCTAGCTCCATCCACGTCATTGCAAATGGTAGGATTTGTTTTCTTCTTATGGCTACTTACTGCCCTTTGTAAACTGGATTTCAGTCTTCCTATTTGTTTGTAGTTTAGCTATTTGATTTCACCATTCATCTCCTGGTTATGAGCAACAGCTTTGTGTCAATCGATATGTATCTGTATCTATCTATCGCTCTGTCTGTCTGCATATCTATCTATCTTTCTATATATCCTTCTTTCTATCTCTCTATCCTCTCTATTTATCTATCCATCTATCTAGCTTCCTGTCTTCTATCATGTGTATAATCTATCGATCATCTGTCATCTATCTATCTGTCTATCTATGAAACAATCTTCTTTCTGTCTGTCCATCTATCCTTATGTACAGAACAGTTAACTACATCAACTATGTCACTTCCCTACATTATGCTTTCAAAAACATTGCAAGGTCACTAGGCCGTAGGGAGAGCACTGGTCTCACTGAGACAATTGCAGATCGAATCAGCCGTGTGTGCTTACAAAACCAGTAAATGGTGGTGCAGGGACTTGAACCCGTATCTCTGTCCTCTGTCCTCTTAAACCTCCTTCTCGCTTGCTAACTGTATTTAGCCACATTCATTGACTAAGTCCTCACTGAAGACCCCAATTATACTTCCTCTGGGCCTGTTGTAGACAGAAAAGTATACTTGGTGCTTTACTCACCACCATGTTTGAGGGACATTCTCATGTTCACCATTGATAGGAGGAGGGACAAATAAAAAGGAACACCTATTTCTAGACAGGAGCATTTGGGAGCAAAGTGTGTCTTGTGGAGAGACGTGTTTGGTTGAGTGTCCAAACTTCCCTCTTTATGTGGTTATTACTTCTTTACAATCGTGGATATCATAAAACCCAGTGATTTCAAAAGCCCAGACGCATATTATTACAGCAATTCATTTGTTGATGTGAGAAAAATGAGAAGGACATTGCAGTACCACTAAATCTATACCTGGGCACTGCTGATACCAAACAAAAGGAATTCACGGTGGCTAGGTAGGACTATTTTCTAGTGACTGTCTCTGGGGTCTCAAACAGAATCCATTTGTTTCTTTGTTTCAAAGATTCACTTGTATAGGGTACCTGTCCCCGACCCTTCAGCTTGTAGTTTGTCTGTGTCCTTGGATCACAAGTGAGTCTCCAGTAAGGGAGCACTTAAGTGATCTTGAGTTTTCATCAGTTCTTCTAACCCTGTGTCTTTTGATTGGAGCAGTGAAAGCCTGTCCTTTTATTCTTATATTTGATAGCTAGGTTCTTACTGCTCTTTGAAATATTTTTGTTCTCATTAATATACAATCACATGCAGAACAATATGTTAACTAGTCTAACCCCTTCACCAAGTCCTCGCCAAATCCCAGTTTCAGTCGCTGTCCGTCAGCGTGTCGTAAGATGCTCTAGAATCACTACTTGTCTTCTCTGTGTTGTATAGCCCTCCCAATGACCCTTCACCCTACACATTATTCATGCTAATCCTAATGCCCCCATTCTTTTTCCCCGCCCTTATCAATCCCTTCCCACAAACACTACCCAGTCCCTTTCTCTTTGGTAACACTTAGTCCACTCTCGGGTACTGTGTATATGCTGCTTTTGCTTCCTTCAGTTTTTCTTTGTTATCGTACTCCACACATGAGTTAAATCATTTGGTACATGTATTTCTCCGACTGGCCTATTTGACTGAGCATAATACCCTCTAGCTCCATCCAAGTTATTGCCAATGATAGGATTTGTTTTCTTCTTATGGCTGCTTACTGCACTTTTTGAACTGGATTTTATTCTTCTTTTTCGTTTGTAGTTTGCTATGTGCTTCAACCATTGCTCTCATTGTTATGAGCAATAGCTTTGTGTTAATCGATATGAACCTATATCTATCTATCTGTCTGTCTATCAATCAATCAATCAATCAATCATCTTTCTGTCTGCCCATCTGTCCTTGTGTACAGAACAGGTAACCACATATCCTATGTCACTTTCCTACACTATGCTTCCGAAAATCCTGCAAGGTAACTAGGCTGTAGGGAGAGCACTGGGTTCACCGAGACACTTGCAGGTCGTGTCGGCCGAGTGTACCTACAAAACCAGGAAATGGTTGTGCAGGGACTTTAACCCGTGTCTCTATCCTCTGTCCTCTTTCATCTCCTTCTCACTTCCTGTCTGTATATAGCCACATTCATTCACTAAGTGCTCCCTGAAGACCACAAGTATCCTTCCTCTGGGCCTGTGGACGACAGAAACGTAAAATTGTTGCTTTGCTCACCACCATGTTTGAAGGACATCTATGTGAACACCACTGATAGGATGGAGGGTCAAATAAAAAGGAACACCAGTTTCTACACAGGAGCAGTTGGGAGCTAAGAGTGTATTGTGGAGTGGCATATTTATTTGAGTGTCCAAACTTCTCTCATTAGGTGGTTATTACTTCACATTCGTGAAGATCATAAAACCCACAGATTTCAAAGGCCCAGATTCTTATTATTTCAGCAACCCAGTTGTTGAGGTGAGAGAAAATGAGAAGGACGTTTCTCCACCACTAAATCTATGGCTGGGCCTTGCTGAAAACAAACAAAAAGAATTCACGGTGGCCAGATAGTGCTGTTTTCTACTGACTGTCTCTGGGGGCTCAAACAGAATCCATTTGTTTGATTGTTTGTTTTTCAGTTTCACTCGTGTAGGGTACTTGTCCCCACACCTTCAGCTTGTAGTTTGTCTTTGTCCTTGGATCTCAAGTGAGTCTCCTGTAAGGAAGCACGTAGGTTTCTTGAGTTTTCATCCGTTCTTTTAACCCTGTGTCTTTTGTTTGCAGCACTCAGAGCCTGACATTTTTTTCGGACGATTCAGTGCTGTGCCCTTATTGCACTTAAAAAATTGTTTTTGTTATCATTAATCTACAATCACGTGAAGAACATTATGTTTACTATGCTCCCCCTTATCCAAGTCCACCAGCAAAACCCTCTTAAAGTCGCTGTCCATCAGCATAGTTGGATGTTTTAAACCCCTTCAGCATGTACCCCTTCAAAGACACCGATACAGTCGCTGTCAATCATGGAGTAGTAAGATGCTATATAACCTCTACTAGTCTTCTCTGTGTTGTACAGCACTCCCCATGTCCCGCGCGACCCCACGCAATATACATGGTAATCCTAATGCCCCCATTCTTTCTCCCCGCTCTTATCCCTCCATTCAGAAACACCCTGCCCAGTACTTTTCCCTTTGGCAACTTTTAGTCATCTCTCGGGTTCTGTGACTATCCTGCTGTTTTTTTCCTTCAGTTTTTCTTTGTTGTTATACTCCACACATGAGTGATATCATTTGATATTGTCTTTCCCCGCCTGACCTATTTTTCTGAACATACTACTGTCTAGCTCCATCCACGTCATTGCAAATGGTAGGATTTGTTTTCTTCTTATTGCTGCTTACTGCACTTTGTAAACTGTATTTCATTCTTCCTTTTTGTTTGTAGTTTAGCTATTTTATTCACCATTCAACTCCTGGTTATGAACAATTGCTTTGTGTCAATTGATATGTATCTGTATCTATCTATCTAATGGTCTGTCTGTCTATGTATGTATGTATGTATGTATGTATGTATCTATCTATCTATCTTCCTATCATCTATCTATGATGTCTATCATCTATCAATCTATGTGCCTATCTATCTATATTTCATCTGTCATCTGTGTACCTATCTATCTATGAATCAATCATCTTTTTGTCTGCCCATCTAGCCTTCTGTACAGAACAGTTAACAACATAGCCAATGTCTCTTCCCTACATTATGCTTCCAGAAATCTTGCAAGGTAATTAAGCCATAAGGAGAGCACTGTGTTCACCGATACACTTTCATGTAGATTCAGCAGCGTGTGCTTACAAAATCAGTAAATGGAGGTGAAAGGACTTGAACCTGTATCTCTGTCCTCTGTCCTCTTATACTTCCTGCTACCTTGTTGACTTTATTTAGCCACATTCAGTGAGTAAGTGATCCCTGAAGACCACAAGTATCCTTCGTCTGGTCCGGTTGTCGAAAGAAAAGTGTACTTGGTTCTTTGCACACCACCATGTTTGAGGGACATCGGCGTGATCACTGCTGATAGGTGCAGGGACAAATATAAAGGAACACCTATTTCTGGACAGGAGCAGTTGGGAACAAAGAGTGTGTTGTGGAGTGAAGTGTTTATTTGAGGGTCCAAACTTCCCTCCTTAGGTGGTTATTACTACTTTACGTTCGTGAACATCATAAAAAGCAATGATTTGAAAAGCCCAGACGCATATTGTTTCAGCAATTCATTTGTTGAGGTGAGAGAAAATGAGAAGGAACTTGCTGCACCACTAAATCTATGCCTGAGCACTGCTGAAATCAAACAAAAAGAATTCACGGAGGCTAGATAGGGCTATTTTCTACTGACAGTCTCTGGGGACTCAAACAGAATTCATTTGTTTGTTTGTTTCTTATTTTCACTTGTATAGTAATCTGTCCCCGCCCCTTCAGCTTGTAGTTTGTCTGTGTCCCTGGATCTCCAGTGAAACTCCAGTAAGGGAGCACGTAAGAGGTCTTGAGTTTTCATCAGTTCTTCTAACACTGTGTTATTGATTGGAGCACTCAAAGACTGTACTTTTATTCTGATATTTGAGAGCTGTGCTCTTACTTCACTTTGAAATATTTTTTGTTCTCATTAATATACAATCACATGCAGAACATTATGTTTTCCAGTCTACACCCTTCACCAAGTCCCCGGCAAAAGCCAGTTACAGTCGCTGTCCGTCAGCGTGTACTAAGATGCTGTAGAATCACTACATGTCTTCTCGGTGTTATGCAGCCGTACAAATGACCCCCAAAGTTACACACTATACATGCTAATCCTAATGCCCCCATTCTTTTTCCCCGCCCTTATTACTCCCTTCCCACAAAACCTACTCTGTCCCTTTCTCTTTGGTAACTGTTAGTCCACTCTCGGGTTCTGTGAGTCTGCTGCTGTCTTTTCCTTCAGTTTTTCTTTGTTATCATACTCCACACATGAGTGAAATCATTTGGTACATGTATTTCTCCTCCTTGAATATTTGACTGAGCATAATACCCTCTAGCTCCATCCACGTTATTGCAAATGATAGGATTTGTTTTCTTCTTATGGCTGCCTACTGGAATTTTTAAACTGGATTTCATTCTTCTTTTTTGTTTGTAGTTTCGCTATGTGCTTTCACCATTGCTCTCCTGGTTATGAGCAGTAGCTTTGTGTTAATCGATATGTACCTATATCTATATGTCTGTCTATCTATTTATCAATCAATCAATCAATCAATCAATCATCTTTTTGTCTGCCCATCTGTCATTGTGTACAGAACAGTTAACCATATATCCTATATCACTTTCCTACACTATGCTTCCAAAAATCCTGCAAAGTATCTAGGCTGTAGAGAGAGCACTGGGTGCAACGAGACACTTGCAGGTCGAGTCGGCCGCGTGTACCTACAAACCAGGAAATGGTTGTGCCGGGACTTGAACCCGTGTCTCTATCCTCTGTCCTCTTTCATCTCCTTCTAACTTACTGTCTGTATTTAGCCACATTCTTTGACAAAGTGCTCCCTGAAGACCACAAGTATCATTCCTCTGGGCCTGTTGTCGCTAGAAAAGTAAACTTGTTGTTTGCTCACCACCAGGTATGAAGGACATCAGCGTGATCACGGCTGATAGGAAGGAGGGTCAAATAAAATGGAACACCAATTTATAGACAGGAGCAGTTGGGAGCTAAGAGTGTATTGTGGGGTGATGTGTTTATTTGAGTGTCCAAACTTCCCTCTTTAGGTGGTTATTAGATTTTCACATTCGTGAACATCATAAAACCCACTGATTTCAAAGGCCCAGATGATTATTATTACAGCAACTCAGTTGTTGAGGTGAGAGAAAATGAGAAGTATGTTGCTGCACCACTAAATCAATGGCTGGGAACGGCTGAAACCAAACAAAAAGAATTCACGGTGGCCAGATAGGGCTATTTTCTTCTGACTGTCCCAGGGGACTCAAACAGAATCCATTTGTTTGATTGTTTGTTTTTCAGTTTCACTCGTGAAGCGTACTTATCCACACACCTTCGGCTTGTAGTTTGTCTGTGTCCTTGGATCTCAAGTGAGTCTCCTGTAAGTAAGCACGTAGGTATCTTGAGTTTTCATCCCTTCTTTTAACCCTGTGTCTTTTGTTTGCTGCACTCAGTGCCTGACCTTTTATTCTGAAGATTCAGAGCTGTTCACTTATTGCACTTAAAGAATTTTTTTTATCATTAAGCTAAAATCACTTGAAGAACATTATGTTTACTATGCTCCCCCCTTCACCAAGTACCCCTGAAAAACCTCTTCAGTCGCTGTCGATCTGCGTAGTTGGATGCTGTAGACCCCTTCACCATGTCCCTCCCAACAGACCCCGTTACAGTCGCTGTCCATCAGTGAGTAGTAAGATGCTATATGATCTCTACTAGCCTTCTCTGTGTTGTACAGCACTACCCATGCCCCCTAGACACCAAGCATTGTACATGCTAAAACTAGTGCCCCCATTCTTTCTCCTCACACTTATCCCTCCCTTCAGACCCACGCTGCCCAGTCCTTTTAACTTTGGTAACTTTTTGTCAACTGTCGGGTTCTGTGAGTCTGCTGCTGTTTTTTTCCTTCAGTTTTTCTTTGTTGTTATACTCCACACATAAGTGAAAACACTTGGTACTTGTTTTTCTCCGCCTGGCCTATTTCTCTGAACATACTACCGTCTAGCTCCATCCAGGTCATTGCAAATGGTAGTATTTGTTTTCTTCTTAAGGCTGCTTACTGCACTTTTTAAACTGGATTTCATTCTTCCTTTTTGTTTGTAGTTTAGCTATGTTATTCACCATTCAACTCCTGGTTATGAACAATAGCTTTGTGTCAATCTATATGTATCTGTATCTATCTATCTAATGGTCTGTCTGTCTATGTATGTATGTATGTATGTATGTATGTATGTACCTATGTATCTATCTATCTATCTATCTTCCTATCATCTATCTATGATGTCTATCATCTATCAATCTATGTACCTATCTATCTATATTTCATCTGTCATCTGTGTACCTATCTATCTATGTATCAATCATCTTTTTGTCTGCCCATCTAGCCTTCTGTACAGAACAGTTAACAACATAGCCTATGTCTCTTCCCTACATTATGCTTCCAGAAATCTTGCAAGGTAACTAAGCCATAAGGAGAGAACTGTGTTCACTGATACACTTTCATGTAGAGTCAGCAGCGTGTGCTTACAAAACCAGTAAATGGAGGTGAAAGGACTTGAACGTGTATCTCTGTCCTCTGTCCTCTTATGCTTCCTGCTCCCTTGGTGACTTTATTTAGCCACATTCAGTGAGTAAGTGATCCCTGAAGACCACAAGTATCCTTCGTCTGGTCCGGTTGTCGAAAGAAAAGTGTACTTGGTTCTTTGCACACCACCATGTTTGAGGGACATCGGCGTGATCACTGCTGATAGGTGCAGGGACAAATATAAAGGAACACCTATTTCTGGACAGGAGCAGTTGGGAACAAAGAGTGTGTTGTGGAGTGAAGTGTTTATTTGAGGGTCCAAACTTCCCTCCTTAGGTGGTTATTACTACTTTACGTTCGTGAACATCATAAAAAGCAATGATTTGAAAAGCCCAGATGCATATTGTTACAGCAATTCATTTGTTGAGGTGAGAGGAAATGAGAAAGAACTTGCTGCACCACTAAATCAATGCCTGAGCCCTGCTGAAATCAAACAAAAAGAGTTCACGGTGGCTAGATATTGCTATTTTCTACTAACTCTCTCTGGGGACTCAAACAGAATTCATTTGTTTGTTTGTATCTTATTTTCACTTGTATAGGTAATCTGTCCCCGCCCCTTCATCTTGTAGATTGTCTGTGTCCTTGGATCTCCAGTGAGTCTCCAGTAAGGGAGCACGTTGGTGGTCTTGAGTTTTCATCCCTTCTTTTAACCCTGTGTCTTTTCATTGGAGTTCTGAAGAGCCTGTACTTTTATTGTGAGAATTGAGAGCTATGTCCTTATTGCACTTAAAAAATGTTTTTTGTTATGATTAATCCACAATCACTAAAAGAACATTATGATCACCAAGTACACCACGTCCCCCCCAAAAACCCCTTTACAGTAGCTGTCCATCAGCATAGTTGGATGATGTAGACCCCTTCACCATGTCCCCCCCACACCCCGTTACAGTCGCTTTCCATCAGCGTGTAGTAAGATGCTGTAGAATCACTACTGATCTTCTGTGTGTTGTACAGCCCTCCCCATGCTCCCCCCACCCACACATTATACATGCTAATCCTAATGCCCCCTTTCTCCCCACATTTATCAAACCCTTCTCACACACACTGCATAGTCCCTTTCCCTTTGGTAACTGTTAGACCACTCTTGGGTTCTGTGAGTCTGCTGCTGTTTTTGTCCTTCAGTTTTTCTTTGTTGTTATACTCAACACATGAGTGAAATCATTTGGTACTTGTCTTTCTCCGCATGGCCTTTTTCACTGAGCATAATACCCTCTAGCTCCATCCACGTTGTTCAAATGGTAGGGTTTTTTACTTCTTACGGCTGCTTACTGTACTTTTTAAACTAGATTTCTGTCTTCTCTTTTGTCTGTAGTTTCGCTATATGCTTTCAACATTGCTCTCCTCATTATTAGCAATAACTTTACGTTAATCAATATGTACCTATATCTATCTATCCATCTGTCTGTCTATCTATCTATCTACCTATCTATCTATCTATCTATCTATCTATCTATATTCCTATCATCTATCTATGATGTCTATCATCAATCTATGTACCTATCTATCTCTCTTTCATCTGTCGTCTGTCTAGCTATCTATCTATGAATCAATCATCTTTCTGTCTGGCCATCTATCCTTATGTACAGAACAGTTAACAACATCGCCTTTGTCACGTCCTACATTATGCTTCCAAAACTCTTTCAAGGTAACTAGGCTGTAGGAAGAGCACTCGGATCACCGAGACACTTGCAGGTTGAGTCAGCCACGTGTACCTACAAAACCAGTAAATGGTTGTGCAGGGACTTGAACCTGTGTCTGTATCCTCTATTATCTTCTTCTCACTGGCTGACTCTATTTAGCCACATTCATTGACTAAGTGCTCCGTTAAGACCACAAGTATTGTTCCTCTGGGCCTGTTTTCCACAGAAAGAAAACTTGGTGCTTTGCTCACCACCATGTTTGAGGGACATCGGCGTGATCACCGCTGAGAGGATGGAACGACAAATGAAAAGGAACACCAGTTGCTAGACAGGAGCACTTGGGAGCAAAGAGTGTGTTGTGGAGTGACGTGTTTATTTCAGTGTCCAAACTTCCCTCTTTATATAGTTATTATTTCTTTACATTCATGAACTTCATAAAACCCACTGATCTCAAATGTCCAGACGTATACTTTTACAGCAATTCATTTGTTGAGTTGAGAGAAAATGAGAAAGACGTTGCTGTACCACTAAATCTATAGCTGGGCAATGCTGAAACCAAACAAAAAGAATTCACGTTGGCCAGATATGGCTATTTTCTACTGACTGTCTCTGTGGACTCAAACAGAATCCATTCTAGGATTGTTTGTTTTTCAGTTTCACTGTGTTGGGTACCTGTACACACCCCTTTAGCTTTTAGATTGTCTGTTTCCTTGGATCTCAAGAGAGTCTCCTGTAAGGGAGCACGAAGGTGGTCTTGAGTTTTCATCCCTTCTTTTAACCCAGTGTCATTTGTTTGGAGCACTCAAAGGCTGTCCTTTTATTCTGATGATTCAGAGCTGTGCCCTTATTGCACTTAAAAAATTGTTTTTGTTATCATTAATCTACAATCACGTGAAGAATATTGTTTACTAGACTCCACCCTTCACCAAGTCCCTCCCAAAATCCTCTTACAGTTGCTGTCAGTTTGCAGAGATGGATGCTGTAGAACCGTTCACGATGTACCCCCACACACACCCCATTACAGTCGCTGTCCTTCAGCGTGTAGTAAGATGCTGTAGAATATCTACTTGTCTTCTCTGTGTTGTACAGCACTCGCCATGCGACACCGCCCTCACGCATTATACATGCTTATCCTAATCTCCATTTTCTTTCTCCCCACCCTTATCCCTCCCTTCCCAACCACCTTCTCAGTCCTTTTCCCTTTGGTAACTGTTACTCCACATTCGACTTCTGTGAGTCTGCTGCTGTTTTGTTTTTTCAGTGTTTCTTTGTTGTTATACTCCACACATGAGTGAAATCATTTGGTATTTGCCTTTCTCCGCCTGGAATATTTCACTGAGCATACTACCATCTCGCTCCATCCACGTCATTGCAAATGGTAGCATTTGTTTTCTTTTTATGGCTGAAAACGGCAGTTTTTAAACTGTACTTCATTCTTCCTTTTAGTTTGTAGTTTCGCTATGTGCTTTCACCATTGATCTCCTGGTTATGAGCAATTGCTTTGTGTTATTTAATATGTATCTGTATGTATCTTTCTATCTATCTATCTTTCTGTCCTTCTATCTTTCTATTTATCTATCTATCTTTCTATCTATCTATCTATCTATCATCTATCTGTCTATCAATCTATATTCCTATCTGCCTATCATGTCTATCGTCTGTCTATCTGTCATCTGTCATCTATCTATCTATCTATGAATCAATCATCTTTTTGTCTGGCCATCTATCCTTATGTACAGGACAGTTAACAACATCGCCTATGGCACTTCCCTACATTATGCTTCCAAAAATATTGCAAAGTAACTAGTCCTTAGGGAGAGTACTGGGTTCACTGAGACACTTGCAGGTCGAGTCAGCCGCTTGTGCTTACAAATCCAGTAATTTATGGTGCTGCAGGGACTTGCACCTATCTCTCTGTCCTCTTTTAACTCCTTCTCGCTTGTTGACTGTATTCAGCCACATTCGTTGACTAAGTGCTTCCAGAAGACCACAACTATCCTTCCTCTGGGCCTGTTTAGACAGAAAAGTATACTTGGTGCTTTGCTCACCACCAAGTTTGAGGGACAATGGCATGATCACCGCTGATAGGAGGAGGGACAAATAAAAAGAACACCTATTTCTAGGCAGCAGCATTTGGGAGCAAAGAGAGTGTTGTGGAATTTCGTGTTTGTTTGAGTGTCCAAACTATCCTCTTTAGGTGGTTATTACTACTTTACATTCAAGAACATCATAAAATCCACTGATTTCAAAAGCCCAGACACATATTATTACAGCAATTCAGTTGTTGAGGTGAGAAAAAATGAGAAGGACGTTGCTGTACCACTAAATCTATGGCTGGGCACTGCTGAAACCAAACAAAAAGAATTCACGGTGTCTAGATAGGGCTATTTTCTACTGACTGTGTCTGGGGACTCAAACAAAATCCATTTGTTTGTTTGTTTGCTCTTCAGTTACACTTGTGTAGGGTTGATGTCCCCACCCCTTCGGATTGTAGTTTGTCTGTGTCTTTGGATCTCAAGTGAGTCTCCTATAGTTGAGCACTTAGGTGATCTTGAGTTTTCATCCCTTCTTTTAACCCTGTGTCTTTTGTTTGGAGCTCGCCAAGCCTGTTTTATTGCTGTGCCCATATTGCACTTAAAAACATTTTTTTATCATTAATCTGCAATCACGTGAAGAACATCATATTTACTAGGCTCCCACCTTCACCAAGTCCCCACCAAAACCTCTTACAGTCGTTGTCCATAAGCATTGTTGTATGCTGTAGACTGCTTCACCATGTCCCCCCACAAACACCCCATTACAGTCGCTGTCCATCAGCGTGTAGTAAATGCTGTAGAATCTATACTTGTCTTCTCTGTGTTGTACATCCCTCCCTTTGCCCCCCCGAGCCCACGCATTATACATGTTAATCCTAATGTCCCCTTTCTTCTCCCTGCCCTTATCCCTCCCTTCCCACACACCCTGCCCATTCCCTTTCCCTTTGGTAACTCTTATTGAACTCTCGGGTTCTGTGGGTCTGCTGCTGTTTATTTCCTCCTGTTTTTCTTTGTTGTTATACTCCACACATGAGTGAAATCATTTGCTACTTGTCTTTCTCCACCTGGTATATATCACTGAGCATGCTACCGTCTAGCTACATCCACATCCTTGCAAATGGTAGGATTTGTTTTCTTCTTATGGCTCCTTACTGCACTTTTTAAACTGTACTTCATTCTTCCTTTTTGGTTGTTGTTTCCCTATGTGATTTCACCATTGATCTGTTGGTTATGAGCAATAGCTTTGTGTTAATCGATATGTATCTGAATCTGTGTAACTGTCTGTCTATCTATCAATCTATCTATCCTTCTATCTTTCTATCTATGTATCTCTCTATCTATCTTCCTATCATCTATCTATCGTGTTTATCATCTATCTATAATCTCTCATCTATCTATGTATCTATGAATCAATCATCTTTTTGTCTGGCCATCTATCCTTATGTACAGAATACTTAACAACATCGCCTTTGTCACTTACCTACATTATTCTTCCAAAAATATTTCAAGGTAACTAGGCTGTAGGAAGAGCACTCTGTTCACCGAGACACTTGCAGGTCGATTCAGCCACGTGTACCTACAAAACCAGTAAATGGTTGTCCAGGGACTTGAACCCATATCTCTGTCCTCTGTCCTCTTTTACCTCCTTCTCGCCTGCTGACTCTAATTTGCCACAATAATTGACTAAGTCTTCCCTGAAGACCACAAGTATCCTTCCTCTGGGCCTGTTGAAGTCAGAAAAGCATATTTGGTGCTTTGCTCATCACCAAGTATGAAGGACATTGGCGTGATCATCTCTGATAGGAGGAGGGACAAATAAAAATGAACACCTATTTCTAGACAGGAGCAGTTTTGAACAAAGAGTGTGTTGTGGAGTGACGTGTTTATTTGAGTGTCCAACCTTCACTCTTAAGTTGTTATTTCTTTTTTACATTCATGAACATCATAAAACGCACTGATTTCAAAAGCCTAGACGCATTTTATTACAGCAATTCTGTTATTGAGGTGAGAAAAATTGAGAAGGACTTTGTTGTACAATGGTATCTATTTCTGGGCACTGCTGAAACCAAACAAAAAAAATTCATGGTGGCCAGCTAGGGCTCTTTTCTACTGACTGTCTCTGGGGACTCAAACAGAATCCATTTGTTTGTTTGTTTGTTTCTCAGTTTCACTTTTTTTGGGTACCTGTCACCGCCCCTTCAGCTTTTAATTTGTCCGTGTCATGGGATCTCAAGTGAGTCTCCTGTAAGGGAGCACAAACATGATCTTGAGTGAAAGATAGCTTAGTTTAGTAAGATGCTTTCCTATCTACCTATCTATCTATCTCTTTACCTATCTATGTAATATTTCTATCTATCTATCTGTCATCTATCTATGTATGGTCTGTCATCTATCTACTATCATCTGTGTATCTATCTAATTAATCTATCATCTATATGTATGTATATCAGTCGAATCTATGTATCAATCATTTGTCTGTCTATATATCTGTTTTCTCACTTTTGTCAACGTTCTGTCCCTAGGTGCACTTTGATTCCTCTGAGTCCTTCTCAGTCTCAATTCCTTGTGTTTGTTTTTGTGAGTTACCTTTGTGTTTGTGTCTTGAGAGGAGTGGCCTTGGGTGGGAACTTCTCCTGCGTAGGTGGCACGAGTCTGCTGGGTGTGGATAGTGTGGTTGGTGGGCTGCGCTCTTGAAACTGTGCAGCCCAGTGCCCTCCAGCTGCTCTGCCACTGGGCCATTCCTGCTCTGGCGGCTGCATGAGCTTCAGGGGATATCCGAGGCCCCATGCAGGGAGCACCCTGGCGGGCCTGCGGGGTCCGTGGTAGGTACATGCCCAGTAGTATGTCTTTTTGCCTGTGCACTGATGTTACCTCGGTGGCCCTGCTTGGTGGCCCATCTTCAGAGAGTATGTGTGTAGTCACTGGTCAAGGGAACTGCCTTTTGGTGACACGCAGGGTCCTTCTGGGCCAGTGGCCCATGGACTTGCTGAGGTGGCAGCCCAGCTAGCTTGTGGGGAAACTGCTCCCCTCTAGTGTCAAGGTGGAGGTGGAATTTCAGTGCATTTACGCATTTAGATGTGAGTGAGGTCTATCTGAAATGGAATAGTAGTGTTGAGAGCTATGTTTCCAGCCCCTCAACTTGTAGTTCATCTTCGTCCTTGGATCTCAAGTTAGTCTCCTGTAAGGGAGCATGTAGGTGGTCTTGAGTTTTCATCCCTTCTTTTAACCCTGTGTCTTTTCATTGGAGTATTGAAGAGCCTGTCCTTTTATTCTTAGAATTGAGAGCTATGAACTTATTGCACTTTAAAAAATTTTTTTGTTATCATTAATCCACAATCACGCAAAGAACATTATGTTCACCAAGTACACCACGTCCCCCCAAATACCCCAATACAGTAGCTGTCCATCAGCATAGTTGGATGCTGTAGACCCCTTCACCATGTCCCCCCCACACCCCTATACAGTCGCTTTCCATCAGCGTGTAGTAAGATGCTGTAGAATCATACTGGTCTTCTCTGTGTTGTATTGCCCTCCCCATGCTCCCCCCACCCACACATTATACATGCTAATCCTAATGCCCCCTTTCTTTCACCCCACATTTATCAAACCCTTCCCACCCACCCTGCCTAGTCCCTTTCCCTTTGTTAGCTGTTAATCCACTCTTGGGTTCTGTGAGTCTGCTGCTGTTTTTTTCCTTCAGTTTTTCTTTGTTGTTATACTCAACACATGAGTGAAATCATTTGGTACTTGTCTTTCTCCGCATGGCCCTTTTCACTGAGCATAATATCCTCTAGCTCCATCCACGTTGTTCAAATGGTAGGATTTTTTTCTTCTTACGGCTGCTTACTGTACATTTTAAACTAGATTTCTGTCTTCTCTTTTGTCTGTAGTTTCGCTATGTGCTTTCACCATTGCTCTCCTCGTTATTAGCAATAACTTTACGTTAATCAATATGTACCTATATCTATCTATCCATCTGTCTGTCTGTCTATCTATTTACCTATCTATCTATCTATCTATCTATCTATCTATCTTCTTATCATCTATCTATGATGTCTATCATCAATCTATGTCCCTATCTATCTATCTTTCATCTGTCATCTGTCTAGCTATCTATCTATGAATCAATCATCTTTTTGTCTGCCCATCTATCCTTATGTACAGAACAGTTAACAACATCGCCTTTGTCACTTCCCTATATTATGCTTCCAAAAATCTTTCAAGGTAACTAGGCTGTAGGAAGAACACTCGGTTCACCGAGATACTTGCAGGTCCAGTCAGCCACGTGTACCTACAAAACCAGTAAATGGTTGTGCAGGGACTTGAACCTGTGTCTGTATCCTCTATTATCTTCTTCTCACTGGCTGACTCTATTTAGCCACATTCATTGACTAAGTGCTCCGTGAAGACCACAAGTATTGTTCCTCTGGGCCTGTTGTCCACTGAAAGAAAACTTTGTGCTTTGCTCACCACCATGTTTGAGGGACATCGGCGTGATCACCGCTGATTGGATGGAATGACAAATGAAAAGGAACACACCTTGCTAGACAGGAGCACTTGGGAGCAAAGAGTGTGTTGTGGAGTGACATGTTCATTTCAGTGTCCAAACTTCCCTCTTTATATAGTTATTACTTCTTTACATTCATGAACTTCATAAAACCCACTGATCTCAAAGGTCCAGACGTATACTTTTACAGCAATTCAATTGTTGAGTTGAGAGAAAATGAGAAAGACGTTGCTGTACCACTAAATCTATGGCTGGGCAATGCTGAAACCAAACAAAAAGAATTCACTTTGGCCAGATAGGGCTATTTTCTACTGACTGTCTCTGTGGACTCAAACAGAATCCATTCTAGGATTGTTTGTTTTTCAGTTTCACTGTGTTGGGTACCTGTACAAACCCCTTCGGCTTTTAGATTGTCTGTGTCCTTGGATCTCAAGACAGTCTCCTGTAAGGGAGCACGAAGGTGGTCTTGAGTTTTCATCCCTTCTTTTAACCCTGTGTCATTTGTTTGGAGCACTCAAAGCCTGTCCTTTTATTCTGATGATTCAGAGCTGTGCCCTTATTGCACTTCAAAAATAGTTTTTGTTATCATTAATCTACAATCACGTGAAGAACATTATGTTTACTAGACTCCCCCCTTCACCAAGTTCCTCCCAATACCCTCTTACAGTTGCTGTCAGTTAGCAGATATGGATGCTGTAGACCCGTTCACGATGCACCCCCATACACACCCCATTACAGTCGCTGTCCTTCAGCGTGTAGTAAGATGCTGTAGAATATCTACTTGTCTTCTCTGTGTTGTACAGCACTCGCCATGCGACCCCGCCCTCACGCATTATACATGCTTATCCTAATCTCCCTTTTCTTTCTCCCCACCCTTATCCCTCCCTTCCCAACCACCCTTCTCAGTCCTTTTCCCTTTGGTAACTGTTACTCCACATTCGGGTTTTGTGATCCTGCTGCTGTTTTGTCTTTTTCAGTGTTTCTTTGTAGTTATACTCCACACATGAGTGAAATCATTTGGTACTTGTCTTTCTCCGCCTGGAATATTTCACTGAGCATACTACCGTCTCGCTCCATCCACGTCATTGCAAATGGTAGCATTTGTTTTCTTCTTATGGCTGCAAACGGCAGTTTTTAAACTGGACTTCATTCTTCCTTTTAGTTTGTAGTTTCGCTATGTGCTTTCACCATTGATCTCCTTTTTATGAGCAGTAGCTTTGTGTTATTTAATATGTATCTGTATGTATCTTTCTATCAATCTATCTGTCTATCCTTCTATCTTTCTATCTATCTATCTATCTTTCTATCTATCTATCTATCTATCATATATCTGTCTATCAGTCTATGTTCCTATCTATCTATCATGTCTATCGTCTGTCTATCTGTCATCTGTCATCTATCTATCTATCTATGAATCAATCATCTTTTTGTCTGGCCATCTATCCTTATGTACAAGACAGTTAACAACATCGCCTATGTCACTTCCCTACATTATGCTTCCAAAAATATTGCAAAGTAACTTGTCCTTAGGGAGAGCACTGGGTTCACTGAGACGCTTCCAGGTCGAGTCAGCCGCTTGTGCTTACAAATCCAGTAATTTATGGTGGTGCAGGGACTTGCACCCATCTCTCTGTCCTCTGTCCTCTTTTACCTCCTTCTCGCTTGCTGACTGTATTCAGCCACATTCGTTGACTAAGTGCTTCCAGAAGACCACAACTATCCTTCCTCTGGGCCTGTTTAGACAGAAAAGTATACTTGGTGCTTTGCTCACTACCAACGTTGAGGGACAATGGCATGATCACCGCTGATAGGAGGAGGGACAAATAAAAAGAACACCTATTTCTAGGCAGCAGCATTTGGGAGCAAAGAGAGTGTTGTGGAGTTACGTGTTTGTTTGAGTGTCCAAACTATCCTCTTTAGGTGGTTATTACTACTTTACTTTCAAGAACATCATAAAATCCACTGATTTCAAAAGCCCAGACACATATTATTACAGCAATTCAGTTGTTGAGGTGAGAAAAAATGAGAAGGACGTTGCTGTACCACTAAATCTATGGCTGGGCACTGCTGAATCCAAACAAAAAGAATTCACGGTGTCTAGATAGGGCTCTTTTCTACTGAGTGTCTCTGGGGACTCAAACAAAATCCATTTGTTGGTTTGTTTGCTTTTCAGTAACACTTGTGTAGGGTTGCTGTCCCCACCATTTCGGATTGTAGATTGTCTGTGTCTTTGGATCTCAAGTGAGTCTCCTGTAGGGGAGCACTTAGGTGATCTTGAGTTTTCATCCCTTCTTTTAACCCTGTGTCTTTTCATTGGAGTCCTGAAGAGCCTGTCCTTTTATTCTTAGAATTGAGAGCTATGTCCTTATTGCACTTTAAAAAATTTTTTTTGTTATCATTAATCCACAATCACGCAAAGAACTTTATGTTCACCAAGTACACCACGTCCCCCCCAAAAACCCCATTACAGTAGCTGTCCATCAGCATAGTTGGATGCTGTAGACCCCTTCACCATGTCCCCCCCACACCCCGTTACAGTCGCTTTCCATCAGCGTGTAGTAAGATGCTGTAGAATCACTACTGGTCTTCTCTGTGTTGTACAGCCCCCCCATGCTCCCCCCACCCACACATTATACATGCTAATCCTAATGCCCTCTTTCTTTCACCCCACATTTATCAAACCCTTCCCACCCACCCTGCCTAGTTCCTTTCCCTTTGGTAGCTGTTAGTCCACTCTTGAGTTCTGTGAGTCTGCTGCTGTTTTTTTCCTTCAGTTTTTCTTTGTTGTTATACTCAACACATGAGTGAAATCATTTGGTACTTGTCTTTCTCCGCATTGCCTTTTTCACTGAGCATAATACCCTCCAGCTCAATCCACGTTGTTCAAATATTAAGATTTTTTTCTTCTTACAGCTGCTTACTGTACTTTTTAAACTAGATTTTTGTCTTCTCTTTTTTCTGTATATTCGCTATGTGCTTTCACATTTGCTCTCCTCGTTATTAGCAATAACTTTACGTTAATCAATATGTACCTATATCTATCTATCCGTCTGTCTGTCTGTCTATCTATCTATCTTCCTATCATCTATCTATGATGTCTATCATCAATCTATGTACCTATCTATCTATCTTTCATCTGTCGTCTGTCTAGCTGTCTATCTATGAATCAATCATCTTTTTGTCTGCCCATCTATCCTTATGTACAGAACAGTTAACAACATCGCCTTTGTCACTTCCCTGCATTTTGCTTCCAAAAATCTTTCAAGGTAACTAGGCTGTAGGAAGAGCACTCGGTTCACCGAGACACTTGCAGGTCGAGTCAGCCACGTGTACCTACAAAACCCTTAAATGGTTGTGCAGGGACTTAAACCTGTGTCTGTATCCTCTATTATCTTCTTCTCAATGGCTGACTCTATTTAGCCACATTCATTGACAAAGTGCTCCGTGAAGACCACAAGTATTGTTCCTCTGGGCCTGTTGTCCACAGAAAGAAAACTTGGTGCTTTGCTCACCACCATGTTTGAGGGACATCGGCGTGATCACCGCTGATAGGATGGAACGACAAATGAAAAGGAACACCCGTTGCTAGACAGGAGCACTTGGGAGCAAAGAGTGTGTTGTGGAGTGACGTGTTTATTTCAGTGTCCAAACTTCCCTCTTTATATAGTTATTACTTCTTTACATTCATGAACTTCATAAAACCCACTGATCTCAAAGGTCCAGACGTATACTTTTACAGCAATTCAATTGTTGAGTTGAGAGAAAATGAGAAAGACGTTGCTGTACCACTAAATCTATGGCTGGGCAAAGCTGAAACCAAACAAAAAGAATTCACTTTGGCCAGATAGGGCTATTTTCGACTGACTGTCTCTGTGGACTCAAACAGAATCCATTCAAGGATTGTTTGTTTTTCAGTTTCACTGTGTTGTGTGCCTGTACACACCCCTTCAGCATTTAGATTGTCTGTGTCCTTGGATCTCAAGAGAGTCTCCTGTAAGGGAGCACGAAGGTGGTCTTGAGTTTTCATCCCTTCTTTTAACCCTGTGTCATTTGTTTGGAGCACTCAAAGCCTGTCCTTTTATTCTGATGATTCAGAGCTGTGCCCTTATTGCACTTAAAAAATTGTTTTTGTTATCATTAATCTACAATCACGTGAAGAACATTATGTTTGCTAGATTTCCCCCTTCACCAAGTCCCTCCCAAAAACCTCTTACAGTTGCTGTCAGTTAGCAGAGATGGATGCTGTAGACCCGTTCACGATGTACCCCCACACACACCCCATTACAGTCGCTGACCTTCAGCGTGTAGTAAGATGCTGTAGATTATCTACTTGTCTTCTCTGTGTTGTACAGCACTCGCCATGTGAACCCGCCCTCACGCATTATACATGCTTTTCCTAATCTCCCTTTTCTTTCTCCCCAACCTTATCCCTCCCTTCCCAACCACCCTTCTCCGTCCTTTTCCCGTTGGTAACTGTTACAACACATTCGGGTTCTGTGAGTCTACTGCTGTTTTTTTTTTCAGTGTTTCTTTGTTGTTATACTCCACACATGAGTGAAATCATTTTGCACTTGTCTATCTCCGCCTGGAATATTTCACTGAGCATACTACTGTCTCGCTCCATCCACGTCATTGCAAATGGTAGCATTTGTTTTCTTCTTATGGCTGCAAACGGCAGTTTTTAAACTGGACTTCATTCTTCCTTTTAGTTTGTAGTTTCGCTATGTGCTTTCACCATTGATCTCCTGGTTATGAGCAATAGCTTTGTGTTATTTAATATGTATCTGTATGTATCTTCCTATCAATCTATCTGTCTATCCTTCTATATTTCTATCTATCTATCTATCTTTCTATCTATCTATCTATCTATCATCTACCTGTCTAACAATCTATCTTCCTATCTACCTATCATGTCTATCGTCTGTCTATCTGTCATCTGTCATCTATCTATCTATCTATGAATCAATCATCTTTTTGTCTGGCCATCTATCCTTATGTACAGGACAGTTAACAACATCATCTATGTCAGTTCCCTACATTATGCTTCCAAAAATATTGCAAAATAACTAGTCCTTAGGGAGTGCACTGGTTTCACTGAGACGCTTCCAGGTCGAGTCAGCTGCTTGTGCTTACAAATCCAGTAATTTATGGTGGTGCAGGGACTTGCACCCATCTCTCTGTCCTCTGTCCTCTTTTACCTCCTTCTCGATTGCTGACTGTATTCAGCCACATTCGTTGACTAAGTGCTTCCAGAAGACCACAACTATCGTTCCTCTGGGCCTGTTGAGACAGAAAAGTATACTTGGTGCTTTGCTCACCACCAAGTTTAAGGGACAATGGCATGATCACCGCTGATAGGAGGAGGGAAAAATTAAAAGAACACCTATTTCTAGGCAGCAGCATTTTGGAGCAAAGAGAGTGTTGTGGAGTTACGTGTTTGTTTGAGTGTCCAAACTATCCTCTTTAGGAGGTTATTACTACTTTACTTTCAAGAACATCATAAAATCCACTGATTTCAAAAGGCCTGACACATATTATTACAGCAATTCAGTTGTTGAGGTGAGAAAAAATGAGAAGGACGTTGCTGTACCACTAAATCTATGGCTGGGCACTGCTGAAACCAAACAAAAAGAATTCACGGTGTCTAGATAGGGCTATTTTATACTGACTGTCTCTGGGGACTCAAACAAAATCCATTTGTTTGTTTGTTTGTTTTTCAGTTACACTTGTGTAGGGTTGCTGTCCCTACCCCTTCGGATTGTTGTTTGTCTGTGTCTTTGGATCTCAAGTGAGTCTCCTATAGGGGAGCACTTAGGTGATCTTGAGTTTTCATCCCTTCTATTAACCCTGTGTCTTTTGTTTGGAGCTCGCAAAGCCTGTTTTATTGCTGTGCCCATATTGCACTTAAAAACATTTTTTTATCATTAATCTGCAATCACGTGAAGAACATCATATTTACTAGGCTCCCACCTTCACCAAGTCCCCACCAAAACCTCTTACAGTCGTTGTCCATAAGCATTGTTGTATGCTGTAGACTGCTTCACCATGTCCCCCCACAAACACCCCATTACAGTCGCTGTCCATCAGCGTGTAGTAAATGCTGTAGAATCTCTACTTGTCTTCTCTGTGTTGTACATCCCTCCCTTTGCCCCCCGAGCCCACGCATTATACATGTTAATCCTAATGTCCCCTTTCTTCTCCCTGCCCTTATCCCTCCCTTCCCACACACCCTGCCCTTTCCCTTTCCCTTTGGTAACTGTTATTGAACTCTCGGGTTCTGTGAGTCTGCTGCTGTTTATTTCCTCCAGTTTTTCTTTGTTGTTATACTCCACACATGAGTGAAATCATTGGCTACTTGTCTTTCTCCACCTGGTATATATCACTGAGCATGCTACCGTCTAGCTACATCCACATCCTTGCAAATTGTGGGATTTGTTTTCTTCTTATGGCTGCTTACTGCACTTTTTAAACTGGACTTCATTCTTCCTTTTTGTTTGTAGTTTCCCTATGTGCTTTCACCATTGATCTGTTGGTTATGAGCAATAGCTTTGTGTTAATCGATATGTATCTGAATCTGTGTAACTGTCTGTCTATCTATCAATCTATCTATCTATCTATCTATCCTTCTATCTTTCTATCTATGTATCTCTCTATCTTCCTATCATCTATCTATCATGTCTATCATCTATCTATAATCTCTCATCTATCTATGTATCTATGAATCAATCATCTTTTTGTCTTCCCATCTATCCTTATGTACAGAAGAGTTAATAACATCGCCTATGTCACTTCCCTACATTATGCTTCCAAAAATCTTGCCAAGTAACTAGGACGTATGGAGAGCACTCGGTACACTGAGACAATTGCAGGTCGAGTCTGCCGCGTGTGCTTACAAAACCAGTAAATGGTTGTCCAGGGACTTGAATCCATATCTCTGTCCTCTGTCCTCTTTTACCTCCTTCTCGCCTGCTGACTCTAATTTGCCACAATAATTGACTAAGTCTTCCCTGAAGACCACAAGTATCCTTCCTCTGGGCCTGTTGTAGTCAGAAAAGTATACTTGGTGCTTTGCTCATCACCAAGTATGAAGGACATCGGCGTGATCTCCTCTGAAAGGAGGAGGGACAAATAAAAATGAACACCTATTTCTAGACAGGAGCAGTTTTGAACAAAGAGTGTGTTGTGGAGTGACGTGTTTACTTGAGTGTCCAACCTTCACTCTTAATTGGTTATTACATTTTACATTCATGAACATCATAAAACGCACTGATTTCAAAAGCCCAGACGCATATTATTACAGCAATTCTGTTATTGAGGTGAGAAATATTGAGAAGGACTTTGCTGTACAACGGAATCTATTTCTGGGCACTGCTGAAACCAAACAAAAAAAATTCATGGTGGCCAGCTAGGGGTATTTTCTACTGACTGTCTCTGGGGAGTCAAACAGAATCCATTTCTTTGTTTGTTTCTCAGTTTCACTTTTTTTGGGTACCTGTCTCCGCCCCTTCAGCTTTTAATTTGTCCGTGTCTTGGGATCTCAAGTGAGTCTCCTGTAAGGGAGCACATACATGATCTTGAGTGAAAGATAGCTTAGTTTAGTATGATGCTTTCCTATCTACCTATCTATCTATCTCTTTACCTATGTAATCTTTCCATCTATCTATCTGTCATCTATCTATGTATGGTCTGTCATCTATCTACTATCATCTGTGTATCTGTCTAATTAATCTATCATCTATATGTATGTATATCAGTCGAATCTATGTATCAATCATTTGTCTCTCTATATATCTGTTTTCTCACTTTTGTCTACGTTCTGTCCCTAGGTGCACTTTGATTCCTCTGAGTCCTTCTCAGTCTCAATTCCTTGTGTTTGTTTTTGTGAGTTAGCTGTGTGTTTGGGTCCTGAGAGGAGTGGCCTTGGGTGGGAACTTCTCCTGCGTAGGTGGCACGAGTCTGCTGGGTGTGGATGGTGTGGTTGGTGGGCTGCGCTCTTGAAACTGTGCAGCCCAGTGCCCTCCAGCTGCTCTGCCCCTGGGCCGTTCCTGCTGTGGCGACTGCATGAGCTGCAGGGAATATCCGAGGCCCCTTGCAGGGAGCACCCTGGCGGGCCTGCAGTGTCCGAGGTTGGTACTTGCCCAGTAGTATGTCTTTTTGCCTGTGCACCGATGTTACCTCGGTGGCCCTGCTTGGTGGCCCATCTTCAGAGAGTATGCGTGTAGTCACTGGTTAAGGGAACTGCCTTTTGGTGACACACGGGGTTCTTCTGGGCCAGTGGCCCATGGGTTGCTGAGGTGGCAGCCCATCTAGCTTGTGGGGAAACTGCTCGCCTCTGCTGTCAAGGTGGAGGTGGAATTTCAGTGCACTTACGCATTTAGATGTGAGTGAGGTCTATCTGAAATGGAATAGTAGCGTTGAGAGCTATGTTTCCACCCCCTCAACTTGTAGTTCATCTTCGTCCTTGTATCTCAAGTTAGTCTCCTGTAAGGGAGCACGTAGGTGGTCTTGAGTTTTCATCCCTTCTTTTAACCCTGTGTCTTTTCATTGGAGTATTGAAGAGCCTGTCCTTTTATTCTGAAAATTCATAGCTATGTCCTTATTGCACTTAAAAAATTTTTTTTGTTATCATTAATCCACAATCACGCAAAGAACATTATGTTCACCAAGTACACCACGTCCCCCCCAAAAACCCCATTACAGTAGCTGTCCATCAGCATAGTTGGATGCTGTAGACCCCTTCACCATGTCCCCCCCTCACCCCGTTACAGTCGCTTTCCATCAGCGTGTAGTAAGATGCTGTAGAATCACTACTGATCTTCTCTGTGTTGTACAGCCCTCCCCATGCTCCCCCCACCCACACATTATACATGCTAATCCTAATGTCCCCTTTCTTTCACCCCACATTTATCAAACACTTCCCACCCATCCTGCCTAGTCCCTTTCCCTTTTGTTAACTTTTAGTCCACTCTTGGGTTCTGTGAGTCTGCTGCTGTTTTTTTCCTTCAGTTTTTCTTTGTTGTTATACTCAACACATGAGTGAAATCATTTGGTACTTGTCTTTCTCCGCATGGCCTTTTTCACTGAGCATAATACCCTCCAGCTCCATCCACGTTGTTCAAATATTAGGATTTTTTTCTTCTTACGGCTGCTTACTGTACTTTTTAAACTAGATTTCTGTCTTCTCTTTTTTCTGTAGTTTCGCTATGTGCTTTCACCATTGCTCTCCTTGTTATTAGCAATAACTTTACGTTAATCAATATGTACCTGTATCTATCTATCCATCTGTCTGTCTATCTATCTATCTATCTTCCTATCATCTATCTATGATGTCTATCATCAATCTATGTACCTATCTATCTATCTTTCATCTGTCTTCTGTCTAGCTATCTATCTATGAATCAATCATCTTTTTGTCTGCCCATCTATCCTTATGTACAGAACAGTTAACAACATCGACTTTGTCACTTCCCTACATTTTGCTTCCAAAAATCTTTCAAGGTAACTAGGCTGTAGGAAGAGCACTCGGTTCACCGAGACACTTGCAGGTCGAGTCAGCCACGTGTACCTACAAAACCCGTAAATGGTTGTGCAGGGACTTAAACCTGTGTCTGTATCCTCTATTATCTTCTTCTCACTGGCTGACTCTATTTAGCCACATTCATTGACAAAGTGCTCCGTGAAGACCACAAGTATTGTTCCTCTGGGCCTGTTGTCCACAGAAAGAAAACTTGGTGCTTTGCTCACCACCATGTTTGAGGGACATCGGCGTGATCACCGCTGATAGGATGGAACGACAAATGAAAAGGAACACCCGTTGCTAGACAGGAGCACTTGGGAGCAAAGAGTGTGTTGTGGAGTGACGTGTTTATTTCAGTGTCCAAACTTCCCTCTTTATATAGTTATTACTTCTTTACATTCATGAACTTCATAAAACCCACTGATCTCAAAGGTCCAGACGTATACTTTTACAGCAATTCAATTGTTGAGTTGAGAGACAATGAGAAAGACGTTGCTGTACCACTAAATCTATGGCTGGGCAATGCTGAAACCAAACAAAAAGAATTCACGTTGGCCAGATAGGGCTATTTTCTACTGACTGTCTCTGTGGACTCAAACAGAATCCATTCTAGGATTGTTTGTTTTTCAGTTTCACTCTGTTGGGTACCTGTACACACCCCTTCGGCTTTTAGATTGTCTGTGTCCTTGGATCTCAAGAGAGTCTCCTGTAAGGGAGCACGAAGGTGGTCTTGAGTTTTCATCCCTTCTTTTAACCCTGTGTCATTTGTTTGGAGCACTCAAAGCCTGTCCTTTTATTCTGATCATTCAGAGCTGTGCCCTTATTGCACTTAAAAAATTGTTTTTGTTATCATTAATATACAATCACCTGAAGAACATTATGTTTCCTAGACTCCCCCCTTCACCAAGTCCCTCCCAAAAACCTCTTACAGTTGCTGTCAGTTAGCAGATATGGATGCTGTAGACCCGTTCACGATGTACCCCCACACACACCCCATTACAGTCGCTGTCCTTCAGCGTGTAGTAAGATGCTGTAGAATACCTACTTGTCTTCTCTGTGTTGTACAGCACTCGCCATGCGACCCCGCCCTCACGCATTATACATGCTTATCCTAATTTCCCTTTTCTTTCTCCCCACCCTTATCCCTCCCTTCCCAACCAACCTTCTCATTCTTTTTCCCTTTGGTATCTGTTACCCAACATTCGGGTTCTGTGAGTCTACTGCTGTTGTTTTTTTTCAGTGTTTCTTTGTTGTTATACTCCACACATGATTGAAATCATTTTGTACTTGTCTATCTCCGCCTGGAATATTTCACTGAGCATACTACCGTCTCGCTCCATCCACGTCATTGCAAATGGTAGCATTTGTTTTCTTCTTATGGCTGCAAATGGCAGTTTTTAAACTGGACTTCATTCTTCCTTTTAGTTTGTAGTTTCGCTATGTGCTTTCACCATTGATTTTCTGGTTATGAGCAATACCATTGTGTTTCACGATATGTACCTATACTTATCTATCTGTCTGTATGTCTAACTATCTATCAATCAATCAGTCATCTTTTTGTCTGAACATCTGTCCTTGTATGCAGAACAGTTAACAACATAGACTATGTCCCTTCGCTACGTTATGCTTCCAAAAATCTTGCACGGTAACTAGGTCGTAAGGAGATTCCTGGGTTCCCCGAGACATTTGCAGGTTGAGTCAGAAGTGTACCTACAAAACCAGGAAATGGTGGTGCAGGGACTTGTACTCGTGTCTCTGTCCTCTCTCCTCTTTTATCACCTTCTCACTTGCTGACTGTATTTAGCCACATCATTGACTAAGGGCTCCCTGAAGACCACAAGAATCCTTCCTCTGGGCCTGATGTCGACAGAAAAGTAAACTTGCTGCTTGCTCACCACCATATTTGAGGAACATCGACGTGATAAACCCTGATAGGAGGGAGGGACAAATAATAAGGAACACCACTTCCTAGACAGGAGCAGTTGGGATAAAAGAGTGTGTTGTGGAGTGAAGTGTTTATTTGAGTGTCCAAACTTCCCTCTTTATCTGGTTATTACTTCTTTACATTCGTGGACATCATAAACCCACTGATTTCAAAGGCCCAGACCCATATTATTACAGCAATTCAGTTGTTGAGTTGAGAGAAAATGAGAAGGATGTTGCTGCACCACTAAATCTATGTCTGGGCACTGCTGATACCAAACAAAAAGCATTCACAGTGGCCAGGTAGGGCTATTTTCTACTGACTGTCTCTGGGGACACACACAGAATCCATTTGATTGATTGTTTTTTGGATTCAATTGTGTTGGGTACCTCTCAGCACCCCTACGGCTTGTAGTTTGTCTGTGTACTTGGATGTCAAGTGGGTCTCCTGTAAGAGAGCACGTAGGTGTTCTTGACTTTTCATCCCTTCTTTTAACCCTGTCTTTTGTTTGGAGCACTCAAAGCCTGTCCTTTAACCCTGATGATTCAGAGCTGTGCCCTTATTGCACTTTAAAATTCTTTTTTTGTTATCATTATTCTACAATCACATGAAGAACATTATGTTTACTACGATCCCCCCTTCACTAAGTCCGACCCAAACCTCTTACAGAATGTCTCCATCAGCATAGTTGGATGCTCTAGACTAATTCACCATGAACCCACACACACACCCCGTTACAGTCGCTGTCCATCAGCGTGTAGTAAGATGTTGTAGAATCTCTACTTTTCTTCTCTGTGTTGTACAGCACTCCCCATGCCCAACCGACTGCATGCATTATTCATGCTAATAATAATATCCCCTTTCTTTCTTCCTGCCCTTATCCCTCCCTTATAACTCACCCTGCCCAGTACTTTTCCCTTTGGTATCTGTTAGTCCACTCTCGGGTTCTGTGATTCTGCTGCTGTTTTTTTCCATCAGTTTTCTATGTTGTTGTACTCTACACATGAGTAAAATCATTTGGTACTTGTCTTTCTCCTCCTGGCCTATTTCACTGAGCATACTACCGTCTAACTCCATCCACATCATTGTAAATGGTAGGATTTGTTTTCTTCTTATGGCTGCTTACTGCACACTTTAAACTGGATTTCATCCTTCCTTTTTGTTTGTAGTATCACTATGTGTTTTCACCATTTATCTCCTGGTTATGAGCAATAGCTTTGTGTTAATCGATATGTATCTGTATCTATCTATCTATCTATCTATCTATCTATCTATCTATCTATCTATCTATCTATCTATCTATCTATCTCTCTGTCTGTCTGTCTGTCTGTCTACAACCTATCTACCTATGTATCTATCTGTCTATCTATCTATCTATCTATCTATCTATCTATCTATCTATCTAACTATCTATCTATCTGTCTGTCTGTCTGTCTATCTGTCTATCTGTCTATCTATTTGTCTATCAATCTATCTATTTATCTGTCTATCTACCTATCTTTCCTAATATCTTTCTATCTACCTACCTACCTACCTATCTATCTATCTATCTATCTATCTATCTATCTATCTATCTATCTATCTATCTATCTATCTATCTATCTATCTATCTGCCTATCTTTCATGACTATCATCTATCTATCAATCATCTGTCATCTATGTATGTATGAATCTACCATCTTTTTGTGTGCCCATCTATTCTTATGTACAGAACAGTTAACAACATAGCGTATGTCACTTTCCAACATTATGCTTCCAAAAACAGTGCAAGATGAGTAGGCTGTATTGAGAGCACTAGGTTCACTGAGACAATTGCAGGTTGAGTCAGCATCGTGTCCTTACAAAACCAGTAAATGGTGGTGCAGGGACTTGAACCCATCTCTCTGTCATCTGTCCTCTTTTCCCTCCTTCTCGATTGCTGACTGTATTTAGCCACATTCATTGACTAAGTGCTACCTTAAGATCACAAGTTTCATTCCTCTGGGCCTCTTGTAGACAGTAAAGTATACTTGGTGCTTTGCTTACCACCATGTTTGAGGGACATCGGCGTGATCACCGCTGATAGGAGGAGGGTCAAATAAAAAGAACACCTATGTCTAGACAGGAGCATTTGGGAGCAAAGAGAGTGTTGTGGAGTTACGTGTTTGTTTGAGTGTCCAAACTTACCACTTTAGGGGGTTATTACTTCTTTACATTTGTGAACATCATAAAACACACTGATTTCAAAAGCCCAGACTCATATTATTACAGCAATTCAGTTGTTGAGGTGAGAAAAAATGAGAAGGACTTTGCTAAACCACTAAATCAATGGCTGTGCACTGCTGAAACCAAACAAAAAGAATTCACGGTGGCTAGATAGGGCTATTTTCTACTGGCTGTCTGTGGGGACTCAAACAGAATCCATTTGTTTGTTTGTTTGTTTGTTTCTCAGTTTCACTTGTGTAGGGTACCCGTTCCCGCCCCTTCAGCTTGTGGTTTGTGTCCTTGGATCTCAAGTGAGTATCCAGTAAGGGAGCACGTACGTTGTCTTGTGTTTTCATCCTTTATTCTAACCCTGTGTGTTTTGATTGGAGCACTCAAAGAATGTCCCTTTATTCTGATGATTCAGCGCTGTTCCCTTATTGCACTTAAAAATATTTTTTGTTATCATTAATCTACAATCACGTGAAGAAATTTACAGTTACTAGGCTTCCCATTCAACATTCCGCATCTAAAACCAATTACAGTCGCTGCCCATCAGCGTGTAGTAAGATGGTGTAGAATCCCTACTGTCCTACCTGTGTTGTACAGTCCTCCCCATGCTACTCCCACCACACACATTATACACACTAATACTAATGCCCCCTTTCTTTCTCCCCACACTTATCCCTCCTTCCCACCCAACCTGCCCAGTCCCTTTCCCTTTAGTAACTGTTTGCAAACTCGCGGGTTCTGGGAGTCTGCTGCTATTTTTTTCTTCAGATTTTCTTGGTTGTTATACTCCACACATGAGTGAAATCATTAGGTTCTTTTCTTTCTCCACCTGGCCTATTTCACTTAGCATAGTACCCACTAGCTCCATCCACGTTGTTGCAAATGGTAGGATTTGTTTTCTTCTTATGGCTGATTACTGCACTTTTTAAACTGGATTTCTGTCTTCTCTTTTGTCTGTAGTTTCGCTATGTGATTTCACCATTGCTCTCCTTGTTATGAGCAATAGCTTTGTTTTAATCAAAATGTACTTTTATCTATCTATCTGTCTGTCTATCCATCTATCTGTCTATCAATCAGTCAATCATCTTTTTGTTTGCCCATCTGTCCTTTTGTACAAAACAGTTCACAAGATAGCCTGTGTCACTTCCTTACATTGTGCTTCCAAAAATCTTTCAAGCTAACTAGGCTGCAGGTAAAGCACTGGGTTCACCGAGACATTTGCAGGTAGAGTCTGCCGCATATTCCTACTAAACCAGGAAATTTTGCTGCAGGGTCTTGAACCCGTGTCTCTCTCCTCTCTCCTCTTTTATCTACTTCTCACTTGCTGACTGTATTTAGTCACATTCATTGACTAAGGGCTCCCTGAAGACCACAAGTATCCTTCCTCTGGGCCTGTTTTCGACAGAAAAGTAAACTTGGTGCTTTGCTCCTAACCGTGTTTGAGGGACATCGGCGTGATCACCACTGATAGTATGGAACAACAAATGAAGAGGAACACCAATTTCTAGACAGGAGCAGTTGGGTGCAAAGAGTGTGTTGTGGGGTTACGTGTTTATTTGAGTGTCCAAACTTCCCTCTTTATCTGGATATTGTTTCTTTACATTAATGAACATCATAAAACCCACTGATTTCAAAGGCCCAGATGCTTATATTTTCACCAATTCAGTTGTTGAGGTGAGAGAAAATAAGAAGGACGTTGCTGTTCCACTAAATCTATGACTGGGCAGTGCTGAAACCAAACAAAAAGAATTCACGGTGGCTTGATAGGGCTATTTTCTACTGACTATCTCTGGAGACACAAACAGAATCCATTTGTTCGATTGTTTGTTTTTCAGTTTCACTTGTGTAGAGTACCTGTTCCCACCACTTCGACTTGTAGTTTGTCTGTGTCCTTGCATCTCAAGGGAATTTCCTGTGAGGGATCACGTAGGTGGTTTTGAATATTCATCCCTACTTTTAACCCTGTGTCTTTTGTTTGGAGCACTCAAAGCCTGTTTCATTTTATTCTGATGATTCAGAACTGTGCCCTTATTGCACTTTAAAAACTTTTTTATTATCATTAATCTACAATCACCTGAAGAACATTATGTTTACTTGGCTCCCCCCTTCACCAAGGCACCCTTAGAAACTTCTTACAGATGCTGTCAATCAGCGGAGTTGGATGCTCTAGACCCCTTCACCATGAACCACCACACACACACCATTACAGTTGCAGTCCATTAGCGTGTAGTAAGATGCTGTAGAAACTTTACTTGTCTTCTCTGTGTTGTACAGCCCTATCCAAGTCCACCAGACCACAAGCTTTATACATGCTAATCCTAATCTCTCATTTCTTTCTCCACTCCCTCGTCCTTCCCTTCCCAACAACCCTGCCCAGTCCCTTTCCCTTTGGTAACTGTTAGTCCGCTTTTGGGTTCTGTGAGTATGCTGCTGTTTTTTTCCTTCAGAGTTTCTTTGTTGTTATACTCCACACACGAGTGAAATCATTTGGTACTTGTCTTTCTCTACCTGGCCTATTTCACTTAGCATAATACCATCTTGCTCCATCCACATCATTGCAAATGGTAGGATTTGTTTTCCTCTTATGACTGCTTACGGCAGTTTTTAAACTGGACTTAATTCTAACTGTCTGTTTGTAGTTTCGCTATGTGCTTTCACCATTGAACTCCTGTTTATGAGCAATAGCTTTATGTTAATCGATATGTATCTGAATCTATCTATCTGTCTGTCTGTCTATCTATCAATCTCTCTATCTATCCTTCTATCTTTCTTTCTTTCTATCTATCTCTCTATCTATCTATCTATCTATCTATCTATCTATCTATCTATCTATCTATCTATTTATCTTCCTGTCATCTATCATGTCTATCATCTAACTATCTATCATCTGTCATCTATCGATCTATATATGAATCAATCATCTTTTTTTCTTCCCATCTATCCTTATGTACAGAACAGTTAACAACATCGCCTATGTCACTTCCCTACATTATGCTTCCAAAAATCCTGCAAGGTAACTAGGCCGTAGGGAGAGCACTGGGTTCATTGAGACTCTTGCAGGTCTAGTCAGCCGCGTGTGCTTACAAAACCTGTTAATGTTGGTGCAGGGACTGGCACCCATATCTCTGTCCTCTATCCTCTTTTACCTGCTTCTGTCTTCAAGACAGTATTCAGTCACATTCATGGAATAAGTGCTCCCTGAAGACCACAAGTATCTTTCCTCTAGGCCTGTTGAAGACAGAAAAATATACTTGGTGCTTTGCTATCCTCCGAGTTTGAGGGACATCGACGTGAGCTCCGCTGATAGGAGAAGGGACAAATAAAAAGGAACACCTATTTCTAGACAGGAGCATTTGGCAGCAATGACAGTGTTGTGGAGTTACATGTTTGAGTGTCCAAACTTCCCTCCTTAGGTGGTTATTGCTTCTTTACATTCAAGAACACCATAAAACCCACTGATTTCAAAAGCCAAGACGCATATTATTACAGCAATTCAGTTGTTGAGGTGAGAAAACATGAGAAGGAAGTTGCGGAACCACTAAATGTATGGTTGGGCACAGCTGAAACCAAACAAAAAGAATTCACGGTGCCTAGATAGGGCTATTTTCTACTGGCTGTCTCTGGGGACTCAAACAGAATCCATTTGTTTGTTTGTTTCTCAGTTTCACTTGGGTAGGGTCCCTGTACCTGCCCATTCTGCGTGTAGTTTGTCTGTGTCCTTGGATCCCAAGTGAATCTCGAGAATGGGAGCACGTAGGTGGTCTTGAGATTTCATCCCTTCCTCTATCCCTGTGTCTTTTGATTGGAGAATTCAGAGCCTGTCCTTTTATTCTGACAATTGAGAGGTGTGTCATTATTGCACTTACAAAAATTTTTTTGTTATCATCAATCTACAATCATGCGAAGATCATTATGATCACCAAGTACACAACGTCCCCCCCAAAAGCCCTGTTACAGTAACAGTCCATCAGCGTAGTTGGATGCTATACACCCCTTCACCATTTCCCCCCACACACACCCCATTACAGTCGCTGTCCATAGGCGTGTAGAAAGATGTTGTAGAAATAGTACTTCTCTTTTGTGTTGTACAGCCCTACCTATGCTACCCCCACCCCAGACATTATAAATGCTAATCCTAATGCCCCCTTTCTTTCTGCCCACCCTTTTCCCTACCTTCCCACCCTCCCTGCCCAGTCCCTTTCCCTTTGGTAACTGTTAGTCCACTGTCAGGTTCTGTTAGTCTGCTGCTGTTAATTTCCTTCAGTTTTTCTTGTTGTTATACCCCACAAATGAATGAAATCATTTGGTACTTGTCTTTCTCCACCTGTCCTATTTCACTGAGCACAATACCCTCTAGTCCATCCACGTTATTGCAAATGATAGGATTTGTTTTCTTTTATATCTGCTTAGTGCACTTTTTAAACTTGATTTCATTCTTCTCTTTTGTTTGTAGTTTCGCTATGTGCTTTCACCATTGCTTTCCTGGTTATGAGCAATAGCTTTGTGTTAATCGATATGTACTTATATCTATCTGTCTGTCTATCTATATACCTATCTATCTATCTATCGATCAATCATCTTTTTCTCTCCCCATCTGTCCTTGTGTACAGAACAGTTAAGTACATAGCCTAAGTCACATCCCTACATTATGGTTAGAAAAATCTTGCAAGGTAACTAGGCCGTATTGAGAGCACTGGGTTCGCCAAGGCACTTAAAGGTCAAGTCAGCCTTGTGAACCCACAAAACCAGGAAATTGTGGTGCAGGGACTTGAATCCGCGTATCCATCCTCTGTCCTCTTTCATCTTCTAACTTGCTGTCTGTATTTAGCCAAATTCATTGACGAAGTGCTCACTGAAGAACACAAGTATCATTCCTCTGGGACTCTTGTTGAAAGAAAAGTAAACTTGTTGCTTACTCACCACCATGTTTGAAGGACATCAGCGTGATCACTGCCAATAGGACGGAGGGTCAAATTAAAAGGAACACCAATTTCTAGACAGGAGCAGTTGGGAGCTAAGAGTGTATTGTGGAGTGACGTGTTTATTTGAGTGTCCAAGCTTACCTCTTTAGCTGGTTATTATATCTTCACATTCCTGAACATCATAAAACCCACTGATTTCAAAGGCCCAGATGTTTATTATTACAGCAACTCAGTTGTTGAGGTGAGAGAAAATGAGAAGTATGTTGCTGCACCACTAAATCTATGGCTGGGAACTGCTAATACCAAACAAAAAGAATTCACGGTGGCCAGAGAGGGCTATTTTCTGCTGACTGTCTCCGGGGACTCAAACAGAATCCATTTGTTTGATTGTTTATTTTTCAGTTTCACTCGTGTATGGTACTTGTCCACACACCTTCTTCTTGTAGATTGTCTGTGTCTTTGGATCTCAAGTGAGTCTCCTGTAAGTAAGCACGTAGGTGTGATGAGTATTCATCCCTTCTTTTAACCCCGTGTCTTTTGTTTGCAGCACTCATTGCCTGACCTTTTATTCTGATGATTCAGAACTGTGCACTTATTGCACTTAAAGAATTTTTTTATCATTAATCTACAATCACGTGAAGAACATTATGTTTACTATGCACCCCACTTCACCAAGTCCCCCCGAAAAACCTCTTCAGACCCTGTTGATCAGCGTAGTTGGATGCTGTAGACCCCTTCACCATGTCCCCCCCCACAGACCCCGTTACAGTCGCTGTCCATCAGTGAGTTGTAAGATGCTATATGATCTGTACTAGTCTTCTATGTGTTGTACAGTACTCCCCATGCACACCCGAACCCACGCATTATACATGCTAATCCCAATTACCACTATTCTTTCTCCCCACACTTATCCCTCCCTTCAGACTCACCTTGCCTAGTCCTTTATCCTTTGGAAACTTTTACTGAACTCTCGGGTTCTGTGAGTCTGCTGCTGTTTTTTTCCTTCAGTTTTTCTTTGTTTTTATACTACACACATGAGTGAAATCACTTGGTTCTTGTCTATCTCCGCCTAGCCTATTTCTCAGAACATACTACTGTCTAGCTCCATGCACGTCATTGCAAACGGTAGTATTTGTTTTCTTCTTAAGGCTGCTTACTGCAATTTTAAACTGGATTTCATTCTTCCTTTTTGTTGTAGTTTAGCTATGTTATTCTTCATTCAACTCCTGTTTATGAACAATAGCTTTCTGTCAATCGATATGTATCTGTATCTATCTATCTAATGGTCTGTCTGTCTATCTATGTATCTCTGTATGTATGTATCTATGTATCTATGGATCTATCTATCTATCTGTCTTCCTATCATCTATCTATGATGTCTATCATCTTTCAATCTATATACCTATCTATCTATCTTTCATCTGTCATCTCTCTACCTACCTATCTATGAATTAATCTTTTTTTTTGCGTCCCATCTATCCTTATGTACAGAACAGTTAACATCATACCCTATGTCTCTTCCCTACATAATGCTTCCAGAAATCTTTCAAGTTAACTAAGCCATAAGTAGAGCACTGAGTTCACCGATACACTTTCAGGTAGTGTCAGCCGCGTGTGCTTACAAAACCAGTAAATGAAGGTGAAAGGACTTGAACCCATATCTCTGTCCTCTGTCCTCTTATACTTCCTGCTCGCTTGTTGACATTATTTAGCCACATTCAGTGAGTAAGTGATCCCTGAAGACCATAAGTATCCTTCGTCTGGTCCGGTTGTCGACAGAAAAGTGTACTTGGTTCTTTGCACACCACCATGATTGAGGGACATCGGCGTGATCACTGCTGATAGGTGCAGGGACAAATATAAAGGAACACCTATTTCTGGACAGGAGCAGTTGGGAACAAAGAGTGTGTTGTGGAGTGAAGTGTTTATTTGAGTGTCCAAACTTCCCTCCTTAGGTGGTTATTACTTCTTTACATTCGTGAACATCATAAAAAGCAATGATTTTAAAAGCCCAGATGCATATTGTTACAGCAATTCATTTGTTGAGGTGAGAGGAAATGAGAAGGAACTTGCTGCACCACTAAATCTATGCCTGAGCACTGCTGAAATCAAAAGAAAAAGAATTCACGGTGGCTAGATAGGGCTATTTTCTACTGACTCTCTCTGGGGACTCAAACAGAATCCATTTGTTTGTTTGTTTCTCAGTTTCACTTGTATAGGGTACCTCTCCCCGCCCCTTCAGCTTGTAGTTTGTCTGTGTCCTTGGATCTCAAGTGAGTCTCCAGTAAGGGAGCACGTAGATGGTCTTGAGTTTTCATCAGTTCTTCTAACCTTGTGTCTTTTGATTGGAGCACTCAAAGCCTTTACTTTTATTCTGATATTTGAGAGCTGTGCTCTTAATGCACTTTGAAATTTTTTTTGTTCTCATTAACATACAATCACATACAGAACATTATGTTGTCCAGTCTACCCCCTTCACCATGTCCCCCCCAAATCCCAGTTACAGTCGCTGTCCGTCAGCATGTACTAAGATGCTGTAGAATCACTACATGTCTTATCTGTGTTGTAGAGCCCTACCCATGACCTTCCACCCTTCATATATACCTGCTAATCCTAATGCCCCCATTCTTTTTCCCCGCCCTTAGTACTCCATTCCCACAAACTCTCCCCTGTCCCTTTCTCTTTGGTAAATATTAGTCCACTCCCGGGTTCTGTGAGTCTGCTGCTGTCTTTTCCTTCAGTTTTTCTTTGTTATCATACTCCACACATGAATGAAATCATTTGGTACATGTATTTCTCCGCCTGGCCTATTTGACTGAGCCTAATACCCTCTACCTCCATCCACGTTATTGCAAATGATAGGATTTGTTTTCTTCTTTTGGCTGCTTACTGCACTTTTTAAATTGGATTTCATTCTTCTTTTTTGTTTGTAGTTTCGCTATGTGCTTTCACCATTGCTCTCCTGGTAATGAGCAGTAGCTTTGTGTTAATCGATATGTACCTATATCTATCTATCTGTCTGTCTATCAATTTATCAATCAATCGAACAATCATCTTTTTGTCTGCCCATCTGTCCTTGTGTACAGAATAGTTACCATATATCCTATATCGCTTTCCTACTCGATGCTTCCAGAAATCCTGCAAAGTATCTAGGCTGTAGGGAGAGCACTGGATTCACCGAGACACTTGCTGGTCGAGTCGGTGGCGTGTAGCTACTAAACCAGGAAATGGTTGTGCCGGGACTTGAACCCGTTTCTCTATCCTCGGTCCTCTTTCATCTCCTTCTAATTTGCTGTCTGTATTTAGCCTCATTCATGGACTAAGTGCTCCCTGAAGACCACAAGTATCATTCCTCTGGGCTTGTTGTCGACGGTAAAGTAAACTTGTTGCTTTTCTCACCACCATGTTTGAAGGACATCAGCGTGATCACCGCCGATAGGATGGAGGGTCAAATAAAAAGGAACACCAATTTCTAGACAGGAGCAGTTGGGAGCTAAGAGTGTATTGTGGAGTGACGTATTTATTTGAGTGTCCAAACTTCCCTCTTTAGGTGGTTATTAGATCTTCACATTCGTGAACATCATAAAACCCACAGATTTCAAAGGCCCAGATGCTTATTATTACAGCAACTAGGTTGTTGAGTTGAGATAAAATGAGAAGTATGTTGCTGCACCACTAAATCTATGGCTGGGAATTGCTGATACCAAACAAAAAGATTTCACGGTGGCCAGAGAGGGCTATTTTCTGCTGACTGTCTCAGTGTCTCAAACAGAATCCATTTGTTTGATTGTTTATTTTTCAGTTTCACTCGTGTATGGTACTTGTCCACACACCTTCTTCTTGTAGATTGTCTGTGTCTTTGGATCTCAAGTGAGTCTCCTGTAAGTAAGCACGTAGGTGTGATGAGTATTCATCCCTTCTTTTAACCCCGTGTCTTTTGTTTGCAGCACTCATTGCCTGACCTTTTATTCTGATGATTCAGAACTGTGCACTTATTGCACTTAAAGAATTTTTTTATCATTAATCTACAATCACGTGAAGAACATTATGTTTACTATGCACCCCACTTCACCAAGTCCCCCCGAAAAACCTCTTCAGACCCTGTTGATCAGCGTAGTTGGATGCTGTAGACCCCTTCACCATGTCCCCCCCCACAGACCCCGTTACAGTCGCTGTCCATCAGTGAGTTGTAAGATGCTATATGATCTGTACTAGTCTTCTATGTGTTGTACAGTACTCCCCATGCACACCCGAACCCACGCATTATACATGCTAATCCCAATTACCACTATTCTTTCTCCCCACACTTATCCCTCCCTTCAGACTCACCTTGCCTAGTCCTTTATCCTTTGGAAACTTTTACTGAACTCTCGGGTTCTGTGAGTCTGCTGCTGTTTTTTTCCTTCAGTTTTTCTTTGTTTTTATACTACACACATGAGTGAAATCACTTGGTTCTTGTCTATCTCCGCCTAGCCTATTTCTCAGAACATACTACTGTCTAGCTCCATGCACGTCATTGCAAACGGTAGTATTTGTTTTCTTCTTAAGGCTGCTTACTGCAATTTTAAACTGGATTTCATTCTTCCTTTTTGTTGTAGTTTAGCTATGTTATTCTTCATTCAACTCCTGTTTATGAACAATAGCTTTCTGTCAATCGATATGTATCTGTATCTATCTATCTAATGGTCTGTCTGTCTATCTATGTATCTCTGTATGTATGTATCTATGTATCTATGGATCTATCTATCTATCTGTCTTCCTATCATCTATCTATGATGTCTATCATCTTTCAATCTATATACCTATCTATCTATCTTTCATCTGTCATCTCTCTACCTACCTATCTATGAATTAATCTTTTTTTTTGCGTCCCATCTATCCTTATGTACAGAACAGTTAACATCATACCCTATGTCTCTTCCCTACATAATGCTTCCAGAAATCTTTCAAGTTAACTAAGCCATAAGTAGAGCACTGAGTTCACCGATACACTTTCAGGTAGTGTCAGCCGCGTGTGCTTACAAAACCAGTAAATGAAGGTGAAAGGACTTGAACCCATATCTCTGTCCTCTGTCCTCTTATACTTCCTGCTCGCTTGTTGACTTTATTTAGCCACATTCAGTGAGTAAGTGATCCCTGAAGACCATAAGTATCCTTCGTCTGGTCCGGTTGTCGACAGAAAAGTGTACTTGGTTCTTTGCACACCACCATGATTGAGGGACATCGGCGTGATCACTGCTGATAGGTGCAGGGACAAATATAAAGGAACACCTATTTCTGGACAGGAGCAGTTGGGAACAAAGAGTGTGTTGTGGAGTGAAGTGTTTATTTGAGTGTCCAAACTTCCCTCCTTAGGTGGTTATTACTTCTTTACATTCGTGAACATCATAAAAAGCAATGATTTTAAAAGCCCAGATGCATATTGTTACAGCAATTCATTTGTTGAGGTGAGAGGAAATGAGAAGGAACTTGCTGCACCACTAAATCTATGCCTGAGCACTGCTGAAATCAAAAGAAAAAGAATTCACGGTGGCTAGATAGGGCTATTTTCTACTGACTCTCTCTGGGGACTCAAACAGAATCCATTTGTTTGTTTGTTTCTCAGTTTCACTTGTATAGGGTACCTCTCCCCGCCCCTTCAGCTTGTAGTTTGTCTGTGTCCTTGGATCTCAAGTGAGTCTCCAGTAAGGGAGCACGTAGATGGTCTTGAGTTTTCATCAGTTCTTCTAACCTTGTGTCTTTTGATTGGAGCACTCAAAGCCTTTACTTTTATTCTGATATTTGAGAGCTGTGCTCTTAATGCACTTTGAAATTTTTTTTGTTCTCATTAACATACAATCACATACAGAACATTATGTTGTCCAGTCTACCCCCTTCACCATGTCCCCCCCAAATCCCAGTTACAGTCGCTGTCCGTCAGCATGTACTAAGATGCTGTAGAATCACTACATGTCTTATCTGTGTTGTAGAGCCCTACCCATGACCTTCCACCCTTCATATATACCTGCTAATCCTAATGCCCCCATTCTTTTTCCCCGCCCTTAGTACTCCATTCCCACAAACTCTCCCCTGTCCCTTTCTCTTTGGTAAATATTAGTCCACTCCCGGGTTCTGTGAGTCTGCTGCTGTCTTTTCCTTCAGTTTTTCTTTGTTATCATACTCCACACATGAATGAAATCATTTGGTACATGTATTTCTCCGCCTGGCCTATTTGACTGAGCCTAATACCCTCTACCTCCATCCACGTTATTGCAAATGATAGGATTTGTTTTCTTCTTTTGGCTGCTTACTGCACTTTTTAAATTGGATTTCATTCTTCTTTTTTGTTTGTAGTTTCGCTATGTGCTTTCACCATTGCTCTCCTGGTAATGAGCAGTAGCTTTGTGTTAATCGATATGTACCTATATCTATCTATCTGTCTGTCTATCAATTTATCAATCAATCGAACAATCATCTTTTTGTCTGCCCATCTGTCCTTGTGTACAGAATAGTTACCATATATCCTATATCGCTTTCCTACTCGATGCTTCCAGAAATCCTGCAAAGTATCTAGGCTGTAGGGAGAGCACTGGATTCACCGAGACACTTGCTGGTCGAGTCGGTGGCGTGTAGCTACTAAACCAGGAAATGGTTGTGCCGGGACTTGAACCCGTTTCTCTATCCTCGGTCCTCTTTCATCTCCTTCTAATTTGCTGTCTGTATTTAGCCTCATTCATGGACTAAGTGCTCCCTGAAGACCACAAGTATCATTCCTCTGGGCTTGTTGTCGACGGTAAAGTAAACTTGTTGCTTTTCTCACCACCATGTTTGAAGGACATCAGCGTGATCACCGCCGATAGGATGGAGGGTCAAATAAAAAGGAACACCAATTTCTAGACAGGAGCAGTTGGGAGCTAAGAGTGTATTGTGGAGTGACGTATTTATTTGAGTGTCCAAACTTCCCTCTTTAGGTGGTTATTAGATCTTCACATTCGTGAACATCATAAAACCCACAGATTTCAAAGGCCCAGATGCTTATTATTACAGCAACTAGGTTGTTGAGTTGAGATAAAATGAGAAGTATGTTGCTGCACCACTAAATCTATGGCTGGGAATTGCTGATACCAAACAAAAAGATTTCACGGTGGCCAGAGAGGGCTATTTTCTGCTGACTGTCTCAGTGTCTCAAACAGAATCCATTTGTTTGATTGTTTGTTTTTCAGTTTCACTCGTGTATGGTACTTGTCCACACACCTTCTTCTTGTAGATTGTCTGTGTCCTTGGATCTCAAGTGTGTCTCCTGTAAGTAAGCACATAGGTGTCTTGAGTTTTCATCCCTTCTTTTAATCCTGTGTCTTTTGTTTGCAGCACTCAGTGCCTGACCTTTTATTCTGATGATTCAGAACTCTGCACTTATTGCACTTAAAGAATTTTTTTATCATTAATCTACAATCACGTGAAGAACTTTATGTATACTATGCGCCCCCCTTCACCAAGTCCCCCTGAAAAACCTCTTCACTCCCTGTCGATCAGCGTAGTTGTATGCTGTAGACCCCTTCACCATTTCCCCCCCCACGGACCCCGTTACAGTCGCTATCCATCAGTGAGTAGTAATATGCTATATGATCTGTACTAGTCTTCTCTGTGTTGTACAGTACTCCCATGCTCACCCGACCCCACGCATTATACATGCTAATCCTAATGTCCCCATTCTTCCTCCCCACCCTTATCCCTCCCTTCAGTCCCACCCTGCCCAGTCCTTTTTCCTTTGGTAATTTTTACTGAACTCTCGGGTTCTGTGAGACAGCTGTTGTTTTTTTCCTTCAGTTTTTCTTTGTTGTTATACTGCACACTTGAGTGAAATCACTTGGTACTTGTCTTTCTCCGCCTGGCCTATTTCTCTGAACATACTACCGTCTAGCTCCATGCACGTCATCTCAAACGGTAGTAATTGTTTTCTTCTTAAGGCTGCTTACTTCACTTTTTAAACTGGATTTCATTCTTCCTTTTTTTTTGTATTTTAGCTATGTTGTTCACTATTCAACTCCTGTTTATGAACAATAGCTTTGTGTCAATTGATATGTATCTGTATCTATCTATCTAACGGTCTGTCTATGTATGTATGTATGTATGTATGTATATATGTATGTATGTATGTATCTATGGATCTATCTATCTATCTATCTATCTATCTATCTATCTATCTATCTATCTTCCTATCATGTATCTACAATGTCTTTCATCTATCAATCTATATACCTATCTATCTATCTTTCATCTGTCTTCTTTCTACCTATCTATCTATGAATCAATCATCTTTTTGTCTGCCCATCTATCCTTATGTACAGAACAGTTAACAACATAGCCTATGTCTCTTCCCTACATTATGCTACCAGAAATCTTGCAAGGTAACTAAGCTATAAGGAGAGCACTGTGTTCACCGATACACTTTCAGGTAGAGTCAGCCGCGTGTGCTTACAAAAACAGTAAATGGAAGTGAAAGGACTTGAACCCGTTTCTCTGTCCTCTGTCCTCTTATAATTACAGCTCGCTTGGTGACTTTATTTAGCCACATTCAGTGAGTAAGTGATCCCTGAAGACCACAAGTATCCTTCGTCTGGGCCTGTTGTCGACAGAAAAGTGTACTTGGTTCTTTGCACACCACCATGTTTGAGGGACATCAGCGTGATCACTGCTGATAGGTGGAGGGACAAATATAAAGGATCACCTATATCTGGACAGGAGCAGTTGGGAACAAAGTGTGTGTTGTCGAGTGAAGTGTTTATGTGAGTGTCCAAACTTCCCTCTTTAGGTGGTTATTACTTCTTTACATTCGTGAACATCATAAAAAGGAATTATTTTAGAAGCCCAGACGCATATCAATACAGCAATTCATTTGTTGAGGTGAGAAGAAATGAGAAGGAAGTTGCTGCACCACTAAATCTATGCCTGAGCACTGCTGAAACCAAACAAAAAGAATTCACGGTGGCAAATTGAGCTATTTTCTACTGACTCTGGGGACTCAAACAGAATCCATTTATTTGTTTGTTTCTCAGTTTTACTTGTATAGGGTACCTGTCCTGGCCCCTTCGGCTTGTAATTTCTCTGTGTCCTTGGATCTCAAGTGACTCTCCTTTAAGGGAGCCCTTAAATGATCTTGACTGTAAGATAACTTTGTTTAGTCTGATGCTTTCCTATCTACCTACCTACCTATCTCTTTATCTATCTTTGTAATGTATCTACCTATCAACCTATCTGTCATCTGTCTATGTTCTACATGTATCTACTGTCATCTGTGTGTCAGTCTAATTATTCTGTCATCTATATGTGTTCATGTCAATCCTGTCTATGAATCTGTCATCTGTCTATGCATCTGTTTTCTCACTTTTGTCATCGATCTGTCACTAGGTGCACTTTGATCCCTCTGTGTCCTTCTCAGTCTCAATTCCTTGTGTTTTTTTTATGTGAGTTAGCTGTGTGTTTGTGTATTGAGAGGAGTGGCCTTGGGTGAGAACTTCTCCTGTCTAGGTGGCACGAGTCTGCTGGGTGTGGAAGGTTTGTTTGACATGCTGGGCTCTTGAACCTGTGCACGCCAAGGCCATCCGGCCATTCTGTCCCTGGGCCTTTCCTGCTCTGGCGGCTGCGTGATCTGTGAGGCATATCTGAAGCCCCACGCAGGGAGCACCCTGGCTGTCCTGCGGAGCCCGAGGCAGGTGGATGCCCAGTTGTAGGTCTTTTTGCCTGTGCACCGATGTTACCTAGGCCGCCCTGCTTGTTGGTCCATCTCAAGAGAGCATGTGTGTAATCACTGGTTAAGGGAACTGACCTTTGGTGACACGCGGGACACTTGTGCTCCAGTGGCCCATGGGCTTGCTGATGTGTCAGGCCAGGTAGCTTGTGGGGAAACTTCTCCCCTCTGCTGTCAAGGTGGGGTAGGAGTTTCAGTGCATTTAGGCATTTAGATGTGAGAGAGGTCTATCTGAAATGGTATACTAGCGTTGAGAGCTATGTTTCCATTCGTATGAAAAGGGCGCTGAGCATAAAGTGTTGGGTGATGGTGGCAGGAATTCTATTAATGTTTATGTCCCCGCACTTATTTATTTTCTGTTAAGGGAGGTGATTCTGAAGTAACTTTTTACTCACGGATGAAGGTGGTGCATAAGGTCATCCCATGTCAGCCATGGTGAGATGAAGTGCTGTAGTGGATTTAAAGGCTGTACACCTTGGCCTGATACATAGGAGTCACCGTGGGAGCTCTTTGCTGCTCTCCTGTCCTGGCTTATTACCTTAGCTAACTTGATGTTTCAGAGTGGTCCCAGCAACATTTCCATCGAGATCTTTCTAAAATTCCCTAGAAACACTTGGCAAAGATATCCCCAGAGGGTAGTGGATAATTTCACTCTTTCCGGTCATAGTTTGCAAGACGTTTTCCCTATCCTGCGTTCCTTTGTTACATTTGCATCTCCTGTGAGTTTTAGACCGATAGGGGCAGTGGTGTACACACACACACGCACACGCACAGACACACACACACACACACACACACACACATGACTGAGAGTTATCGGAGACCCCAGTTATTGGAAACTGCACCCACACTTTAAAAAAGAAACGTGCATAAGTTGTGCTCCTTGTGTTCCCCCCATAGAGAATAGACTTCAAAGTGCAGAGGTTGTTGGGCACAGATACCTATGCAGACACCTAAGCACAGATATCTATGCATATTCTCTCTCCATCCACCCTCTAAGTATATCTCTCTTTACCTACATATCTGTTTAGTCTACTCAAGCTGATTACCAGAGTGTCATTTAGAGGGGGCTTCATCCATAGACACTGATTTCTCGCCATTCTGGAAGCAGAATTCCAAGACCAAGGCAGTTTCAATTCCTGATGAGGTCCCTTCCTCTGGCTTGCATACAGCCACATCCCTGCTGTGTCCTCACAGGGTCGAGGGAGAATGCTCTGTCCTATGACCCTCTTAATAGGACTGATTGCGTAATGGCGGCTCCACCCACAACCTCATGATATCTTCCGAACTTAATTACCTCCAAAGGCCCCACCTCCACATACCATGAGAGTGTGGGTTAGGGTTTCAACCCTGACTCAATTCAAATATGAACTTTGTGGGTTTGTGTGTGTGTGTGTTTGTGTGGTGGGGCAGGGCTTTAGGAGGAGCGGAAGATGGTGAATTGAGGGACCAAAAATTCAGTCCATAACTCTGTATCTATCGTCTATCTCTTGTCTATCTAATCTATCGATATCTATCATCTATCTGTCTAATCTTACCAACCTATATCATCTATCCTATCTAGTCTATCATCTGTCATCTATATATATCTTATCTGTCTGTCATCACTCAATATATTCATCTAATCTATGAATATCTATCATCTATCTAATGTATCTATTTCTAATCTATCATCTGTCACCTGTCATCTATCTGTCATGTACCTGTCGTCACCTTTTTGTCTACCCATCTATCCTTATGTACAGAACAGTGTAAGATAATTCTAGCTGAAATAAGCAGGTGAAGAGAGGCAACTAAGTTCCCGGTAGTTTATATGAATGCAAACACCCGGGTGAGATTTCCCTAGTCTATAGAAATGGAGGCTGGGGAATTCACACGTAAGTAGACAGGGAGCGAGATTTTAAAGAGGTAGGGGGAGGCATAGCTTAGATTTACAGCAATGCGTGGTTTGGCTAGCCCAAGGCATATTTTTCAGTTTGGGACGGGGCAACAGCCAGGAACTTCAGCACATTATCAGTGTCCCATGTGGGAGGGGGCAGGAGCTGGAGACATTGGCACATTGTCAGTGTCCGTCGTGCTTGCTCCTCCCATCAGTGACCCCAGCCTTACAGTTAACAACACGGCTATCTACCATGGCTATCCATCCATCCATCCATCCATCCATCCATCCATCCATCCATCCATCCATCCATCCATCCATCCATCCATCCATCTATCTATCTATCTATCTATCTATCTATCTATCTATCTATCTATCTATCTATCTATCTATCTAATCTATCTATCTATTCTTTCTATCTATCTATCTATCTATCTATCTATCTATCTATCTATCTATCTATCTATCTATCTATCTATCTATCTATCTATCTATCTGTCATCTATCTATTCAATCTACCTATACCTATCATCTATCCTATCTAATCTATCATCAATCTATCTGTCTATCCGTGCTATCTATCATCATTTTTGTCTACCCAACTATCCTTACGTACAGAACAGTTCACAAGATGGCTTATATGTCACTTCCCTACTTATGTTTCCAAAATCCTGAAAGGTAACTCGGCCCTAGAGACAGACAGCACTAGGTTCATTGAGACATTTGAGCGTCGAGTCAACAGCATGTGACTACAAAACTATTAAATGGTGGTGCGGGGGCCTAGTCTGGGGCTGGGGGCCTTTGTTTGAGCCTTTCCCCAGGGCGTTGGTGTGCCCATCGGGCCCGAGGCTCACTTATGGAGAGGGGCGAGGCCATCGTATGTGCCTCCCACAGCATCGTATGGGTCCAGATGAGACCAGATGATGACTGCCCTTGCGTTGCTTGTCTGGGGTGCACAGTAGGCCAGCGGTGGTGCTGCCCATGACCTCGTGCGTGGCCGGGGCGGGCACAAAGATGATAGCCAGCGATGGTGGCGTCGTGTCCATCATTTCGTCCTGAGCGTCAGAGCCAGCCATTGGGCCGGTGCTTGTGGTGCCCAAGGCCTTGTCTGTTGGCTGACTCTTTATGGCGGTTTTGCAGAGGCAGGACACCACGAGGCGGGCTGGTAGTGGTGCCCGTGTGCCCTGAAGAGGAGGTGCTCGTCTAGTTGGTCTCTCTCCAGCATCTGCTGAGAGACTAGGATGGTCCAGAGGCCCAGGAATGCTCCCCGTGGAAGTGGGAACTCTGCTGTGAAAATTGGGAAATGCCAGCTGCTAAAGGCACAGGATCCCGGTGGAACAGCCTGTGACCAGGGCAGCGGGCAGGTGCAGGGTGCTCCCTGGCAGGAGGGGTAGGGGGCAGCGACCCGGGGACAGGAAGGACCAGCGGGTGAAGAAGGTAGTGCTGGGTTATCGGCGATCATTGTGCGGTACGAAACTTAGTAAGGATGAAACTGTGCACACGGAAAAATTGGTTATGGTGTGCGCCAAACGATCCGAGGATTTTGTGTGAAGCTTCGGAGAGGGTCTCCTTTGCCACTAACTCTTTCTCAGGCCTAGCACACACTGAGCTGAACAGCTATGGTGAGCCTTGTATGTATATCAGCCAGGGGACGCATCACCAAGTGGCCTGGGAAACTGTGACATCACCCAGGGGCCACATCAACACGTCCCCATTGGTTTAAGCACACCAGCACCGCCCAGAGGAGACCCTAGTCCAAGGCCACGGTGAGACCCCAAGGCCAACCACCATAGTATCCCTAGCCCACGGGACTGCCCACTGAGGGTCGTGCAGATGTTCAGACCAATGAGGCCACCATGGTTCTGTCAAAGGCTGCAGTGCCCTCGTCTGTCACAGCTTAGCCCGTCTGGGTGCCGGCTATGCATGGGCTCAGCATCCGGGGCGCGGTGTGCATCAACTGCCTTGCCACCCCTGCACCCCCCATGATCCCGGAGGCCAGGGCCTGCACACAGCCATTCACGGAGGCACCCAGATGCTGTCTGGGGAACGGCCTGCCCTTTCCCGGGCCTTCCCAGCTTCTCTGGGACTCCTGGAGCCAGGCATGCCTTCTCGGCCATGGCCAGCCAGGCGACCGGGTCTTAGCATAGCCACATCCCGCATTCTGACTGGGACCGGCCGCCCAGATATTCTCTCTGATCTAGCTTTGGTGGCCTGTGTCTTGTACGTGAATAATACAACACAGTAAACTGGGAAAAACTTTTTATTTTTAAAATGCTTCTCCTTTAGACTCTTGCTCTCAATGGTGTCGCCATTCTTGCCCATCAGCCAAGCTGGATGCTTGCGGGGCAACGTCGCCGCCTCTCAGCAGTCAGCCTGTCCATTCCCGATCCTGAATCTTCATCCTTTATGTTATAACCTGTGGAGCTCGTGTCCCGTGTCAGTAACCCTGCTTCTGGTTTCTCAGGTCTTTCCTGGTGCACCTAGGCCCTGCTTGTTCACTGCTTCACTGTGGAAGCACTGACATTGTTACAGAATAAAATGTGAAATTCTCCAGCCCCAACTCACGGTCTGACCTTCACTTTGTCTACATCTCCATCCCTATGAGCCAAGCAAACTGCTCCTTGAAAAGATCCTGTCTTGTGCCTTTTTGTCTCTGAATTATTTCCTCTGGGGGTTCCCACCTCTTGCTTCTGGTTTTTAAGACATTTCACCCCAGCAGAAGAACAAGGATCGTTGAAGACCCACCTCTCTAGTCACCTCCTCTTCTAGGCTACCGTGCATTCTCACTTAGGCGTGCCCTCCTCTCCCTTCTCTGTACTTGGTGAGGACCTCTCTTATGAAATGTGAGTGTGTCAGCTCGTGCACATCAATCTTCATGTCACGGGATCTGTTGAACAGTGGTGACAGTGAATGACTGGACTCGGCTTCAGAGCTCAGCTTCCCGTTCAGTGATACCTTGTGCCGCTCGCTCGTCCGCCAACCGTTCATTATGTTCCAAACCGTGCGAACATAAATGCGGGTGAGATGCCACTGACGACCCCTCAGTCCCCGCTGTGTATGCCTCCGGGTGCTTAGGGAGAGCCACAGCGAGCCGAGCCCACGAACTTATCTTTAATGGCGATGAGCACAGAGAGTGTGGGGAAAGCCCCAGCTGATGCTGCTGTTGCTGTGATGACACCTCTCCCTGGCCCAGTGGGGGTAAGATTCCAGATCTCTTCTTGTTCTCTGCCTGTGCTTTCTCTGTAGTGGTGCAGTTTTGTTGTATGGGGGCGGCTTCTTTCGTGTCTTTGAAGGAAATAAGTACAGGTCTCAGAAGTCCCTTGTGTCAGTTTTCATTGTACTGTACGGTCTTCTATGTCTATGTCTTTGGGTTTTCTCCCGCTGCTACTGCTTTTCCTCTGAGAGGACCTGTACCACAGTCCTGTTGTAGACAGAAGAGTAAATTTGGTGCTTTGCTCACCACCAAGTTTGAGGGACATCGGTGTCACCACTGATAGGATTAGGGACAGGTAAAAAGGAACACCGAGTTCTAGACGGGAGCAGTTGGTAGCAAATAGTGTGTTGTGGAGTGACGTGTTCGTTTGCGCATCCAAACTTCCCTCAGTATCTGGTTTTTGCTTCTTTACGTTCGTAAAAATCATAAAATCAACTGATTTCAAAAGCCCAGATGCATATTATTACATCAATTCAGTTGTTGAGGCGAGAAAAAATGAGAAGGTTTCGCGATACCAAAGAATCTATGACTGGGCCCTGCCAAAACCGAACAGAAAGAATCCAAGGTGGCGGGAATGGCTATTTTCTACTGTCTCTCTGGGCACTCAAACAGAATCACTTTTATTTATTTACTTTTTGGTGTCAGTAATGTACAATTACATGGCAACATTATGGTTGCTAGACTCCCCCTCCTCCCCCCTCCAACCCATTATCAAGTCTGCTATCCACACCCCATTACAGTCGCTGTCCGTCAATATAGTAAGATGCTATAGATTCACTACCTGTTTCTGTGTGTTATACTGCAATCCCCGTGGCCCCCCATGCCCTACATTATGTGTGCGGATCGTAATGCCCCCTTTACCCCCTTATCCCTCCGTTCACACCCGTCCTCCCAGTCCCTTTCCCTTTGGTAAATGTTAGACCATTCTTGGGTTCGGTGAGTCTGCTGCTGTTTTTAATTTCTAATTTGCTTTGTTCTCATACCTCACATAGGAGTGAAATCCTTGGATACTTGTCTTTCACCAGCTGGCTTATTTCACTGAGCATAACACCCTCTAGCTCTGTCCGTGTTGTTGGAAATGGTGGGAGGATTTGTTTTCATCATATGGCTGAATGATATTATATAGTGTGTATGTACGAAATCTTCTTTATCCATTCACCTCCTGATGGACACTAAGGTTGCTTCCATTTCTTGGGTATTGTAAAGAGTGCTGTGATCAACATAGGGGTGCATCTGTCCCTTTCAAACTGGGCTCTTGCACTCTTAGGGTAAATTCCTAGGAGAAGAATTCCTGGGTCAAATGGTATTTCTGTTCTATGTTTATGTGGGGTACCTCCATACTGCTTTCCACAATGGTTGAGCTGACTGACATTCCCACCAGCACTGTAGGAGGGTTCCCCTTTCTCCACACCCTTGCCGACATCTGTTGCTGTCTGTCTTTTGGGTGGTGGCCATCCTAACTGGTGTGAGGTGATACCCCATTGTGGTTTTAATGTGCATTTCTCTGATGGTTAGCTATGTGGAGCGTCTTTTCATGTGCCTGTCGGAAACCTGAAATTGCTTCTGTGGAGAAGTGTCTGTTCAGATCCTATGCCCATTTTGTAATTGAATTCATTTGCTTTTTGTGTGTTGAGGTTCGTGAGCTCTTGATATATGTTTTCAATGGAAACGCCTTATCAAATATTGCATCAGTGAATATATTCTCCCATACTAAAGGGTGTCTTTTGGTTCTACTGATTGTGGTTAAGCAGAATCTTACTAAACCCCATACCACTTCACTCCAAATCTGACTAATTATTCCTTTTTTCCAGATCACCAAAGAGCCGAGAAAACTGGAACGATGAGGAGAAGCTGTGATGCAGGAACATCTAGCGTAAAACTGAGAGGTGAGGTGGTGTTTAGACTGGTAGGTTCTATCTTACCATGTACTGCTTTCAAGGGTCTTAGGTAAAAAAGATTGCCAAGGAGATGAAGAAAGGGGTTTTGACATCACCTGGTATCGGTGGAGCCACGTAGCCTCTAGCCATTGATGGGTAGGCTTGCATGCGGCACTGTTGTCTTTCCTGCGGTGTTAGACGAGCGGCGTCCCCCATATGCAGTTCAGTCAGAGCCCATGTGGGACTGTCCTGACATAGGCTGGGTGGACACGAGAGCTGTGCTGTTCCTGCTCAGTTGTCGCAGCACCCCTCTCAGAACATGGTTTCAGCAGCGCTCCCGGGAGGGATAGAGAGAGAGAAAGAGAGACAGAGACAGAGAGACAGAGAGAGAGAATAGCACTCCAGAGACAGTGAAGGTTTTATTTTCTGTAGCTCCCTGAGCATGCTCCTGATATTTATTTTGAGACCTCATTCTCAGGATGATTGATTCGAGTCCAGTTATGAGGTTCCTTTGAAGGTTCATATTTGTAGGTGGCGCCATTTATCTCCCAGAAGCGTTACTCTCTGGGGATGCTCAGCCCTTGGGGGGATGGCAGGGGTCCCAGGGGAGCGGTGCCAGTGCGCACCCCTGCCGGGAGTAAAGAGGTCTTTCCTGCTTCCCGGTCGCAGTGCCTGTCTCCACTGCCAGGGCCAGTTTGCAGAGCACACAGGGAGAAGCTACCGTAGGTGAGGGCGGCCGTTTTGCAGGCTTGTGCTGGTTGTGATGTAGTCCGTGTACCAGTCCAATCACGGTAAGGGGCCTCGAAGTTGCGAGGCCAGCCGGGGGGATGGAGCGCCCGGAATTCCTGAAAAACTCCCCACCTGCCGGGCAGAGTGCACCTGTTCAGTTTGACGAACCTGTCCTTTCTCCTGAGCGGCAAGCTCTGTGGAAGCCATGCCCCTTTAGCAGTTCTCTCGCTGTTAGGAAGTCTCTCAGACTGTCTGCCATTTTTTTTGTCCCACAGCCGCCAGTTGTGGATTCCTGTGTTTTCCCACATGTGGCTGGAATCACAAGTCTCTCGAAGTCTTCCGCCTGTCTTTTCTTTCCATCCCCACCGATCCTCCAGAGCACAGTACATTTACGGTAGGTTCATGCTCCCACAGCACTTCTCCAGGACTGTACGTCACACTTCTCCTTGAGGTGACAGCCTGCCAAAGCAGCGTTCTTCCCTGCTGCTCTTCCAGGATTTGGTGTAGTTGTTCTATTTCCATATAGTACGTATGTATATGGTTTTGGTTTTGGGAGGAGGATTCCGCCTCCCCTCTCACGTGAGCCGCCATCTTCAAACTCTTCAGCATATCTTTTTTTTTTTGTCATTTTCACTTGTCTAGGGTACCTGTCCCCACCACCTCAATTTGTAGTTTGTCTTCTTCCTTGGATCCCAAGTGAGTCTCCTGTAAGGGAGCACGTAGGTGGTCTTGAGTTTTCATCCATTCTTTTAACCATGTGTCTTTTGATTGGAGCACTCAGATCGTGTCCCTTTATACTGACAATTGAGAGCTGTGTACTTATTGCACTTAAAAAATTTTTTTTGTTATCATTAATCTACAATCACGTGAAGAACATTATGATCACCAAGTACACCAAATTCCCCCGAAAACCCCGTTACAGTCGCTGTCCATCAGCAGAGTTGGATGCTGTAGACCCCTTCACCTTGTCCCCCCCCACACACCATTAGGGTTGCTGTCTGTCAACGTGTAGTAAGATGCTATACAATCACTACTTGTCTTCTCAGTGTTGTACAGCCCTCCCCATGCTCCCCCAACACCACACATTATATATGCTTATCAAAATGCCCATTCCCTTTCTCCCCGCCCTTATCCCTCCTTTCCCACGTACCCTGCCCAGTCCCTTTCCCTTTGGTAACAGTTAGTCCACTCTCGGGTTCTGTGTGTCTGCTGCTGTTTTTTTCCTTGAGCTTTTCTTTGTTGTTATACTCCACACATGAGTGACATCATTTACTACTTGTCTTTCTCTGCCTTGCCTATTTCACTGAGCATAATACCGTCTAGCTCCATCCACTTTGTTGCAAATGGTAGGATTTGTTTTATTCTTAAGGCTGCTTACTGCACTTTTTAAACTAGATATCTGTCTTCTCTTTTGTCTGTAGTTTCGCTATGTGCTTTCACCATTGCTCTGTTGGTTATGAGCAACAGCTTTGTGTCAGTTGATATGTACCTATATCTATCTATCTGTCTGTTTATCTATCTATCTATCTATTTATCTACCTATCTATCATCTATCTATCAATCAATCAATCATCTATTTATATGCCCGTCTGACCTTGTGTACTGGGCAGTTAACAACACAGCCTATGTCACTTCCCTACATTATGCTTCCCAAATCTTACATGGTAACTAGGCCGTTTGGAGAGCACTGGGTTCACAGAGAATCTTGCAGGTCAAGTCAACCACTTGTACCTACAAAACTAGGAAATAGTGTTGCAGGGACTTGAACTTGTGTCTCTATCCTCTTTTATCTTCTTCTCACATGCTGACTGTATTTAGCCACATTCATTGACTAAGTGCTCCCTGAAGACCACAAGTATTGTTCCTCTGGGCCTGTTGTCTACAGAAAGTAAACTTGGTGCTTTGCTCACAAAGATGTTTGAGGGACATCGGCATGATCACCACTGATAGGAGGGAGGGACAAATAAAAAGGAACACCAATTTCTAGACAGGTGCAGTGGGGAGCATAGAGTGTGTTGTGGAGTGACGTGTTTATTTGAGTGTCCAAACTTCCCTCTTTAACTGGTTATTACTTTTTTACATTCGTGAACATCATAAAAACCACTGATTTCAAAGACCCAGACGCACACTATTACAGTAATTCAGTTGTTGAAGTGAGAAGAAATGAGAAGGACGTTGCTGCACCACTAAATCATGGCTGCGCACTGCTGAAACCAAATAAATATAATTCATGGTGGCCAGATAGGGCTATTTCCTACTGACTGTCTCTGGGGACTCAAACAGAATTCATTTGTTTGAATGTTTCTTTTTCACTTTCACTTGTGTAGGGTACCTATACCCACCCATTCGGCATGAAGTTTGTCTGTGTCCTTGGATCTCAAGTGAGTCTGCTGTAAGGGAGCACATAGGTGGTCTTTAGTTTTCATCCCTTCTTCTAACCCTGTGTCTTTTGATTGGACCATTCAAAGCCTGTCCTTTTATTCTGATGATTTAGAGCTGTGCCGTTACTGCACTTAAAAACTTTTTTTTGTTATCATTAATCTACAATAACGTGAAGAACATTAAGTTTACTAGGCTCCCCTCTTCACCAAGTACCCCCCTAAAACCTCTTACAGTCGCTGTCCATCAGCGTAGTTGGATGCTGTAGACTCCTTCTCCATGTCCCCACACACACAACCCATTACAGTTGCTCTCCATCAGCGTGTAGTAAGATGCTGTAAAATCTCTACTTGTCTTCTCTGTGTTGTACAGCCATGCCCATGACCCACAGAACCCACACATTATGCATGCTAAACCTTATGTCCCCTAACTTTCTCTCCGCCCTTAACCCTCCCTTCCCACCCACCCTACAAAGTCCCTCTCCCTTTAGTAACTGTTAGTCCACTCTCCGGTACAGTGAGTCTACTGATGATTTTTTTCTTCAGTTTTTCTTTGTTGTTATACTCCACACAAGAGTGAAATTATTTGGTACTTGTGTTTCTCTGCCTGGCCTATTTCACTGAGCATACTACCGTCTAGCTCCATCCACGTCATAGCAAATGGAAGGACTTGTTTTCTTCTTAAGGCTGCTTACTGCACTTTTTAAACTGGATTTCATTCTTCCTTTTGTTTGTAGTTTCGCTATGTGCTTTCACCATTGATCTCCTGGTTATGAGCAATAGTTTTTTGTTAATCGATATGTATTTTTATCTGTCCATCTATGTATCTATATATCTATCTTTATATCCTTCTATCTTTCTATCTATATAACTATCTATTTTCCTATCATCTAACTATCTATCTATGTATGTATCTATCTATCTATCTATCATCTATCATCTATCATCTCTCTATCTATCTATGAATCAATCATCTTTTTGTCTACCTATCTATCCTTATGTACAGAACAGTTGACAACATGGCCTACGTCTCTTCCCAACATTATAGTTCCAAAAATCTTGCAAGGTTACTAGGCGTAGTTAGAGCACTGATATCTCTGAGACACTTACAGGTCGAGTCAGCGGCGTGTGCTTATAAAAAAAGTAAATGGTGGTGCAGGGACATGAACCCGTATCTCTGTCCTCTGTCCTCTTTTACCTCCTTCTCACTTGCTGAATGTATTTAGCCTCCTTCATTGCCTAAGGCCTCCCTGAAGACCACAAGTATCCTTCCTCTGGGCCTGTTGTAGACCGAAAAGTATACTTGGTGCTTTGCTCACCACCATGTTTGAGGGACATCGGCGTGAACAATGCTGATAGGACGAGGAACAAATAAAAAGGAACACCTATTTCTCCACAGGAGTAGTTGGGAACAAAGAGTGTGTTGTGAAATGACGTGTTTATTTGGGTGTCCAAACTTCCCTCTTTAGGTGGATATTACTTCTTTAGATTCGTGAACATCATAAAATGCACTGATTTCAAAAGCCCAGACGCATATTATTATAGCATTTCAGTTGTTGAGGTGAGAAAAAATGAGAAGGACGTTGCTGTACCACTAAATCTATGGCTAGGCACTGCTGAAACCAAACAAAAAGAATTCACCGTGGCTAGGTAGAGCTATTTTTTACTGACTGTCTCAGGGGACTCAAACAGAATCCATTTGTTTGTTTGTTTCTCTGTTTCACTTGTGTAGGATACCTGTCCCTGCCTCTTCAGCTTGTAGTTTGTCTGTGTCCTTGGATCTCAAGTGAGTCTCCTGTAAGGGAGCACATAGATTGTATTGAGTGAAAGATAGCTTTGTTTAGCATGATGCTTTCCTATCTTCCTACCTACCTATCTCTTTATCTATCTGTGTAATCTATCTACCTGTCTTTCTCACTGTCGTTTATCTATCTATGATCTATCATCTATCTACTATCATCTGTGTATCTAATTTATCTATCATCCATATGTATGTATATCTGTTCAATCTATGTATCAATCATCTGTCTATGTATCTGTTTTCTCACTTTTTTCAACGTTCTGTCACTAGGTGCACTTTGCTTCCTCTGTGTCCTTCTCAGTCTCAATTCCATGTGTTTGTTTATGTGAGTTAGCTATGTGTTTGGGTCTTGAGAGGAGTGGCCTTGGGTGCGAACTTCTGTGTAGGTAGCACTAGTCTGCTGGGTGTGGATGGTGTGGTTGGCCGGCTGGTCTTTCGAACTTGTGCGGGCCAGGGCCCTCCGGATTCTCTGCTCCTGGGCCATTCCTGTTGTGGTGGCGGCGTGAGCTGCAGGCATATGCAAGGCCCCACGCAGGGAGCACCGTGGCTGGCCTTCGGGTTACGAGGTAGGTGCATGCCCAGTAGTATGTCTTTTTGACTGTGCACCGATGTCACCTCGGCGGCCCTCCTTGTTGGCCCATCTCCAAAGAGCATGCGTGTAGTCATTGGTTAATGGAACTGCCTTTTGGTGACACGCGTGGCTCTTGTGGGAAAGTGGCCCATGGGCTTGCTGAGGTGGCAGGCCAGCTAGCTTGTGGGGAAACTGCTCCCCACTGCTGTCAAGGTGGAGGTTGAGTTTCCATGCATTTAGGCATTTAGATGTGAGTGACGTCTATTTGTAATGGAATAGTAGCGTTGAGAGCTATGTTTCCGTTCATATTTAAAGGGCACTGAGCATAAAGATTTGGGTGATGGTGGCAGGAATTCTAGGAATGTTTATGTCCCCACACGTATTTATTTTCTGTTAAGGGAGGTGATTCTGAAGTAACTGTTTACTCACAGATGAAGGTGTTGCATAAGTTCATCCCACGTCATCCATGGTGTGATGAAGTGGTGTAGTAGAATTAAAGCCTGTACACGTTGTCCTGATACATAGGGGACACACCAAAGGCGCTCTTTGCTGCTCTCCTATCCTATCTTGTTACCATAACTAACTTGATGGTTCAGAGTGGTCCCAGCAATATTTCCAGAAATATCTTTCTAAAATTGCATAGAAACACTTGGCAAAGATATCCCCAGAGGCTAGTGGAAAATTTTATTATTTCTGGTCAGTGTTTGCAAGATGTTTGCCATATCCTGCATTCCTTTGTTTCTTTTGCATCTCCTGTGATTTTAGTCCAATAGGTGCAGTGGTGTACACACACACACGCACACGCACAGACACACACACACGGCTGTGAGTTAACGGAGACCCCAGTTAGCAGAAACTGCAGCCGACACTTTAAAAAAGAAAGGTGCAAAAGTTGTGCTCCTGGTGTTCCCCCCATACGGAGCAGACTTCAAAGTGCGGAGGTGGTTGGACACAGATACCTGTGCAGACAGCTAAGCACATAAATCTATGCATATTCTCTCTCCATCCATCGTCTAAGTGCATCTCTGTTTACCTACATATCTATGTTTGTCTACTCAAGCTGATAACCAGAGTGTCATTGAGTGGGTGTTTCATCCATAGATACTGATTTCTCGCTATTCTGGAAGCAGAAGTCCTAGACCAAGGCAGTTCAGTTCCTGGTGATGTCCCTTCTTCCTACTTGCATATGTCCGCATCCCTGCTGTGTTCTCACAGGGTCGAGGGGAAAGCTCTGCCCTCTGTTCCTCTTAATAGCACTGATTGCATAATGGCAGCTCCACCCACACCTTCATGATATCTTCCAAACCCATTTACCTCCAAAGGCCCCACCTCCCAATACTATGACAGTGGGGGTTAGGGCTTCAACCCTGTCTCAATTCAAATATGAACTTGTGTGTGTGTATGTGTCTGTGTGTGTGTGTGTGTGTGTGTGTGTGTGTGTGTGTGTGGTGGCGGCGGGGCTTTAGAGGAGTGGAAGATGGTGAGGTGAGGGCTCAAAAATTCAGTTCATAACTGTATGTATCTATCATCTGTCTGTCTAATCTAACCTCCCTATATCATCTATTCTATCTAGTCTATCATCTGTCATCTATATATATCTTATTTATCTGTCATCTCTGTCAATCTATTCGTCTTATCTATGAATATCTATCATCTATCTAATACATCTATTTCTTTTTTTTTGTAGATATTTACCTTTTATTGAAGGGTAGTTGACACACAGTATTACATTACATTAGTTTCAGGTGTACAACATAGTGATTTAATATATATATCCATGATAATTCTAGGTACCAGCTATCACCATACCAAGTTATTACAAAATTTTGACTCTATTCCTTATGCTATATCTTACATCCCGGTTACTTATTTATTTTAAAATTGCAAGTGTGTACATTTTCTTTGGTTTGTTTGTGAGGGCATCTCTCTTATTTATAGATCAAATGGTTGTTAACAACAGTAAAATTCTGTGTAGGGTAATCAATGCTCAATGCACAATCATTAATCCACCCCAAGCCTAATTTTCTTGTCTCCAATCTTCTGAGGCATAACAAACAAGTTCTTACATGGAGAACAAATTCTTACATAGTGAATAAGTTACATGGTGAACAGTACAAGGGCAGTCATTACAGAAACTTTCGGTTGTGCTCATGCATTATGATCTATAAACAGTCAGTTCATATATGAATACTCATTTGATATTTACACTTGATTTATATGTGAATACCACATTTCTCTCTTTATTATTATTATTTGTAATAAAATGCTGAAGTGGTAGGTACATACAAGATTAAGGTAGAAAACATAGTTTAGTGTTGTAAGAGAGCAAATATAGATGAACAGGTGTGTGCCTGAAGACAATGTGTTAATCAAAGCTAGACAAGGGCAATAAAACATCCACGTATGGAGAAGATTTCTCTCAGAACAGGGGGGTGAGGTTCTAAGCCTCACCTCTGTTGATCTCCAATTTGTCACCTGATGACCCACTGCGACTGTGCCTGTCTAAGGTTGTTCCTCCCTTGAGGAATCTTACCCGTCTCTGGCTAACCAGTCACTTTCTGGAGCCGTACAGGGAAATGTAAAGTTGGTAAGTGAGAGAGAAGCCTTATTGTTTGAAATGGTTAGCTTCTTATTTCTTTGCATATTTATGCCCTGTAGCTTCGAGGATCAGCATTTGTCTTGAGGTATCTTTAAGACTTGGATGAATTATGATACTAGGTAACTTTGATATGAGGCCTGAATTCTATTTAAGGGTGGTAATTAGGAAGGAAGAAGAAAAGCTATAGAAGTAGCAGGCGGAAGAAAACCTGGGAAGATTGATTATTTCCTGGACATATCTTCTTGTAGAGTAACTTCAGCATGTATAGGTTTTAAGCTGATTCTTAAATTGTGCACACACATTAACAAAATAGGAGGATAGTTACATAACCAAAGCATACCTGTAATTACAAGCCACCTCCAGTGAAACTAAGAAAACCAGTTAGTCACCTTAGGCATTTGTGAAAACTTATCTGTGATATGGCGGATATTGTCCAACTGAACTTGAACAGTCTGAGAGAAATCAGACAAATTAAAACAACCCATTCCTGGGGAATGTTCACATCCCTTATGTTATTTTAACAGTAAATAGTCTGTCGTCGTAAGATTTTGGAGTACTACAATTTGCACTTCTAATTCTTGGTTGAGTTCCAACAGTATAGATCCAGTCAAATTTGTTGTTTTACTGTATGCACAGGCCAGCTTAGATATCTCCTTCTTCATTCCCATGGCAAATCCAGGAACTGGTGGGATGAGGGCATCTACAGCTGTAGCATCGCGTTGATATTTATTTGGGTTTTTTGATGATCATCTTCTGGTATGGGTCTTCCAGAGAGTGCTGATGTTGGAAGTTCTTTTTCATATCGTATCTTAGTTCATTTTCAGGTTAGACCAATTAGGCCTTGATCCTCTTTATAAACACAAACAGACCTCTTGACTACACTTTTATATTCCCTTTATACACTTTTGTAGAACTCATTGGATGTTACCACACAGGAACTGCCTTTTTTTCTTTTTTTTTTTGGTATCACTAATCTACACTTACATGACGAACACTTTGTTTACTATCGCGTACCCCTATAACAGGTCCCCCCTATATTCCCCTTTATAGTCACGGTCCATCAGCATAGCAAAATGTTGTAGAATCACTACTTGCATTCTCTGTGTTGTACATCCCTCCCTTTTCTCCTACCCACCCATGCATGCTAATCTTAATACCCCCCTACTTCTCTCCCCCTTATCAAGATGTACCCACCCATCTTCCCCAGTCCCTTCCCCTTTGGTACCTGTTAGTCCATTCTTGAGTTCTGTGATTCTGCTGCTGTTTTGTTCCTTCAGTTTTCCTTTGTTCTTATATTCCACAGATACGTGAAATCATTTGGTATTTCTCTTTCTCCGCTTGGCTTGTTTCACTGAGCGTAATACCCTCCAGCTCCATCCATGTTGCTGCAAATGGTAGGATTTGCCCTTTTCTTATGGCTGAGTAGTATTCCATTGTGTATATGTACCACATCTTCTTTATCCATTCATCTATCGATGGACATTTAGGTTGCTTCCAATTCTTGGCTACTGTAAATAGTGCTGCGATAAACATAATGGTGCACTGATCTTTCTCATACTTGATTGCTGCATTCTTAGGGTAAATTCCTAGGAGGGCAATTCCTGGGTCAAATGGTAAATCTGTTTTAAGGATTTTGATGTACCTCCATAATGCTTTCCACAATGGTTGAACTAAATTACATTCCCACCAGCAGTGTAGGAGGGTTCCCCTTTCTCCACAGCCTTGCCAACATTTGTTGTTGTTTGTCTTTTGGATGGCAGCCATCCTTACTAATGTGAGGTGATACCTCATTGTAGTTTTAATTTGCATTTCTTTGATAATAATTGATGTGGAGCATTTTTTAATGCGTCTGTTGGACATCTGTGTTTCTTTTTCGGAGAACTGTCTGTTCAGTTCCTCTGCCCATTTTTTAATTGGGTTATTTGTTTTATGTTTGTTGAGGCGAGTGAGCTCTTTATATATTCTGGACATCATGCCTTTATCGGATGTATCATTTTCAAATATATTCTCCCATACTATAGGGTTCCTTTTTGTTCTATTGATGATGTCTTTTGCCATACAGAAGATATTCAGCTTAATATAGTCCAACTTATTCATTTTTGCTGTTGTTTACCTTGCCTGGGGAGATATGTTAAGGAAGAGGTCACTCATGTTTATGTCTAAGAGGATTTGCCTATGTTTTCTTCCAAGAGTTTAATGGTTTCATGACTTACATTCTGGTCTTTGATCCATTTTGAATTTACTTTTGTATATGGGGTTAGACAATGGTCCAGTTTCATTCTCCTACATGTAGCTGTCCTGTTTTGCCAGCATCATCTGTTGAAGAGACTGTCATTTCACCATTGTATGTCCATGGCTCCTTTATCAAATATTAATTGACCATATATGTCTGGGTTAATATCTGGATTCTCTAGTCTGTTCCAATGTCTGTGGCTCTGCTCTTGTGCCAGTACCAAATTGTCTTGATTACTATGGCTTTATTATAGAGCTTGAAGTTGGGGAGTGAGATCCCCCCTACTTTATTCTCCTTTCTCAAGATTGCTTCGGATATTCGAGGTCTTTGGTGTTTCTATATGAATTTTTGAATTATTTGTTCCAGTTTATTGAAGAATGTTGCTGGTAGTTTCATAGAGATTGCATCAAATCTGTATATTGCATTGGGCAGCATGGCCATTTTGATGATGTTAAATCTTCCTAGACACGAGCATGGGATGAGTTTCTATCTGTTAGTGTCCCCTTTAATTTCTCTTAAGAGTGACTTGTAGTTTTCAGAGTATAAGTCTTTCACTTCTTTGGTTAGGTTTATTCCTAAGTATTTTATTTTTTTTGATGCATTTGTGAATGTAGTTGTTTTCCTGATTTCTCTTTCTGTTGGTTCATTGTTAGTGTATAGGAAAGCCACAGATTTCTGTGTGTTGATTTTGTATCCTGCAACTTTGGTGTAATCCGATATCAGTTCTAGTAGTTTTGGGGTGGAGTCTTTAAGGTTTTTTATGTACAGTATCATGTCTTCTGCAAATAGTGACAGATTAACTTCTTCTTTACCGATCGGATTCCTTGTATTTCTTTGTTTTGTCTGATTGCCCTGGCTAGGGCCTACAGTACTATGATAAATAACAGTGGAGAGAGTGGGCATCCCTGTCTAGTTCCCGACCTCAGAGGAAATGCTGTCAGCTTCTCGCTGTTCAATACAATGTTGGCTGTGGGTTTATCATAGATGGCCTTTATTATATTGAGGTACTTTCCCTCTATTCCCATTTTGCTGAGAGTTTTTATCATAAATGGATGTTGAACTTTGTCAAATGCTTTTTCATCATCTATGGAGATGATCACGTGGTTTTTGTCTTTCTTTTTGTTGATGTGGTGGATGATGTTGATGGACTTTCGAATGTTGTACCATCCTTGCATCCCTGGGATGAATCCCACTTGGTCATGTTGTATGATCCTTTTGATGTATTTTTGAATTTGGTTTGCTAATATTTTTTTTGTATTTTTGCATCTACGATCATCAGGGATATTGGTCTGTATTTTTCTTTTTTGGTGGTGTATTTGCCTGGTTTTGGTATTAGGTTGATATTCGTTTCATAGAATGAGTTTGGGAGTAACCCCTCCTCGTCTATTTTTTTAAAAAACTCTAAGGAGAAAGGGTATTATGTCTTCTCTGCATGTCTAATAAAATTCTGAGGTATATCCACCTGGCCCAGGGTTTTGTTCTTTGGTAGTTTTTTAATTACCGCTTCAATTTTGTTGCCGGTAATTTGTTCTGTTTAGATTTTCTATTTCTTTCTGCTTCAGTCTTGGAAGCTTGTATTTTTGTAGGAAACTTTTCATTTCTCCTAGGTTTCCCAGCTTGTTAGCATATAGGTTTTCATAGTATTCTCTAATAATTCTTTGTATTTCTGTATGGTCTCTCGTGATTTTTCCTTTCCCCTTTCTGATACTGTTGATTTGTGTTGACTCTCTTTTCTTCTTAATAAGTTTAACTAGAGGCTTATCTATTTTGTTTATATTCTCGAAGAACCTCCTTTTGGTGTAATTGATTTTTGCTCTTGTTTTATTCTTCTCAGTTTTATTTATTTCTTCTCTGATCTTTATTATGTCCCTCCTTCTGGTGACCTTAGGACTCATTTGTACTTCTTTTTCCTATTTCGATAATTGTGACATTAGACCATTCATTTGGGATTGTTCTTCCTTTTTTAAATATGCTTGGATTTGTATTACTATATATTTTCCACTTAGGACTGCTTTTGCTGTGTCGCACAGAAGTTGGGGCTTAGGGTTGTTGTTGTCATGTGTTTCCATATATTGCTGGATCTCCATTTTGTTTTGGTCATTGATCCTTTGATTATTTAGGAGGGTGTTGTTAAGTCTCCATATATTTGTCAGCCTCTGCTTTCTTTGTATGGTTTATTTCTAATTTTATGAATTTATGATCTGAAAAGTTGGTTGGTAGGATTTCAATCTTTTGGAATTTTCTGAGGCTCTTTTTGTGTCCTATTATGTGGTCTATTCTGGACAATGTTCCATGTGCACTTGATAAGAATGTATATCCTGTTGCTTTGGGATGTAGCGTTCGATAGATGTCTATTAGGTCCATCTGCTCTACTGTGTTGTTCAGTGCTTCCGTGTCCTTACTTATTTTCTGCCCGGTGGATCTATCCTTTGCGGTGAGTGGTGTGTTGAAGTCTCCTAAAATGAATGCATTGCAGAATATTTCCCCCTTTAGTTCTGATAGTATTTGTTTCATATATGCTGGTGCTCCTGTTTTGAGTGCATATATATTTCGAGTGGTTATATCTTCTTGTTGGTCTGAGAGCTTTATCATTACGAAGTGTCCTTCTTTATCTCTTCTTACTTTCTTTGTTTTGAAGTCTATTTTGTCTGATATTAGTACTGCAACCCCTGCTTTCTTCTCGCTGTTGTTTGCTTGAAATATGTTTTTCCATCCCTTGACTTTTAGTCTGTATATGTCTTTGGGTTTGAGGTGAGTTTCTTGTAAGCAGCATATAGATGGGTCTTGCTTGTTTATCCATTCTATTAGTCTGTGTCTTTTGTTTGGTGCATTCAGCCCATTAACATTTAGGGTGACTATTGAAAGATATGTACTTATTGCCATTGCAGGCTTCAAATTCGTCGTTACCAAAGGTTCAAGGTTAGCCTCTTTAGGATCTTACTGCCTAACTTAGCTCGCTTATTGAGCTGTTATATACATTGTCTGGAGATTCTTTTCTTCTCTCCCTTCTTATTCCTCCTCCTCGATTCTTCATACGTTGGGTGTTTTGTGCTGTGCTCTTTCTAGGAGTGCTCCCATCTAGAGCAGTCCCTGTAAGATGTCCTGTAGAGGTGGTTTGTGGGAAGCAAATTCCCTCAGCTTTTGTTTGTCTGGGGATTGTTTAATCCCGTCATATTTGAATGATAGTCGTACTGGATACAGTATCCTTGGTTCAAGGCCCTTCTGTTTCATTGTATTAAATATATCATGCCATTCTCTTCTGGCCTGTATGGTTTCTGTCAAGAAGTCTGATGTTAGCCTGATGGGTTTTGTTTTATAGGTGACCTTTTTCTCTCTAGCTGCCTTTAAATTTACTTCCTTTTCCTTGATCTTTGCCATTTTAATTATTATGTGTCTTTATGTTTTCCTCCTTGGATCCTTTCTGTTGGGGTTTCTGTGTATTTCCGTGGTCTGTTCGATTATTTCCTCCCCCAGTTTGGGGAAGTTTTCAGCAATTATTTCTTCTAAGATACTTTCCATCTCTTTTCCACTCTCTTCTTCTTCAGAAACCCCTATAATACGGATATTGTTCCTTTTGTATTAGTCACACAGTTCTCTTAATATTGTTTCATTCCTGGAGATCCTTTTATCTCCCTGTATGTCAGCTTCTATGCGATCCTATTCTCTGGTTTCAGTTCAATCAATGGTCTCTTGCATCCTATCCATTCTTCTTATAAACCCTTCCAGAGTTTGTTTCATTCCTGTGATCTCCTTTCTGGCATCTTTGAACTCCCTCTGGACTTCATCCCATATCTCTTGCGTATTTCTCTGCATCTCTGTCAGCATGATTATGATTTTATTTTGAATTCTTTTTCAGGAAGACTGGTTAGGTCTGTCTCCTTCTCTGGTGCTGTCTCTGTGATCTTTGACTGCCTGTTGCTTTGCCTTTTCATGGTGATAGGAATAGTTTGCAGAGCTGGGATGAGTGACGGCTGGAAGGACATCACTTCTTGTTGGTTTGTGGCCCTCATCTCCTGGAATAACAGCGACCTCTAGTGGCTTGTGCTGGGCAGCTTCGTGCAGACACGGTTTCTGCTTCCTCCCCGACTGCTATGGAGATTATCTCCGCTGTTGCTCTGGGCGTGGCCTGGCTTGGGCAGCTGCTCCAATGTGGTTGAGTTGCATAGGAGTGGGAGCGGCTGGGAGGCTATTTATCTCTGTAAGGTGCCTCCCTGCTCCCTGCAGCCCAGGGGTTATTTTGCCCAGAGATCCCCAGATTCCCTACAACTGGATTAAGTGTCCCACCCTGCCCCTTTAAGACTTCCAAAAAATACCCGCCAAAACAAAACAACGAGAACAACAAGAAAAATTTTTCAATTAAGAAAACAAATAAAATGTTGTCCTCTCGTTTTACTTTATTCTCCGGCGCCAGCCTCAGGCATCTTATCACCAGACTTTCTACCCTGTTTCCCTAGTATTGGGGTCCGTATCCCTTTAAGACTTCCAAAAAGCGCTCGCCAAAACAAAACAGAAAAAAAAATTGTCACTCGCTTTTCTGGTGTCCTCCGGTGCCAGGCCTCTGGTGCCCGCTCACTGTTCTTGCTGCCCTGTTTTCCTAGTATCCAGGGTCCCCTGCAAACGCACTGTGTCTACACTCTACCCAGGATGGCTGGGGCTGGGTGTTCGGCAGTCCTGGGCTCCTTCTCCCTTCCGCTCTGCCTATACTTCTCCCACCGGGAGTTGGGGATATGGGCGCTCGGCTCCCGCCGGACTGGTGCTTGTATCTTACCGCCATTGCATGGCGCTGGGTTCTCTCATTTGTGGATGTTGTCTGGATATTGTCCTGTGTCCTCTGGTCTTTATTCTAGGAAGAGTTGTCTTTGTTATATTTTCATAGATATATGTGGTTTGGGGAGGAGATTTCCGCTGCTCTACTCACGACGCCATCTTCCGATCCCTCCTCCTGGTATATACTTCTTGATATCACATTTATATGTACCCAGTTGCTCTTACATTTCAAAATTCTCTTCTGAGCAGACGATTGATATAGGGATAGTAACATGACTCTATATCATGTAAACCAGGCTTTAAAAATATTAATGATTATGAGATATTCCTATCAACAATTACCAAAAGAAACAATCAATCAATATTGCCACCTTTACTGGGCAGCCTGCATAGAATTACTACTTCTAGGTCTGCCTTTAGATGGAATAATTCACTCCATTAAATTACATCTATAGCTATAAAAGAGGAGAGAAAAAGAGTGATAGAAATTTTAATGCCTTGACATTTTAATAGCTTCCTATAGAAGAAACCATTGTTTTATAGTCCTAAAAATTTATCAAATATTGAAGTAAAAAAGTCTGCCAAAAGTCAGATCCACAATAAATAGCTACTCCGAAAATGACATATTCATCTTATATGGCTTTCCAATTTTTTAAAAAACATTATGAATACATGGAATTCTTTTAAATGAAAAAAATTAAAAACATGAAAGTAAAGAACACACTTGTGATACCACAGGCCCTTTAAGAAGATTCCAGAAAGAAATGGCCTGTGCCTCTAGCTCCTGGTGAGGATGCCACCCCCCAGTGACTCAGTGGCCAGGAAGACTATACCCTGAACCCCAGAGCCAAGGGTAAATCCCATTGCTCCACTGACGACACTCCATGCTGTCTAACTTTTATTTAATGTCCAGCCCAATACTGACATGATACACTTGTATTTTTCATCCAGAGACCAAACAAATACAAGTATTTGAACAAGAGAAAACAAAAAGAGCCAAATTTGGCTCTTATTCCTCATTAAAACTTATAGAGTGTCAAGCTCCAAACCCCAAGGAAGATGCTGAGGCCGTAGCGGGAGACTTCACCACCCGGGAAAGGCAGGGAGAGGTGGAGAGAAGCATAGAGCGATCGCCCCTGATCGTCTCTGACATTTTACAGGTCTCACTGTGGGGATCCCGGGCTGCGGCAGGAGTTTGCTTCATGTGCCCGAGGCCACGTCTGTCACCCTTCAGCCCCACTGCTGCATCCCAAGGCCCACGGTCTCGGCTGTGTTCATGCCAGGAGGGATGACGTGGGTCCTGTCTGTGCAGCAGACCTGGGGAAACATCGCAGACTCACCACTAAGAGAAACAAAAATGCCCTATCTCATTTACTCTTCACTCCGTCCCATTGTAAGGGCGTCTCGATCCTCATTTTGTACTTGAGGAAATTGAGGTTTAGAGAGATTACAGAGGTTGGAAGTGATTACAACTATTAAAAGATGTCTCAGGATGCAATCATGGTGCCTCCTGTCCGGGGTGAGGGTAGAAATGGCAAAAGCACCCCCTTTAAAAAGACGTGTGTTTCCTACATTTTCTAGTTGCTCCTGAGTAGCAAGGGGGTAGAAACCTCGAGGAGGTGTGAGGTAGTGGATGGAGGCAGAGTGGCCCTGGGGATGCCAGGTGTATGGGAGTTGCCATCAGTCCTCACGCATTCCTGGGAGGCATCAGCAACTTCCCCATTTGCTCACAAGGGGCTGAGGCTACTGCTCCACATGGGCCCCAGGCCACATAGGCAGGAAATGGAGTTGCTGAAAGGGGAGACCTTCCCACTCTCATCAGCTGCCCCTGAACTCTCCCTGTCCTGGGATATGCCCCAAGCTGCACTGTGTGCCTATTATTTACTTAATGCCCACGGCAGTCTGCCTACGTGGTGTTTCACTGTGAATTTACAATTAACTAGTGTTAGAGCTTTGAGAATGCCGCATGAAATGCAGTCTCTTTAGTTTTCAATCCTTGGATTGTTTCCAAGGTTTGTGCATTCTGAGAACAGTCAGGCAGGGGACACATTGTCCATTTTCACTATATTTCATCTCTGGGTCTGAGAGACCTAGAGATGAGAAGGGAAAAAGTCATAAAATATGCAGAGAAGATTAAAGTTCTTTTTTATTAAAAAAAAATTAAAAATGGAGAAAAGCTTATTTCTCTGTTGATTCAACTAGCCTAAGTAACAAGCAACACCTCAGGTCACCTCTTAACATCACTCCACATGACAGCAAACAGCCTCATCGACATTACCATTACTCATTTGAGGCCGACACTGAGGTTACTCTAAATAACACTTAAATTTCTTCATCCCACCATCATAGAATTTTGCGTTTGCACCTTTTATGACTTTATGTTCTTGAAATTCGCTGTGAATTAGGAAAAAGCTTTCCTGGAGTTGCTGCATTTACTTGATATTATAAAGTGAGAGTCACATGTGTAATACACATGTCTGAGTTGTGATGTTCTGTGAAATTTTGAAAATAGGTCCTTTTGAACAAAAGGGAAAATGTAGGATCTTCCTTTTGTGGGTTAAGGTAATACTCAGAGGAATGTTGGGGGCTGGGCTCTAAACTCTGCTTCTGCTCCTCACAGTGGCATTCTGAGTCCTGCTCTTGGGGAGGGTGTGGATGTGAGCTGGGTCCTGGGATACTCCTGGCTGACGGGCAGGACTCTGGGTCCTGTCGGTGGTGGCGGTATTACTGCCTAACAATTCATTAATCTGTCCATCTGTTTTAGGCAGTGTTCTGGGTTTGTGTTATATTTAACAGTTTTAAAAAATAGGTTGGCTTTAAAGAGGCTTACTGTATAGAAGGCAGCGTACCTTGCTCCACAGGTTTATGATCCATTGTGTATGTTTCATTCAGAGATGAATCTTCAGCACCTAGAAAAGTTCCTGGCTTCTTGTAGGGGCATTATAAACATTTTTTTAGAAAGATTACAACAGATGAAAAAGTCATTAATTCACTCATTCCTTCATTGAGATGGGATATGCGGTAAAATACAGATGTCAGCAAGGATTTAGGTTCATTTGGTGGGTCTGGGTTGGAGCCTAGGAATCAGAATTGCTTTTAACATTTTATCATAAATATTTCCAAACACACAGGAAAATAGAGTATAATGACTGCCTACATATCCATTACCTAGATTAATAGATATTAACAGTTTTGACATGTTTACATCATCAATTTTTTTAGCCAAAATATTTTAAATAAGTTAAATGGACATCATGAAAATCAGAACATTTTCCTTCTTAAAATCAATGCCATTATATAGCTAACATAAGTAATGATAGTTTTCTATTATCATCATCTAATATCTGATCCATATTCAAAATTTTCCAATCGCTCCAAAAATTGTATGTTACCCCCATTTTTGTCCTAGCAGGATCCACTCCCCACAGTATTTGTTCGTCACATTCCTTAAGTCACTTATAATCTAGAATTTTGCTCCCCTGCCCCTTTCTCTAGCATGACATTAACTTGTTGAAGAGACAAGGCCAGATGTCCCTCAGAATGGCCTAGTTTCTGAATTTGTCCAGCTTCTGAATTTTTGGTGGCATTTACCTTATTTCACTTACCCATGAATTCTCTGTAACTGGAGTGTGGATATAGAGGCTGAATTACATTCAGGTTAAACATTTCAGGTAAGACATCATCATTGATGCTGTATGATATTACTTTACCTCATGAGGTACATCTAACTGACTCTTTAACAGTAGCAAAGACAGCCTCATCTCCCCCTCATAAAGTTCTATTTCTTTTTTTTAAACCATCAGATAATCTGTGGAGTCAGACTTGAGCAGTACTAGGGGATCCATCTCTCCGTCAGTGTATCACCTAATTAATGGCTTAATCATCCATTGATGATTCTTGCCTCCATCAGTGACTTCACCAGGGGTTGCAAAATGTTGATTTCTCTTTTTTTATCATTCCTTTTATGTTTATTAGTTGGCCATCTTTGTCAGAGAGAAAGAGCAAGGGAGAGATTCATCTCATCAACGGCTTCTTCTGTATAGGCAAAGTATATAGTTATGTATTTGGATTTTCCCTTTAATAGTAAGGAGTAGACCTCAAATGTTTTTTGCCTGTTTTATCTTTGTTTTTCTCTTTTCTGAGTATCATTTTATAGACTTACAAGTTTTCATATAGTCAGTGGATTTCATTCATTTTGAAGTTGCGATTTCCCATCTTTGGCCAGTAAGAGCACCTTCAAACTGCCTAATTTCCAGGCACAGGAAGGTGTCCCCAGCTCACCAAGTGCACTCCCTCTCCCAGACCCAGAATCAGCCACTTCTCTAAAGAGCCCTGATTCCTTTCATGGGGAAACTAGGTAAAGACAAAACTCTGGCTGCTGAGAGTGCTCATTGCCACTGGTTCATCAAAGCTTCTAGGCTCTTCAATGGTCAAAAATAGGGAAAATACACAGGTATATATTTTAAATTCTTTGTTCATATTGAAATTTTCTATACAAATGTAACAATACTGAAGTTCTACTTTAACTTAAATTTTTATACTAACATTGCTTTTCTCTTACACAGAAAACGTTTGCTAATATTAACATTTATTTCTGTATCTTTTAATACATATATTAGTTCTAAAATAACAATATCAGTATTATTGCTTTTAACTCTTGCGTTAAACTTTACATTTCTTTTATCCTGAGAACACATCCCCCTAAGCAGGCTAAAACATTTGCCTTAAAGCATTGCAACAGTTATTTTCTTGATCTGTTACCAATTAGGGATGTAAGTGTACTTACTTTCAATTTTAGGAACTCATGTTTAAATATTTAAGGATTTACTTGGTCAAAAAATCAACATTAAATAAAAACACATGAGTCTTGCTTCCATCTCTGTCAACTCCATCTTCTGATTTAAAAAAAAATGTGTGCGTTTGAACTTTTTGTCTTGCCCTTGTTCTTTCCTCCCTTCTCTTCTGGAAATGTGTTGTTGTAGAGCTCCTAAGGAGGTCTGAGTGAGGTAGGTGGCTGTGGAGGTTGTGTAGGGATGCTGTGATGACTGAAGCAGGGCCCAGAGCCCAGGCAGGATGAAGGGGGCATCCTCAGTAGGTGGTGGCCTGGCCTGGGATCAGTTGTCGGAGCCTGATCAGGACTTGGAGGGAATTTCGAGGGGTGCTACCTTGGAGCCCCAGCAAGGTGTGGGCTTCCACACAGTGATTCCAACTGATGCAGGTATCAGAGTACAGGTGGAGGGAAGAGACTGTCTGTGGTGGGGAAATTGGGAGAGACAGCTGGGGAGCTTGTGTACACACAGGTGAAGCACAGTCTACAAAATGTATCTATGCACATAGAAATAAATATATATGTGACTGTGTACACACAGACATGTACATTTATTCCTCTGTATCCAGCACTGTCTGATAACTCGGTAACATTTTAAGTTTTAGATTTTTCTGTGAGGGTATATATACAAATTTTTAAAAGTAAAAACGTACACAAACCAAAAGGACTGGACTGGGTTATGCAAACACATTCTTCCCATTTTCTGCCTGAAACCTGGAAGGAGGGGCATTTCCCCTGTGTGCACTGCACCCACTCACATTTCCACCCCTCCAACCATGGCTCCTATTTCATCCCAAGTCTATTCAGACGCCTTTTAACCAGGCTCTCTGCACCCACACCTGGCGTCTCTCTGCCATAAGCCAGGGAGCTTCCACAATTCACAGCTCTGCCCGTCCCCTCTTGCTGGTGCCCATTAATGCATGAAGGCCACTTCCTGGCTGGCCTTTTCCATCTTCTCCAGTCTCATCATTTATCACTTCCTTTTTACACACTTTCAACATTCACCCTTTGCTCTAGCCCTACTTACAGGCATGCGCTTCTCCCACACAACATGCTATTTGATGTTTGGAGTTGTGTACTTAGTTGCTTCTGTGTGGTTTGTCTCCTTCCACTAGAATATGGGTTGAGGCAAGTGGAGGCCTTGTCTGTTCTGTATACAGCAGCATTCCCAGAATTTTGAATGATTTCTGGCACTTCAAAGACACGTTTATAGTATTTGTTGTATAGATGATGGGATGAACTCTCCAGTACCTTTGCACATGCTGTTCCTTATATTTAAACTGTCTTCCTTCTCCCAATGCCCTTCATGAGTTAAATACTATTTCTCCTGTAAAACTTGGTTAAAATATCAATTATTCCATGGAGATATTGCTAATATCTGCCCCTCACCCAAGAAATACACACACACACACACACATGCACAGTTGGGTTATCTCTCTCCTCTGAACTGCCCTCACATACCACCTCCATGTATAAGTCCCATGAACAGCTGGCTGATCAGAAAAGATTAATTCTCCCCATTCATCCTGTAGAATTGTTACCAGAAAATGGCTGCCCAGGTACTGCATGATGTGGGGCCAATGTGACCAGCTCTGACGAATGGCTTGTGGGCACCACTTCCAAACCTAGCCCAAAAAATATTCCTGTGACACCCTCTAGTTTCCTCTTTCTTCTACCTGTTGACTGGATGTGAAGTATCCAAAAGAAAACTCTAAGGCCATGGGAATAGTTAGAGCACATGAAAACTACCTTGCAAACTCCTGCACTATTCTGCAATGACGGCAGGAAATGCCATCTATTGTGGATAGCAACAGGGCTTGGGGCCCTTTGTTACTGAGGTTACCCTTCCCAACTTACACAGCATGCCTTTCCACAGCACAGAGTGCTGTCACTGCCATGTGTCTCTCCTTGACTGTAGTCTGAGCTACTTGGGGCAGGGAATGTGTGTCACATCCCACATGACCAGGGTGTAGTCCAGGGTCTGGCATATAACTTTGAGCAGTTAATCTGTCTGGCAGTGGGTTGATGACTCAGAAAATGTAAGACAAGGCCAGTTATTGTTTTTCTCCCTAACAAAGATTTTCCTGTGAATTCGTCTGCTATTTCCACTATAGATGATGTTTTACCTTGAGCATCACTGGGGCACCCTCCTCTCTGCTGAGACACTTCACCTGTCTTCCCAAGGCCCTGTGCTGGCAGGCTGTTCATCTCAGGCTCTACCAACGGAGCTCACGGAGGAGAACTAATTTTGGAAAAGCCATCTATGCCTGACCTTTATTCTACCCTGCTCTGAAATACTTTATTTTTATTTTTTTGCTTTAAGTGTCAATTTTTCCCTGCTCACAATGAAATTGTGCCTAATTTCCATTCTCCTTTCCACCTTAAACTGGTCATTACTGCTTCTTGCTTTGGTGGCTTTATTCTGGTGAGCCCTACATTCAGTTGAGATTGTAAAACAAAACTAGGTGGGTGTTATTTGTTTCTAAACAAAGTGCAAAAACAAAGTGGATTTTTCAGTTCTAAGCTCACATCCAGCTCATCACATCAAGTAATCCACTGAGGTCTGGTGGGAAGATCACTTAAAATAATTATTAATAACAGTAGAAGTTGTCATCTCAAGGAACTATTTACTGGGCACTATAGTAGACACCTAAAATGCCTCATTTTTATGGTCTCTTCAGGATACTTGAGACATTGAACAGAGGCAATATTGATGAGTATGTCAGGATAAACAGCATACTCCTAGACTTGCCCAGAAATAGCAGGTCAAATGATGACCCTGGCCACATGTCAAATGAAGGAACAGTGACAGGGTGGAGCAGGCAGCTTATCAGGTCACACAGCTTGGGAGGTGGGAGGATTCAAAGACAGGTGTGTCTGACCCCAAAGCTCATGTTCTATTGCCTTTGTCTAAAGTCCTGGTGAGAGTGGAAGAATTTGGGAAGGCAGAGGGTGGAAGTGAGGAGAAGGGGAGATGAGGGTGATAGACTGGTTATATCAGCCTGATCAGCTGATCAGACCGCCAGACTGCCATTCCCACTGCCTAGATGCCCCCTTCTGGGATGCAAAGACACATGGAGTGTATGGTGGGAAACAGTCAACACATGTTCAGTAATGATGACTTTCTAAATTTTTCTTGGAGAAAGAAAGAGAAAGTGAGAAAAAAGGAACCAGAATAGAGGCTTGGGAACCACAAGGTAATCTAAAGTTGTTCATGGGAAATCAAACTCCTGAGGCTTCACAGAAGACCCCAGGTTTTACCAGAAATTGTAACTTATGTTTCAGCTTTAAGACTATTTCATGACTCAACCAAAGTTGTCAGGAAGTTGTTTACCATTGCATATGCAGGAGGGTTTACACAATAAAGCCTCAGGTTAGCAAATGCTTTTCACAGAATAAGAAACTGTATTTGACTTGTGAATGCTATATTGTTTCAAAGCTGTTGCTTTATAAATAAATGTTTTACTTCTGCATTTTACATTAGCTAACATGCCTTGGTTGCATCTGAAGAAATGTGAAATTTAAAGAAATGACAATCACTTCAACTGAACAAAAAATCACTCCCACGGTGTATCTTAAATGGCAGTTCATACTGAGTCACTTGATTGATGTGACTCTGCCTATTGCCCTTCAAGTGCTATAAACAGATATTTATCCACTCCACATCCAGCACATTAGTTTGTGGAAAGGTACAATTATTTCTGCAAGTAAATCTACCAAATGTTAGAAATGAGTTAGGAGGCAGCAACATGGAGATTGAGTTCTGAAAGTTTTAGGATGGAAAAAGTTGGTAAAGAAAACAGCAGAGAGAAAGAGAGAAGGAACATTAAAAATTCTTCAACCCAAATCGTGATAGGCTCAGGGTTGGGGAGAAAACAAGGTTTTGCATTTTTATGATAGCTCCTGGTTCTGATGCTGTCATTTGCATATCAGCTCACTTTTCCATTAGATCTCAGGTCCCTGACAGGTCAGCACTGACGGTACAGGAGATGCAGCTGAACAAATATCCATTTTTTAAACAAGGTAAAAGAAATGTTTTAAACTGAAACTGCTGCCACTAATATCTAGCTGTGTTTCCACCAATCTGTGTGGTTACATCTTAATGCTTTCCTGTATTAATAGCCTTTCCTGAAATCTCCTGATGTGCTCTGTTTGATTAATTCATTCCCCTTGGCCATCAGTGATCTAGAGAATTCCTGAAAAGTCATCTTGCCATTCAACGATGCTGTGACACAGCCTGGTGCAGCGTCATTTGATGAATAGGAAGAGTCTTAGCCTCCGCTGGTAGTACACCTAAGGCTGCAGTGAAACCACCATTTGCAGATGAGGCATATTTTTGCCTCTGGGAAAATGCAGGCATCAGCTGTCAGTTCATTTTGAGTTTACAAAATGAGCTAAGATTCAGGAAATTGTTTTATACCCTTCAGAAATGATCACAAAGGTGTTATCTTTGTCTCTTACATACTCAGGAAGACTTGCAAAAGTCTTCCCCATCTAATCTTGTCCAATTATGTCTCTTTATGATAACCAGTGGGAAGGAACAGTATTGCCCATCAGCACTTAGTGCTGAAATATGACTCAGGAAATTATCCTCAGTTGAATGATTCATTTCCAAGTCTCCTCAATTCGTTTGAGTGATATTACATCATATGTGCACAACTGCAGGGTTAACTAGGTATTATTTGTTAAGCATTTATTATGTACCATGCCCAGGACTAAACATTTTACATTCATTGACTCATTTAAGCCTCATAAATACAATTTGAGGTAAATACTATTATTATCTCACTTTATGGATATTCAAGAACAATATTTAGTAGAAGAATTAAAACACAAATTTGTCTTACTCCAGGCAGACATATAACTATTGTAGAATGATTCTAGGAGAGGCTAAGACTACAGATTCTAGGTCATGTCAACCACTGTAATGATGGGGTCCAGGATATGCTACCCCAAACTATGGTAACTTGGCATGTTGAATATTTTAAACTGAAGGTGTTTGGTAAAATCAAAGAGGCAGGAAGTTCACTCTGACCTTCTCCCTGTCCTTACCCCCTGAAACAGATCATATATCCCTTATGAGATGTACCCTCCCTATACCCAGAGGAAAGAAGAATCCTTTCCTTTGAAGACATAGGGACACAAAGAAGAATCCTAATAAGCAGGCCTTGATAAGTTCCCCGTATTTATTACAGTACCTCATACTCCTTAACCTGTACTATTTTCCCCTAACTGTCCACTCATTATCAAACCAAGCACAAAAATGCTCATGGCCAACTGTTTCTGTGGGTCATCACTTCCTTGTGAAGTCTGCCATATCACACAAAACTTATTAATAAGTGGGTGTACTTTTCTCTGGTTAGTCTGTCTGTCAGTTTAGTTTTCAGACCCAGCAACCCTAAGATGGTCAAGAATAATTCCCCAGCTCGGGCAGTGGTCCCAGTTGATGCTAAGCACAGCACTCTACAGTGGACATCATACTATCATTTATATAAGGAAACTGAAGTTCCAAGCATTTACATGACTGGCCTAAGTTAGGGCTGTTAAATGGGGTGAAAACACAGGATATAGTTCAGATGATAGCAAAAAATATTTTAATATAAGTATGTCCAAAAAATAATTACTTCTCTGAAATTCAAATTTAACTTGTGTTTGTATGGCAACTTTAGGCTGAAGTACCAGTTATGGTGTAACACGGGCTTCTCCTCAGAGCCCAGGGCTCTTTCCACTACTCCATGGGAGGGGTCTACACTCCCAACCCAGAGCTGTAAATGGACAGGTATAGAAACTGCCTCAGTCAGAACATCACATAGCCGTGGAAGCTAACATTTGGCACTAGAGCCACATCACCTTTGTAGTTGGAATCTAATGCATACACCTTGGGGTCAAACATTACAACTTTTTTTAATAAGTCAACTTAGCATTTTTTTGTAAGTCCTTCTTCTCATAGGATAGTGGAAATACAGCTTTCTGACCCTCTCGCTGGATGTGCCAACATGAACACAGAAATACAATAGAAAGTGTATATTGGTCTGGGCCTCATTCCTGACACTGGGTTCCTAAAGCCCTGGGAATTTCCTGGGTAATAGCAGCATCTTTTAATGTAAGTAGGTGGTTCTGGGTGGGCACTGCTTGGGTGCCTGAAAGGCAGAAAGCCCAAGCCATGACTAGAAGCTTGGAATTTTCAGCCTCACCCCTCCATTCTCCAGAGAAAGGGGAGCAGATAAAAACAGAGTAAATAATAGGTCATACCTGTGTCTCAACAATTGGAGTTTGGAGAGATTCAAGGTTGGTAAACACATCCATGTGGTGTACTGGGAGGGTGATGAGTCACAACCCCACAGGGATGAATGAAGCATTCTGCTGGCCCAAGGGAGATACCTCACTGTAACAAAAAAGCGTTATAAACCATTTCTCACATGCGGTAGACCTTCTGTAACCTCCATTGATCATGGCACCAGCTTCACTGGGCAAATCGTACAAGTCTTAATGAAAGGTAATGGATGTACCCCAGTTTGCTAATGCATTCATCTACTGAAGCACATCCTGATTTCCTTATGTTTTTAGCCATTATGAATAGAGGTACTGTGTAAAATTGCATGGTGAATTTTGTTGAGACACAGTTTTTCAAAGCAGTTGTCTAAATAACAGCGTCGCAATTCTTGGATCCTAAAGTGAGACTTATCTTTTCAATGGTAAGATAGTTTTTAAAGGTTCTTTTTTGTTTTATGGATTTTTGTGTATCTTGAGTACAAATACTTTATAAAATATGTATTTGCCAACATTTTCTCCCAGTGCGTAATATGTATTTGGGTTCTTTGAACAAGATTTTATAGAGTAGAAATCTTAATTCTATAAATCCCACATGATGTATCCTTTTTCTTTTTTGTATATGGTTTTGGTGTTGGGGGTTAAAAGTCATCAGCAAGAGTGTATAGATTTTCTTGCTTTTACATAGAATTTTTATAATTTTGCACCTAAAAATTGTCTATGGAGAATGTTGAGTGAATTTTTGTGTAAGCTGTAAAGCTTGTGCGTACCTTCATTGCATTCTGTATGTTCTCCAACAAATTATACAAGACATGGGAAATTCCTGTAAATTGGGGTTTGATTTTCCAAAATTTTGTTATTCATCAATCGAGCTACGAGAGGGCGCCACCTTCCTCGAGCTATGAGCCCTCGTCCCATATCACATAAAACTTAGAAATAAGTGGGTGTAGTCCGCCCACCGTGGCCCTCAGTCGACGCCATTGCCCTGTCTGTGGACCTCCGTGGCGCATGCGCGATCAGGCCCAGGACATCCTTCTGGTTCTGGTGGAAGCCGGGATTCCTCAGGCTCCCGTGCGGCACCGTCCAGGACACTGCCATCCGCGGCCGCCGTGAAAGCTCGGTTTTCTTAGGAGCCATGGGACGGAAAGGTGAGGAGAGGCTCCCCGTGCGTCGCCTGCAGAGCGCTCCCCTTCACGGGCCTGTGGAGGAAGGCCTGCGGCAGGGAAAGGCGTCTCAGTTGAATTTGGGGGAGCGGCTGACGCGACGGGTGGAGTTGAGGGGGCGGGTGAGTCCGGGACACAGCTGAGTCCGTGCCGGGGCGGGTGAGCCTCGCCCAGCGCGTCCCCGGGAGCCCGTGCACTGGATGGATTGGCCGCACCGGCGGGAGGCCCTCCAGGCTCCAGACGTCCTTCCTGACAATGCTCTGAGATGGTAATGGGGCAGAGGGCACTTGGTTGCTGAATGGCCTGCTTACCTGGGGTTCAGGTCTTGCGGTGTGCTGAGCACACAGGTTGATTTCCTGAGAAGAGTCCCCAGTGTGGGGTCCGCCTGGGAGACTCTCCCCAGGCTAAGCACGGCACTGACACAGCCCAGCTTCCCGAGGGCTGACCCCCATCCGTGGCCTGTGCCCGTGCCTCGTGTGCTGCTTCCAAGGGAAGAGCTGGATTGGTGAAGCAGAGGGCGCCCCGTGTTCTGTTACCACACCCGCTTCTGCTTGGGCGCCACACGGGGTCTCGGTTGCTGCAGCACTGCATTGTAATGGGATGAAAGGGTGACATGATCCTGCTCTGCTTTCCCAGGACAGCTGTGGGGATGCGGTCCCGTCCAGTTCAACCAAGCCTGCAGGGTGTTTGCTTAGTTTCTGTGAGAAGTGCGATGGAATTTTGGTGAGGGTCGCAGGGGTTGTGCACATTGCTGTGTGTGGAGGGACTTGCAACAACCTAACTCTTCCCGTCCACATCTGCAGGGTCCACAATTTTCAGGTCTCCCACCTCCTCGGTTAAGTTTGTTCTTAGGTACCTGTAACTTCTGGAGAAAATTACTGAACTAAATACCTTTGAGCCGAAATCAGTCAAAGGGAGAAATAAAGTGGGAGAAACCCGTTTGTTACTTACTAGTAGTCATCCACTTCAGCTTGCCCGTGTCTGTCACAACCAGGCTTCAGAAGAAGGGGCCCCACCGAACTTCTCCAGTCCAAATATGCCCTCGCTCTCCCTCGTAATTACCTGTTGATAGAGAGATGGGCTATTTCTCTCCACTTCTTGGAAGCACCTACTGATGTGGAGATGCACGAAGGCTAGGTGAGATACTTTGGAAATACTACAGTTTTTTCCACAGCACTTTAGTCTTATTTATTTATTTCCTTGGTATCATTAATCTACAATGACATGAGCAACATTATGGTTACTAGTTTCCCCCCATCATCAAGTCCTCAGCACACACCCCATTACAGTCACTGACCATCAGTGTAGTAAGATGCTGTAGAATCACTAGTCTTCTCTGTGATGGACAGCCCTCCCCATACCTCTCCTGGCACATTATGTGGGCTAATCATAATGCCTTTCCCCGCTTACCCTCCCTTCCCACCCTCCCTCCCCAGGGCCTTTCTCTTTGGTAACTGTTAGTCCATTCTTGTGTTCTGTGAATCTGCTGCTGGTTTGTTTCTTCCGTTTTTTTTCTTTATTCTTACACTCCACGTATGAGTGAAATCATTTGGTACTTGACTTTTTCCGTCTGGCTTACTTCACTGAGCATAATACCCTCTAGCTCCATCCAAGTTGTTGCAAATGGTAGGAGTTGTTTTATTCTTACACAACACTTTCTTCTTTATGATGCACTTGTAAAGGGCATTATTTTCTTAATCTCTGATGGTTCGTTATTAGTGAATACAAGCAAACGACTTTTATAAGTTGGTTTGGTATCTTACAAGTTTACTGAATTCATTTTTAGTTCTAACAGGACTTTGGTGAAGTAGGGTGGGAAATTGGAATTCTAAAATTCCACTGTTTGTACCCCAGGTCTTCCCAACATCCAAGGCCAAGTGGCTGCAGGGGAACCTCCCACAGGCTTTCTAATGAGCCCTGGACCCCTGCAAGGTGCCATTTGTTTGAACTGGGTGGAAGGGCTTGGCCTCTCTTAACAGGATGTTATGTCTGCTGTGCTTTTCTTATGGTTATTTTGCAAACTAATTTACTTTCCAGCAATTAAAAACCTACAGAAAACTTGTAGTGTCAGTACAGATTCACTTTATACTGAATTTCCTAGCATCTCACTTTGCCACAGTTTCCACTTCACACGAAATTTCTGTGGTGTCTACCCCAAACAGGGACACGCTTCCAGAGAAACAACATCTGACTGCAAATGAGGGATGTATTAGGGTCTCCACATGATAATCCAATTCACAGAACCACCACAGCTGTCACCATCCGCTCCAGCTTAGTGCACATGTCTTACTATCCTGATGCAGTTTCCTTTTTCTGGAACTGTTCCCGAGACTTTACCTCAGTTGGTTTCTCTGGGACTTTGAATAAGCAGGATCACATAATATTTGTCCTTCTTGGAGGGGCGCATTTCCATGAGCATAATGGCTTTGTGGGTCCATCTGTGCAGCAGGTTCTAGGACTCCTTGTTTACTCCACTGTGTAGAGACCACATTGCTTTCATCTGTCTGTGGTCACCCGGGTCGTCTCCCCATTTTGGCTGTTGTTACTCATGCAGCTGTAAACAGAGGTGTGAAATATCTACATCCCTGCTTTCCTGTCATTTGCGCAAATGCCCTGAAATGGAATTGCTAATTATATGTTAACTATGATCGAGTTTTGGGGGACACTCTTCACACACAGTGTTTTCAAATCAGCTTTGGACCATTCTTCTTTATTTCTATATTTGGCAGAATAATGTAGTTTATGGATCAACCCTGTTTTGTTCATCTGTTCATCCCTTGATGGGCATTTGAGTTGTTTCTACCTTTTTACTGTGGTGAGCAGTGATGCTAAGAACTCTTGGGCCAGTTTCTGTTTGAACAGCATTTTCATTTCTCTGTGGTATTTATCTAGGATCGGTTCTTTACCCACAATTAGGTAACTGTATTATATATTATGAGGAAATGCCAAGCTGTTGTATACAAGCTGCATGTTTTATATTTCCACAAGCCAAGGTTAGGGGCTCTAATTCCTATGCATCCTTGGTAACATGTGATTTTGAATTTCCCTGAGTATGGCCAATGCCATGTGCTTGCATTGGGTGGGGGTCTCTGTGGTCTAATTTGCATTTCCATAGCAACTGATGCTGTGTGAGACCTCTTCATGTGCTTGTTGAACATTTGTATGTCTTACTTGGAATCTTAATCCACTTTAAACATTTGTCTTTTCTTGTTGCCTTGTACTAGTTTGTGGTGTTTCCTGGGTTACAGGCTCTTTTAAGATGTACAACGTGGAGATATTTCCTTTCATTATGTGACTGTTTTTTCACTTTCTGGTTAGTGACTTTTAACGCAGAAAAGTTTTTAATTTTATGCTCTCTTCTGTTGCTTGTCCTTTGGTGTCAGATCTGAGAAATCATGGCTAAATCCAAGGTCATGAACGTTTATCCTCATGTTTTCTTCCAGACTCTGTTGTTTTTTAAATATTATGTAAGCCCTTTGTCTTTTCTGAGTTAATTTTTGTTTGTGATATGTGTTAAGGGTTCAGTTTCATTCATCTGCATATGGACAGCTATTTGCCCAGCACCGTTAGCAAGGAAGACAATTCTTTCCCTAATTTAATTTTGTCCACCCTTGTCAGAAAGCAAGTGACTGTATATAGTTTGGGTCACTTCTGGGCTTTCCACTCACTTCTGTTGATCTGTGAATACAGTTGACCCTTGAACAAAATGGGGGGTTGTATAGCTGACATACGACAGAGTCAGAATACACATAAAATATCTCTCTCCCCCCAAACTTAAGTATTATCCTAATCTCATTGCTTATTTTTACTGGAAGACTTACCAATAATATAAAGAGTTAACACATACTTTGTACATTACACATGTTTTGTGCTGTATTATAACTGTAAGGTAAGCTAGAAAAATCAAGTGTTTTTAATTGTCTTAAGTCTTATGTGAGAGGTACCCTCCCTATACCAAGAGGAAAGGAAAATCCTTTTCTTTGAAGACAAAGGGACAGAAAGAGGAATCTTAATGAGCAGGCCTTGATAAGTTCCCCTATTTACGACACTATCTCATACTCCTGAACCTGTCATATTTCTCCACAAATGTCCACTCCTTATCAAACCCAGCACAAATTGCTCAGGGCCAACTGCTTCTCTGGGTCTTCACTTCCTTGTGAAGTCTCCCATATCACATAAAACCTATTAATAAATGGGTGTGCTTTTCTCTGGTTAATCTTTGTCAGTTTCATTTTCAGACCCAGCAACCCTAAGAGGGTCAAGAACAACACCCCCAGCCCTTGCAGTGTTCCCAGTTGATACTAAGCACAGCACTCTACAGTGGGCATTATTCTATCTCTCAGATTTGTAAATTGAAGCTCCAAGCATTTAGATGACTGGCCTAAGATAGGGCTGCCAGTCTTGGGGTAAAAACACAGGATATAGTTCAGATGATAGCAAGAATTATGTTAATATAAGTATGTCCAAAAAATTATTTGTTCTGTGAAATTCAAATTTAACTTGTGTTTCTATGGCAACTTTAGACAAAAGTCCCAGTTCTTTTGTAAGATAGACTTTTTCTCTGAGCCCAGGGCTCTTTCTACCACTACAAGGGAGGGGCCTACACTCTCCACCCAGACCTGCGAATGGAGAGTCATAGAAACTGCCTCGGTCAGACCCTCAAAAAGCTGTGGAAGCTAATACTTGTCACTACACCCATATAGACTTTTAGTTGGAATCTAATCCACACACGTTGGGGTAAAACATTATAACATTTTAAAGAATTAAACAGTTTTTGTTGTAAATCCTCCTTATCCAAGGATAGCAGAAGCAGAACTTACTGACTCTCTTCCTGGGATGTGCCACTGTGAACACAGAAATACAACAGAAAACATATTCTGGTCTTTGCCTCATTCCTGATCCTGGGCTCCTAAATCCTTGGGAATCTCCTGGGTAAGAGATTCTTTTATACTAAGTAGGTGGTTCTGGGTGGGTTCTGCTCAGGTGTCTGACAGGCAGAAAGCCCATGCCATGATTAGAAAGTTGGAATTTTCAGCCTAAACCCTCCATTCTCCAGAGAAAGTTGAGGAGAAAAAAATGGAGTTAATAATACATCATACAAGTGTCTCAAAATATGGATTTTGGAGAGCCTCCAGGTTGGCAAACATATCCATGTCGTGTACTGGGAGGGCGATGTGTTCCAACCCCACAGGGAAGAATGAAGCCTTCTCCTGGCCCAAGGCCAAAGCCTTCATAATTACAAAGAAGCTGTTAGAAACCATTTCTCATTTGCGGTACACCTGTGAGCACCAGTGATCAAGGCACCAGCTTCACTGGGCAAATCACTGTACATTTCACTGTACAAATTGTAGTGAAATGTAATGGATGTACCCCAATTTGCCAAAGCATTCATCTGCTGAAACACATCCTGATTTCTTTAAGTTTTTAGCCTTTATGAATAGAGCTATTATGTAAAACTGCATGGTGGCTTTTGTTGGGACATAGTTTTTCAAAGCAGTTGTATAAATACTGGTGATGCAATTCTTGAATGTCATGTTGAGACCTTTTTTAATTGTAAAATATTTTTAATGGCTCATTTTTGTTTTATGTATCTTTGTATATCTTGAGTACAAATCCTTTATCAAAAATGTATTTTGCAAATATTATCTTTTAGTTTGTGTCTTGTGTTTGGGTTCTCTGAGCAAGGTCTTTTAGAGTAGAAATTATAACTCTATAAAGCACATGTGATTATTTTTCTTTTGTGGATAGGCCTTTGGTGTTGGGTTCATCAAGGTTGTGTAGATTTTCTTGCTTTAGCTACAAATTTTATAATTTTGCATCTAAAATTTGACTATGAAAAAATTTTTTATGAGTGTACCACTAAAAATTATTTTTAATTAAAATATTATTGACATACACTCTTATGAAGGTTTCACATGAAAGAACACTGCGGTCACTACATCCGCCCATATTATCAAGTCCCGTCCATGCCTCATTGCAGTCACTGTCCATCAGTGTAGTAAGATGCCGCAGAGTCACTTCTTGTCTTCTCTGTTCTACACTGTCTTCTCTGTGGTCCCCCACACCATGTGTGCCAATCATAATACCCCTCAATACCCTTCTCCCTCCATTCTCACCTGCCCTCCCACACCCCTCCCCTTTGGTAACTGCTAGTCCCTTCTTGGAGTCTGTGCGTCCGCTGCTGTTTTGGTCCTTCATTTTTACTTTGCTGTTATACTCCACAAATGAGGGAAATCATTTGGCATTTGTCTTTCTCCACCTTGCTTATTTCACTGAGCATAATATCTTCCAGCTCCAACTATGTTGTTGCCTATGGTAGGATATGTTTTTTCCTATGACTAAGAAGTATTCCATTGTGTTTATGTACCACACCTACTTTATTCATTGATCTCCTGATGGACACTTAGGTTGCTTCAATATCTTGGCTCTTGTAAAAAGTGCTGCAACAAATATAGTGGTGCATATGTCTTTTGGAATCTGAGAAACTATATTCTTTGGGTAAATTCCTAAGAGTGGAATTACCGGGTCAAATGGTATTTCTATTTTTAGTTTTCTAAGGAACATGCCTATGGGGAATTTCGAGTTAATTTTGGTGTAACTTGTAAAGCCTTTGCCTACTTCATTTCATTCATTTCACACTTAAAGTGGAGAAGACACAAGAAATTTGTGCCCATTGTGGCATGAATTTCCAAAGATTTGTGGTTCATCAGTTTAGCCACAAGGGGGCACCACCTTCACTGAGTTGTAAGCACGCATCCTGCAATGCTCACCGTGACCCGCAAGCGGCGCCTCTGCCCTCTTTGTGGATCAGCAGAGCTCATGCGCTGTCAGGACGCAGGCCTTTTCTCCCGGCTCTGACCGGTGCCGGTATTGCTCCGGATCCCCTGCAGCTCCGTGCCACCGCGGGCCGCGTCCACAGGGGCACCTCGGTTTCCTGAGGAGCTGCAGTACGGAAAGGTAAGGAGAAGCTTTCCGTGCATATCCTACTGAGCGCTCCTCTTCAGGGCCCGGGAGAGGAAGGCCTGCGATGGTTAACTGAGTATTTGTGGAGTCTGGGCCACGACGGGTGCAGCTGAGTTCAGGGTGTGGCGGACGGCACTCAGGGAGAGTTCGGGCCCGTGCTGAGACAGGGCTGGGGAGGGTATGTGGTGTCCAGCGCTTCCCCGGCAGCCTGTGTCTCCACGCTGCGTGCCTCGGGCCCCTTGCAGTGGGTGGATTGTCCACACCTGCGGGACACCTTCCAGGCTGCAGGCATCCTTCCTAACAAGGCTCTGAAATGAGAATGGGGGCGGAGGGGAGATGGCTGCTTAAGCGGCTCGCTTACCTGTGCTTCAGCCTTTGCTGAGCGCCCAGCACACAGGGTGGTTTCTTGCGAAGGGTCCCCGAGGTGGGGTCCACCTGGGAGGCCCCCCTGGGCACAGCATGGTGCTGAACCAGCCTGGCTCCTTGAGGGTGGCCAACACCCACTGCCTGCGACCGGGGCCAAGTGAGCCGGTTCTTCATGCCGAGCAGGTTGGGGGATGAAGGGCACTTGGTGTTCTGTTTAGACTCCCGCTTCTGCTTGGGCGAAACATGGGGTCTCCGTTGCTACAGGTCCACAGTTTAGTGGGAGGTCACGGCACGATGCCCGGGCTCTGCTTTCTCATGTCGGCTGTGGGGATGGGGTCCTGTGTGGTTCTATCCAGCCTGTTGGGTGTTTGCTTCTTTGTGAAGTGTGGTGGAATTTCGATGGGGGGGTCCCACGGAGTCTGAAGGTTCCTGTTGGTCGACAGGACTTGTAATAACCTAACCCACCCCCGCCCCATCCTGGTCTGCATTGTCCACAGTGTTTAGGCCTCAAGCTTCAAGCCTCCCGCCTCATTGGTTAGGCTTCTCCTTAGGTACTTCATTCTTTACGATGCAGTTGTAAAGGGCATTGTTTTCTTAATGTCTCTTCCTGACGGTTGGTTATTGGTGAACAGAAGTAAACAACTTCTGTATGTTGATTTTGTATCCTGCTAGATTATTGATTTTATTTTTAGCTGTAACAGGTTTTTGGTGGAGCAGTGTAGTAACTGGAATTTAAAAATCCCAGTGTTCCACTCCAGGTCGTCCCAACACCCAAGCCCCATGTCTGCAAGGGAATTTTACCACGTGCCTTGTAGTGACTCCCGCAGGCTAAGTAGTGGTCCAATTCGTGTGAACTGTATGGGGAGGGCTTGGCCTCTGTGACAGGGTGTGATGTCTGCTCTGCTTTTCTGGTGCAGGACCGACGTGGTTGTTCTGCAAAGTAATTTACTTTCCAGCAATTTCAAGCACACAGAAAACTTGCAGTGTCAGTACAAACACTCTTTACACTAAATGTCCCATGGTCCCACTTTACCACACCTGCCACTTCACACAAAATTCTCTTGGCCTCCACCCTAAATAGGGACAAGTTTATAGGGAGCCACCACCTGACCCTAAATGAGGGAAGTATTAGGGTGTCCACATGATAATCCAGTGCACAGACCCAGCACAGCGGTTTCCATCTACCCCAGCTGTGTGCAAATGTCTTTCTATTCTGATCACATTTCCTTTTTCTGGAACTCTTCCAGGGACATTAGCTCAGATGGGCTCCACCAGATCTCACGTAAGTGGGATCACATAGTATTCATCCTTCTGTGACTGGCACATTTCACTGAGAAAATTGGCTTTAGGATTCATCCATGCAGCAGGTGCCAGGATGCCCTTGTTCACTCCACTGTGTGGAGAGGACACTTTGTTCATCCATTTGTCTGTGGACACGTGGGTCTTCTCCACCTTTTAACCATTGTGAGTCATGCAGTTGTGAGCATAGGTGTCCAAATATCTAAGTCCCTGATTTTGGCAGATGCCCTGTTGTTTATGCAGATGCCCTGAAATGGAATTCCTGCTCATATATTAACTGTATCTTCAAGTTTCTGGGGACACCTTCCCCACTCTCCACACCGTTTTCCAGGAGGCTGTGGACCATTTTCCTTACTCTATATGGCAGAAAAATACAGTTTATGGATCAACCCGTTTTTATCCATCCATTCACCCCTTGATGGGCATTTGAGTTGTTTCTGACTTTTTGCTGTGCTGATCAATGCTGCCAAGAACTCGTGGGCCAGTTTCTGTTTGAACATCATAGTCATTTCTTTGAAGTATTATCTAGGAGTGGATGTAGAACCACAATTAAGTAATTGTATTTTATCTTTATGAGGAAACACCAAGGTGTTGTACACAGGCTGCACGTTTTACATTTCCACAAGCAAAGGTTAGGGGCTCCAGTTCTTCTGCATCCTTGGCAATGTGTGATTTTCAGTTTTCCTGAATATAGCCATTCCCATGTGTGTGCAGGGAATTCTATGGGACACCTTTCCATGTGCTTGTTGGAGCATTTGTATGTCTTGGTGTCTCTCATCCATTTAAAAAGTTGGGATGTTGCCTTGTTGCACTGTACAAGTTCATGGTGTATTCTGGATAACAGGCTCTTGTCAGATGTACAGTGTGCAGATATTTTCCTCTATTCCGTGACTTTTTCACTTCTTGGTTGGAATCTTTTGATGCAGAAAAGATTTTAATTTGGAGGAAATTAATTTATTCTTTCTCTTGTTGCTTGTACTTTGGTTTCAGATCTGAGAAACCATAGCTAAATCCAAGGTCATGAAGACTTATCCCCATGTTTTAACTATTACATGTAAGCCGTTATGTATTTTGAGTTAATTTTTGTATGTGATATAAGTTAGGATTCATTTTCATTCTTCTGCATGTAGACAGGATGTTGCCAAGCACCATTTACTGGAAAGACACTTTCTCTCCATAAGTTAATGTTGTCCACCCTTGTCAGAAATCAACTGGATATTTCCATTCAGGTATGTTGATCTTTATATACAGTCGTCCCTTGAACAACATGGGGGCTAGTGGTGCTGACTCCCCCACAGAATCACAATCTACATAAAACATGTGACTCTGCCAAACCTTTGTTATCCTAAAACTGATTGCCTATTTTGCCTGGAAGCCTTACCAATAATATAAACACTCGATTAACAATATTTTGTACATTATACCTACTATGTGCTATATTCTTACAGTAAAGTAAGCTAGAGAAAAGGTAACGTTTCAAATTGTTGACTTAACATTTTCCCAACATATTTGCGGGGAAAAATCAGTTTAAGTGGACCTGTGGAGTTCACATGAGTACTCTCCAAGGGTCAGCTGTGTATCTTTATGACAGTGTCACAGTGTTTCATTTACTGCTCTCTTTGTACTAAGATTAGATTTTGGGAAGCCTGTGCCTCCAGCTTTGATTTTCTTTTTCAAGATTCTGCTCAAGGGCTCATTGTGGTCCCTTGCAATTTAATATGTGACAGGATCAGCAGGAGCAATTCTTCCTAAAAAGCTTTGGGAATTTTCATACGAACCACATTGAGGCTGTAGGGTGCATTTGTGCCATTGCCATCTTAGAGATATTAAGTCTGCCATCACCACAGCAGGACCTTACATTTATTTTGCTTTTCTTTATTTTTCCTATTATCAATGTTTTATAATTTTAAATGCATAATACTTGCACTTAAACTAAGTCTGCTCCCATGTATATTATTAATGTTGACATTATTTAGTAGAGAATTTAAAAATTCCTTTTTTGATTATTCATTGCTAATGTATACAAGGAAAACATGTTTGTGTAATGTTCTTGTTTCTTGTAACTTCCCTTAGTTAATTTAGAACCTTACATTTGGAATTTAAGGGTTCAGAGCGTGGGGATTTAAGAATTTAGATATTTAGGATTAAAATAATACTGCCTAATATTTAATAAATGGAAGATTGGAACACAGTGAAGAGTAGGGTTTGTCATAGGGGTATTGTTTGAAATAAGACAATAGGAAGAGAAGTGGTTAGAACTATGGATAGAGTACATGAACGGGTTAGGGTATGGGAATAGGTTAGTGTTAGGGTTAGGGTAATGTGATGGAGTGAGGCTATCAAATACAGCTAGGAGGCTTCAAACAAAATCCAGCCCTTTTCGACAACTTCCTCAGACTTTGCAGGCATGAAAGTGGTCTCAGGCTGCCTGGTAGTTCTGATGGGTTCAGAACCCTAGGTGGAAAATCTTTCTGGCCACCCAGATTTATTATCATCTGCTCTCCAGTGCTGCAGTGGACAAGTCTGAGGTCGTTTTCCTTGATATTTTGCATGTTTTTGTCATTTTCTTCTGTGCTAGTTTTTTAGGTATCTTACTCATGTTTTTCCGAGAAATTGTTGGTGAATTAACCACAATGTAAACTATTTTTCCTTCATTGAGTTGAGTGCTCAGTGGGTCCTTATAACCTAAGAATTATGTTTTTGAGTTATTTAATATGTTCTTATAGTATTTCCTTTGAAGATTTTCTCCTTTTTCCCTTTTTTTTGACTGCATATTAATTTTGGTATAAAACATTTCAATATTGACTTTCCAGTGTTCTTAACTTTTTTTTTGTATTGTCCCCTTCTCTAAATTTTTATTCTCCTTTCCGTGAGATTTCTTTAACCTCTGAATCCTTCCCTTGATTTTTTTGTTTCTTTTCCATTCTTCCTGATTTTTTTCTTTTAAATAATAGGCTCTTATGTGATGAATGCAGCATCTTAGCTCAATGGAGATATTAAATATGATTTCTTTGAAGTTTTCTTCTTTTACCAGTGTTGTCTATTTCCACTATTATACTTTTTTTCACGTTATTTTGGTCTTTTCTCCTAATTATTGTGGGCTTACTCAGATGTCTGGTGATCCTTCTCTTTCGCTTATTTAAGAGGTGAGGCACTGGAGATCTATCAAGAAATGGAGTGTGCCCATTTGTGGCACGTGCGCCTATATGTCTGTGGGCTTGTTTTCTGCCAGACTTTGTAGGGTGACTGGGTCCCCAGGTGGAATTCTCATTGCAGATACTAATAGTTTATCTGTAAGTCTTTTCAGTAGATGGGTTAATTTTCCCATAGGATGGCCCCTTGATCTCTTGTTTTGGGAATATCAGTCCAGATACTGGAGTTCTTGACCTGTTTGGATAGAGTTCCTGTAGGCCTGGAGGATCTCGTGCTCTGACATGCACATGTGTACTTTCTAACCTGGTTTTCACCCCTATTTTCTTCACTGCCGGTGTTACGACATTGTTGCTCTACAAAAAAGGGGAAAGTGGAGTAGACTTGGAGTCTTACTGCTCCTTTCACAGGCTTTCAAATGGTCTACTGTTTCTGCCTTTGCCCACAAGCCACCTTCACAGGTGGTCCTGCAGCCTGTTTATGTTGATGCTGCCTCCTCAGACACTGAGGTTTGTCCATCCTCTGTGTCTCACATTCATCACCATTTCAACATACATTTTGCATATGTTGTTGTGTATCTAGATGTCTCCTACATTTGCTTTAAAAAATGGATTTCAGTTTTTTCTAAAGGCTTGTTCTGTTGACTTTTCAAGAAAATAAAGTTGGTAGAGACATCTCTGCTCTATCATCATAAAAGTAGAAGCCCTTTGAACAGAAGAATTTCAAAGGATTTTGAGTAGAGAAATGTATTGAATGAAAAGAGAATGTAATGTTATGAAAGTCCTCTGTCTTTACTTTCACCTCTTTGTGACTTTCTAAATCTCTGTGCATCTTTGCCCTACAGTATCTGTGGGAGTTTGTTCAGATAGACTGGAAGCTGGTTAGAGGCTTTCATATTGACTAAACTGTGCCAGATAAATGGCTTATTTTCTGCTTGGGTATTGTTAGCCCCATAATGCTGGGGTGTACACTCTCTCCTTACTCTGTTCTGGCATGAGTTTGGAAGACAGTGTCTGCTCTGATCAAGGTCAAGCAGGTTTGACAGACAAAAGCAAAAGGCTTAGAGGGCAACTAACCATGGCCTCATTCATTCCACCTGCTTTTGTGCAGCTTGCTTAAACCATGATGGTCTATGACTAGTCTTATCTGGTGATAATGTGTGGAAACCTACCGCATCGCAAGTGGCAGGATCCAGTCATCATGAAGATTCTGTTTCCTGGAACTCGCTGGAAACTTACTTATTTTAAACGGAATGAGCTAGACCTGCAGTCATAAATGGCTACTAAGCTCCTTGGTATCCACTGTGGAAAATTGCCTTCTCTCTGTCCTCAGCATTTGAATATGCTGTCTATTGTGAGGAATTCTCCACTGAAAAGAAGCTCCCTTTTATGCCCACTCGGTTCTTCCCACCCCAGAATCTGAACACTGAGGGAACAGCACAGAAACACAGGACCAGTTGGAGGTGGTAGTAAGTGCACAGGGGTGATGGGCTGATCCTGGGGTAAGGCAAGGTGTGTTCTTGGGTACAGTCATGGAAATTCCTTCTAAGTAAACTGGTCCTCTGCCTTTAGTGTGAATTCTGTGACCTCCTACTGGACCGCCACGGTTTCCTTTCCCTTTTAAGTTGCCAGTGTTCATTTCTGTTGTTTGTAGTTAAGAACCGGATTTGCACAGACTGGTTGATCTTGCGATTTCCCTCTGGTGACCCACCGTGAGCTAGATTTCTCTCTTGAAATGGTGTCCCAACACCTAGTCTTTTCTGAGGAGCTTTAGTGTCTGATTCGGACTTTAGGAAGCTCAAGTCCTCATGTTCAAGGTTTTTAAACTTTGTTTTATGTCTGTGGAACTCGTATGTGTGGAATGCACCAGAAATGAAAACACACACATCTACTACACAAAAGGAGAATATTTGCTCCCCTTTCTTTCCTTGTCATACCTTTTCAGGGAAGAAATGATGTGGGTTTCATTAAATGTTTTTTTAATTTTGTTTTTCATTAAAAATTTTTCTTGTGGTAAAAAAATATTACAGAATTTACTATCTTAACTGCTTTTAATTGTACATTTTAGTAATGTTAAGTTTATTCACATTGTAAAACACAGTTCCAGAATTTTTTCACGTAAGTCTTGTTTGATTATAAAGAAAGGAAGGCTCAGTTGAGAGAAAGAAGACTGTTTTTATAGAAGAATAATCTTTTGGCCATTTTCCATGAAGCAACTTAAAAGATTATTTACCTTTTAAAACTTTTGAATTTTTGTAATTTTAGATGATACTTGTGGAGTATTAAGTGTGTACCCAAGCATTGGTTATATTGGTAGCCCAATAAGTTTATATAAAAGTTTCCTTGTGTAAGTAATGATTTGGGGCCAAGTGTGACAACATTTCCCCAATTTACTTTGTTAATTGGAGCCTGAAGTAGACTGGAGATGGTTGCAGCTGGTCTTGAGGAGGAGCAGAAAGGCTCATTACCCAGCAGTGGTTCATTGTGGCATCTCTTCTCCTTTTCTTTTCCATGAATGGAGACAAGATGTATTAGAATCTTGTTACCACTGGTGGAGGCTCAGAATTGCACCACAAAATCTCCTACGTTTTATGAAGCTGTGTTATTCCCAAGTGAAGTGTTTATGTAAGACTTTTGGGATTATCATTGTGAGGGATATATTTAGTGTATTTGGGTTTGTCTTTTGAAGCATGAGGGACCAACTCTCTTAATTAGCAGATTTTCAAATCCCTAATTCACACATATATTATTCAATAGAGTTATTCATATGTATGTGTGGCACACACACATACCCACACATAAATATATGAAATGCTGTTTAGATAACGGTCTCACAGGAAGTTGTTAGAAAGGGTTATTTAAAGTTTTCAAACTGAACTGGTTACTCAGTGGTCTTTTTGTCATTATTTCTTTTTCCCAGCCCTAAAATGAATATGAAAGCAATGAATATTAGAAAAATGAGAATGATAAAGAAGAGTGGGTGTAATCAGTTTTATCTTTCAAGGAAGTCAGCAAACATTTGGTCTTTGTGTTTTTTTAAATATTAAGATATTACTGATATACTCTCTTATGAAGGTTTCACCTGAAAAACAGTGTGTTTACTACAATCACCCATATTATTGAGTCCCCCCAAACATCTTTTTTTTTGGATCATTCTGTATTTACCATTTTGTGCCCTCCTTTGTTGTCTAACAAAAATAGTTTCCAAATACAGGTAACTTAATTTTAGATACATGTCATTCCTTTAAAGGATTATTATTGTCAATGAAATCATTTATCTGCTATAGGCTATTTTGTTTGTTACTAGCCATATTAGTTTGCAACTGGCAAGCTATTCCAAAGAGTTTGTTAAATTGAATGTTATTTTAGAAAGTACATTTTCATATTAGGCTATTTCACTGTTTGTTTTAGTAATCTGTCAAAAAAAATACTTTGGGGCATACTGTTGTCAGGCTATGATGGGTTATGTTGGTGGCCCCGGATGAGTTCAAGGTCAAGAAATAGTCACTTGGTGAAATGGAAACTAGGAGAAGTTAAGATGATTATTATCTGTGTTGCCGGCAATACCATAATTGTTTTTCTCAGGGCCTAGGACTTCCCAAAGTCACAGAATAAAGATAGCTCTCTGCCCAGAGCATCCATTTGACTTGAGGATTTTGAATACATTGTGAAACATAACAAGTTTTAGTAGCAAGACAAACACTGATATATTGTGAGGCAGGATGCCTTGACTGATTTCCCTGAATTTTTAAGATTAAAATGCCATATTCAATTTAAGAAATTTAAGATTTAAGAAATTTTACATTAGCAAGGAATTCTTCAAAGTATATCCTCAAATCCCCTATATCATGAGTTGGGATATTTGGTGAATACTTTAGACATTGTGTGCCACATAGTTCTCTCCTGCATATTCTGTTTGGTTGTTTTGTTTTGGTTTCTAACCCTTTAGAAATGACAACAGCACACTTGCTCACAGGCTCCTCCATTGCTGACCCCTGCTGTAGACAGTCCATTCACATTTCCTGCTACCTCCTGGGGCTCCTCAGTGATCACACTTGAGAAACACAGGCTTGGCTGTTCCCAAACTATCCTTCATGAAAATTAAGCATATATTTAGGCAGAATTGAAGAGAATGTAGTGATGGACAGAAATTTTGACCTATGTTGAAGCCCAACTGGGTGCAGCAGTTATGTGCTAATAGAACTCTTCAGAGACAAAAAGGGAAGCTAAAGTTCCAAATTTCATTGTTGTTCACAGGAGATTTTGCTCTGTCTTTAAAATGTAGACATTATTAATATAGGGTTAATGGCTACATCTACAGAGTGAAGCCCTGCAAGTAGCCCCACCCCATTTGCCTCACCTCATTACCCAGTTGGTTGCCAAATCCTGTCTTTTCACCTCCTGAATAAGTCGGTACTGTTTCTGTCTCAAAACCCAATTTGAGCAGGCCTTGTTGTTGATCTTCCTCTAATTGACCAGGACTCTCATTATTTCTCTCTCCCCCGTGCCCAGAAAACCTTAATCCTCTTAGGACATTTATTATCTTGGTGTGTTTTTTTTCGTGTATTTGCCTTCAGCTAGGCTCTGAGTGCCTTGTGCTTGTCCTCAGCTGGCTCTGTGGTGTCTTTACTCTAGGGTCTGTCACCTGTTGTGATGCTAGGAACACAGAATGTACTCAACAAAAATTGTTATGTGAAGGGGCAATAGCTACAGGTGTTTTCAGCTGAGTGTGTGTAACCAGTTCTTTTGGGTCTCACCGCATCCAGCATTTGCACACTTGTTCTAATAGCAGTCAGAGCCAAGTGTCTCCAAAGCAATCTTACTGAACCTTCTGGTTTTTATGATGAAACCTGTTTGTGAAATTGCCTCAATTAGAAGCTCGCATATCCTGCAGTTAATATTTTCTTAGGAAATTTGATCTGAATTTAAAAATCAGTATTATTCTGTCTAAAACATCACTTACCTAATCAAGGAGGTCTTCACTTCTCTTACCTTCTGTCCGAATGTTTAGTCTTCCATTTTCACTTTACTTTGTTGTCTGCCACAGTGTTCTACAGTGATGAGTCCCTGGGGCATGTCTTTCTTAAAAACAATGCCTTGTGCTGTGAGTATTGAAAGGCCACCCCTGTTGTGCTTCCAGCCATTTATCTTATGTAATCCAAACTGGTGATTTTCTTTCCATTGAAAGTTTTCTCTCATTCTTAGCTTTATGCAGCAAAGTTAATGAAAAGGAAACAGAACGCTTAAGATTCTAGGGCAATGTTAATGCCAATGTTCAGACAGTAAAGCCTGTTTACAGGAGTGTCAAATGTTATGAGTAAGTTTTCCTCTGCCCCTATTTTCATGTGACCTCTCCCAAGTCCCCAAGATGTATCTTTTTATGAGTTTCTGCTTGCAGTTTTATGATCACCCTGTCCCTCATACTAGTGTCTATAATCCTTGATTTTAAATTAGGACAGTATTTACTTCTTTCTTAAATAAATAACAAATTTGCATTCTTAGAACTTCTCTCATCTCACCCATTTGATTTATACACGGAAAATTGTTAGTTTTTAATTCTCATTCTCTTCTGTAACTAATAACTCTTTTAAAGTAAAAATACAATACATGTTATATTTGTATTGTTTTAGACATGTAAATACTGTTCTCTACAGAGCTGTTCAGTTGTGTGAGCAGTGAGAGGAGGGCAAATAATCCTATTTTACTAAATTACTGAGGTTTAAGAAGGACGTAAATGTCAATAGCCAAGAGATTATCTTTCTTAATTAATTTTGTTCTTTCCACTTACTCCTCTGATATTTCTTAAAATTTTATTACTGGTTTCCTTTCCTGTTGAGCAGAAGAAAGCTTTTTCCATGCAATTTCGGTTGGTGCTTGTAGACACACCTGCTTGCTCTTCCTTCTTCTTCCAGTAGGGTTTGAATTGGGAATTTAAAATCCTCAGCAGCATATTCTTTTTTTTGTATTTCGCATAAAAACTGCTGAATGAAGCTGTTTCAGACAACTGCATTGCACATATCCTACCAGGATTAGAACTGCCAACTATGTTTTCCTTCTATACTCAGATTCCCTAAAATGGAATATAGCATTAATGATCCTTATCCACTAAATAAGGAAACTACCCAGGGGCTACCCTCAGGCTTAAAAGACATTTTTAGAAGGAGCCTGTGGTCATTTTCCACAGCTGCAGCAACTCATAGTCTTAGAAAGAATGTCTTTAAAAAATTCTGTGGGAAACAAGATTTGCTGTGGCTCACTGAGAACCTGTGGCTGAGACTGTTCATTCGGGCCTCATGCTTTTCTTGCTCCTTGTACTGTTCTGTCAGTGAAGTGTCACGAGAGAGCATGGGTTGTGGGACAGTCTTCCAGTGTGTCTGCTGTGGGCCCTCCTCACTGCTCCTTTGGCACTGGGTGGATGGAGCACATCCCTGTATCTTTCTGAGATGGTTTTTGAGCACATGACCATCCCATTGTAGAACCGGGAGTTCCCTAGTGAGCTCTGAAGAAAGGCTCTTGTGGGCTCTGCCAGTTGTAGATTTTATCAGGAGCTTATGAATGTCTCTCACACTGGTTCTCACTGGAACACAAGCAAGTACAGGTGAAGTAAGCTTTTTTACTTTTCCTTTTCAACAGCTGTTTAGCTTGCTTTATTCTTAAAATTGTAGTGTTTCAGTAAATGTGCCATTAGGAAAAGTGTCAGTTATGCTGATATCTATATAATTCAGAAATTTTCTTTTCATAGGAAGTTGGCACTACAAGCAAAGTGAATTTATCATCCCTTTTCCTAAATGAAATAAAAATGTATTGTCTTCTGAAATGGGGCAAATTTATATTGAATACACTTTGTGTGTCTGTGCCTTCTCAAAAGACATATTATCTGATCATTGTTGTTATAGTTACAGAAGGTTGATTGTCCAGAATGTGCAATTTGCAGGTGTGCATTTACAAGCACTTCAGAGACAGTATCTTTGAAAATAAGAAATTCAGCAAGGCTATCTAGAGACTTAATAGTGAGTTTTTAAAGTATTGTATTTTTAACTTTCATAGTATGAACTCTAATATATATATTTAAAAATAGATGCCTGATAAGTGAAGTGAATATAAGAAAACAGATCTTCCTCTTTTATTGGGCATTGCCTCAGGACAAAATATAAGAATGTATATCTTAATAGATTGTGATTTTTAAATTTCTATTTTAAACTATTTCACATCATACTGTATGTTATTATCTCTGAAAAGAGGTATTAACTATTAATAAATCATAGATTTTAGATTATCACTCCCCTACTCTGCTTAAATGTGACCAAAAAAAATTTAACCTCTTATTTCAGATTCATCAGTACACTCAAAAACTTTTGAATGTCAGAAAGTTTCTTTTTTACACAATTCTTTAAAACCTGTAGTTAATAGAGTAGAAATCGGATTTACTCAAATTATGTTACTAGCATGAGGTTAATCTAAATCATGGCACATTGGAGAGGGTTGGAAGATGGCGTCGTGAGTAGAACAGTGGAAATATCCTCCCAAAACTACAAATATCTATGAAAATATAACAAAGACAACCCCTCCTAGAATGAAGACAAGAGGACACAGGACAATATCAAGACCACATCCGCAGCAGAGAGAACGCAGCGCCTCATGAATGGGGTAAGATACAAGCCACAGCGCGGTGGGAGCCAAGCGCCCATCCCCCAACTCCCGGCAGGAGGAGAATAGGCAGAGCGGGAAGTAGATGGAGCACAGGACTACCGAACACACAGCCCCAGCCATCCGGGCCAGTGTGCAGGGCCCTGGATACTAGGAAAACAAGGCAGCAATAGTGAGCGGGCACCGGAGGCCGGGCCCCAGAGGACATAAGAAAAGTGAGCCAGATTTTGTTTTTTTCTGTTTGGTTTTGGCTAGCGCTTTTTGGAAGTCTTAAAGAGATAGGGACCCCAATGCTAGGGAAAGAGGGCTGCAAGACCGGTGAGCAGATGCCTGAGGCTGGCACCGGAGAATAAAGAAAAACGAGTGGCCACTTTTATTTTTAATTAAATTTATTTTTTTTGGTCGTTGTTTTGTTTCAGCGGGTGCTTTTTGGAAGTCTTAAAGGGGCAGGGCGGGACACTATATCCAGAGGTAAGGAATCTGGGGATCGCAGGGCAGTCTAACCCCTGGGCTCCAGGGAATAGGGAGGCACCTTACAGAGATAAATAGTCTCCATGCCGCTCCCTCTCCAATGCCACTTCAACACTTTGGAGCAGGGGCCCGAACCAGGCCACGCCAACAGTCACAGTGGAGATAAACTCCATAGCAGCCAGGCAGGAAGAAGAAACCCTGTCTGCATGCAGCTGTCCAGCACAAGCCACTAGAGGTTGCTTTTCTCCCAGGAGAGGAAGGCCACAAACGAACAAGAAGGGAAGTTCTTCCAGCCGTCATTTGTTCCAGCTCTGCAAACTATTCCTATCACCATGAAAAGGCAGAGCTACAGGCAAAGATCACAGAGACAACACCAGAGAAGGAGACAGACCTAACCAGTCTTCCTGACAAAGAATTCAAAATGAGAATCATAAACACGCTGACAGAGATGCAGAGAAATACGCAAGAGAAATGGAATGAAGTCCGGAGGGAGAACACACATGCCAGAAAGGAGATTGCAGAAATGAAACAAACTCTGGAAGGGTTTATAAGCAGAATGGATAAGATGCAAGAGGCCATTGATGGAATTGAATCCAGAGAACAGGAACGCATAGAAGCTGACAGAGAGAGATATAAAAGGATCTCCAGGAATGAAACAATGTTAAGAAAATTGTGTGACCAATCTAAAAGGAACAATATCCGTATTATAGGGGTTCCAGAAGAAGAAGAGAGAGGAAAAGAGATGGAAAGTATCTTAGAAGAAATAATTGCTGAAAACTTCCCCAAACTGGGGGAGGAAAAAATAGAACAGACCACGGAAATACACAGAACCCCCAACAGAAAGGATCCAAGGAGGACAAAACCAAGACACATAATAATTGAAATGGCGAAGATCAAGGACAAATAAATAGTTTTAAGGCAGCTAGAGAAAAAAGGTCACCTATAAAAGAAAACCCATCAGGATAACATCAGACTTCTTGACAGAAACCATACAGGCCAGAAAAGAATGGCATGATATATTTAATACAATGAAACAGAAGGCCTTGCACCAACTATACTGTATCCAGCACAACTATCATTCAAATATGATGGTGGGATTAAACAATTCCCAGACAAACAAAAGCAGAGGGAATTTTCTTCCCACAAACCACCTCTACAGAACATCTTACAGGGACTGCTCTAGATGGGAGCACTCCTAGAAAGAGCACAGCACAAAACACCCAACATATGAAGAATCGAGGAGGAGGAATAAGAAGGGAGAGAAGAAAATAATCTCCAGATAGTGTATATAACAGCTCAATAAGTGAGCTTATTTAGGCAGTAAGATAATAAAGAAGCTAACCTTAAACCTTTGGTAACCACAAATCTAAAGCCTGCAATGGCAATAAGTACATATTTTTCAATAGTCACCCTAAATGTAAATGAACTTAATACACCAATCAAAAGACACAAAGTAACAGAATGGATAAAAAAATCAAGACCCATGTATATGCTGCTTACAAGAAACTCACCTCAAACCAAAGACATGCACAGGCTAAAAGTCAAGTAATGGGAAAACATATTTCAAGCAAACAACAGCGAGAAGAAAGCAGGGATTGCAGTACTAATATCAGACAAAATAGACTTCAAAACAAAGAAAGTAACAGACAAAGAAGGACACTACATAATGATAAAGGGCTCAGTCCAACAAGAGGATATAACCATTCTAAATATATATGCACCCAACACAGGAGCACCAGCATATGTGAAACAAATACTAACAGAACTAAAGGGGGAAATAGACTGCAATGCATTCATTCTAGGAGACTTCAACACACCACTCAACCCAAAGGATAGATCCACTGGGCAGAAAATAAGTTAGGACAGTGAAGCACTGAGCAACACAGTAGAGCAGATGGACCTAATAGACATCTATAGAACTCTACATCCTAAAGCAACAGGATACACATTCTTCTCAAGTGCACATGGAACATTCTCCAGAATAGACCACATACTAGGACACAAAAAGAGCCTCAGAAAATTCCAAAGATTGAAATCCTACCAACCAACTTTACAGACAACAAAGGCATAAAACTAGAAATAATCTGTACAAAGAAAGTAAAGAGGCTCACAAACACATGGAGGATAAACAACACGCTCCTAAATAATCAATGGATCAATGACGAAATCAAAATGGAGATCCAGCAATATATGGAAACAAATGACAACAACAACACTAAGCCCCAACTTCTGTTTGACGCAGCAAAAGCACTCTTAAGAGGAACGTATATAGCGATCCAGGCACACTAGAAGGAGCAAGAACAATCTCAAATGAATAGTCTAACATCACAATTATCAAAATTGGAAAAAGAAGAACAAATGAGGCCTAAATCAGCAGAAGGGGGACATAATAAAGATAAGCGAAGAAATAAGCAAAATTGAGAAGAGTAAAACAATACCAAACATCAATGAAACCAAGAGGTGGTTATTTGACAAAAACAAAATAGATAAGCCACTAGCCAAAGTTGTTAAGGGAAAAAGAGAATCAACACAATCCAACAGAATCACAAATGAGAACGGAAAAATCATGACAGACTCCACAGATATACAAAGAATTATTAAATACTACTATGTAAATCTATATGCCAAAAAGCTGAAAAACCTAGAAGAAATGGACAACTTCCTAGAAATATACAACCTTCCAAGACTGACCAAGGAAGAAACACAAAAGTTAAACAAACCAATTATGAGCAAAGAAATTGAAACGGTAATCAAAAAGCTACCAAAGAACAAAATACCCGGGCAGGATGGATTTACTTCAGAATTTTATCAGACACACAGAGAAGACATAATACCCATTCTCCTTAAAGTTTTCCAAAAAATAGAAGAGGAGGGAATACTCCCAAACTCATTCTATGAAGCCAAAATCACCCTAATACCAAAACCAGGCAAAGACCACACCAAAAAAGAAAATTACAAACCAATATCCCTGATGAATGTATATGCAAAAATACTTAATAAAATATTAGCAAACCGAATACAAAAGTATTTCAAAAGGATCAAACTCCATGACCAAGTGGGATTCATCCCAGGGATGATAGGATGGTACAACATTCAAAAATCCATCAACATCATCCACCGCATCAACAAAAAGAAAGACAAAAACCACATGATCATCTCCATAGCTGAAAAAACATTCGACAAAATTCAGCATCCATTCAAGATAAAAACTCTCAGCAAAATGGGAATAGAGGGCAAGTTCCTCAACATAATAAAGGCCATATATCATAAACACACAGACAACATTATACTGAATAGCGAGAAGCTGAAAGCTTTTCCTCTGAGATCGGGAACTAGACAGGGATGCCCACTCTCCCCACTGCTGTTTAACATAGTACTGGAGGTCCTAGCCATGGCAATCAGACAAAACAAAGAAATACAAGGAATCCAGATTGGTAAAGAAGAAGTTAAACTGTCACCATTTGCAGATGACGTGATATTGTACATAGAAAACCCTAAAGACTCCACCCCAAAATTACTAGAACTGATATCGGAATACAGCAAAGTTGCAGGATAAAAATTAACACACAGAAATCTGTAGCTTTCCCATACACGAACAATGAACCAATAGAAAGGGATATCAGGAAAGCAATTCCATTCACAATTGCATAAAAAAGAATAAACTACCTAGGAATAAATCTCTCCAAAGATGTGAATCACCTATATTCTGAACACTACAAGTCACTCTTAAGAGAAATTAAAAGGGACACTTACAAATGGAAACTCATCCCATGGTCGTGAATAGGAAGAATTAATATCGTCAAAATGGACATCCTGCCCAAAGCAATATACAGATTTGATGCAATCCCTATCAAATTCACAGCAACATTCTTCAATGAATTTGAACAAATAATTCAAAAATTCATATGGAACCACCAAAGACCCCAAATAGCCAAAGCAATCCTGAGAAAGAAGAATAAAGTATAGGGGATCTCACTCACCAATGTCAAGCTCTACTATAAAGCAATAGTAATCAACACAATTTGGTACTGGCACAAGAACAGAGCCACCGACCAGAGGAACAGACTAGAGACTCCAGACATTAACCCAAACATATATGGTCTATTAATATTTGATAAAGGAGTCATGGACACACAATGGCAAAATGACAGTCTCTTCAACAGATAATGCTGGCAAAACTGGACAGCTACATGTAGGAGAATGAAACTGGACCTTTGTCTAACCCCATATACAAAAGTAAATTCAAAATGGATCAAAAATCTGAATGTAAGCCATGAAACTATTAAACTCGTGGAAAAAAACATAGGCAAAAACCTCTTAGACATAAACTTGAGTGACTTCTTCTTGAACATATCTCCCCGGGCAAGGAAAACAACAGCAAAAATGAACAAGTGGGACTATATTAAGCTGAAAATCTTCTGCACAGAAAAAGACACCATCAATAGAACAAAAAGGAACCCTACAGTATGGGAGAATATATTTGTGAATGAAAGATCAGATAAAGGCTTGATGTCGAAAATATATAAAGAGTTCACACGCCTCAACAAGCAAAAATCAAATAATCCAATTAAAAAATGGGCAGAGGAACTGAACAGACAGTTCTCTATAAAAGAAATACAGATGGCCAACAGAAACATGAAAAGATGCTCCACATCACTAATTATCAGAGCAAAGCAAATTAAAACTACAATGAGGCATCACCACACACCAGTAAGGATGGTTGCCATCCAAAAGACAAACAACAACAAATGTTGGCGAGGCTGTGGAGAAAGGGAACCCTCCTACACTGCTGGTGAGAAATTAAACTAGTACAATCATTGTGGAAAGCAGTATGGAGGTTCATCAAAATGCTCAAAACAGACTTACCATTTGACCCAGGATTTCCATTCCTAGGAATTTACCCTAAGAGCGCAGCAATCAAGTCTGAGAAAGACAGATGCACCCCTATGTGTATCACAGCACTATTTACAAAAGCCAAGAATTGAAAACAACTTAATGTCCATCGGTAGACGAATGGATAAAGAAGATGTGGTACATATACACAATGGAATACTACTCAGCCATAAGAGGGCAAATCCTACAATTTGCAGCAACATGATGGAGCTGGAGGGTATTATGCTCAGTTAAATAAGCCAAGCGGAGAAAGAGAAATACCAAATGGTTTCACTCATCTGTGGAGTATAAGAACAAAGGAAAAACTGAAGGAACAAAACAACAGCAGAATCACAGAACCCAAGAATGGACTAACAGGTATCAAAGGGAAAGGGACTGAGGAGGATGTGTGGGTAGGGAGGGATAAGGGTTGGGAGGAAGAAGGTGGGTATTAAGATCAGCATGCATAGGGGGGTGGGAGAAATGGGAGGGCTGTACAACACAGTGAAGACAAGTAGTGATTCTACAACATTTAGCTATGCTGATGGACAGTGACTGGAAAGGGGTTTATAGCGGGGATCTGGTATAGGGGAGAGCGTAGTAAACATAATATTCTTCATGAAAGTGTAGATTAAAGATAACAAAAAAAAGAAAAGGGGGATTATTCCATGACAGGATTAAACTAACTGTAAATCAACAATTAATGCATGGTTTAAATATCCTTAACTTTGATCACTTAAAGTGTGTCAGATGATTGGCTATGGAGGTACACTTTTGCGATAATATACTTTTCTCTTAAAAAAAATAGCAGTTCCTGTTTGGTGACCTCCAATGTGTTCCACACAATGGTATAAAGGGCAGATCAAAGTGTGGGAAAAGGGTCTGTTTGTATTTATGCAGAGGATCAAAGCCTAATGTGTCTACCCAGTAAATGAACTAAGATACGATGTGAAGACGAACTTCCAACATCACTCTCTGGAAGAGTCATACAAGAAGATGATGATCAAAAAACCTCAACAAGGACCCAGGCGATGCTGCAGTTGTAGCTGCATTCATCCCACTGGTTCCCGGACTTTCCATTGTAATGAAGAAGGAGATATCTAAGCTGGCTTGTGCATACAGTAAAACAACAAATTTGACTGGATCTACACTGTTGGAACTAAACCAAGATTTAGGAGAAGTGCAAGTTGTAGCGCTCCAAAATCTTACAACTACAGACTATCTACTGTTAGAAGAACATATGGGATGTGAACAGTTCCCAGGAATGGGCTGTTTTAATTTGTCTGATTTATCTCAGACTGTTCAAGTACAGTTGGACAATATCCATCATATCATAAACAAATTTTCACAAATGCCTAGGGTGCCTAACTGGATTTCTTGGCTCACTGGAGATGGCTTGTAATTGTACATCTGCTTTGGTTATGTAACTGTACTCCTATTATGTTAATGGGTGCGTGCAATTTAATTAGTAGTTTAAAACCTATAATGCTTAAATTACTCTACAAGAAGATATGTCAAAGAAATAATCTCCCCATGTTTTCTTCCATCTGTTACCTCTACAGCTTTTCTTCTTCCTTCCTAATTACAAACCTTAAATAGAATTCCTGTCTCATATCAAATTTACCGAGTATCATAATTCCTCCAAGTGCTAAAGCTACCTCAAGACAAATGGTGGGCATAGAAGCCACAGGGCATAAATCTGCATAGAAGTAAAAAGCTAACCTTTTCAAACAATTATACTTCTCTCTCAATTCCCAACTTTACATCTCCCTGTATGGCCCCGGAAGAAGACTGGTTAGCCAGAGACGGGTAAGATTCCTCAAGGGAGGAACAACCTAAGACAGGCCCAGTCACAGGGGCCCCATCAGGTGAGAAACTGGGGATCAACAGAGGTGAGGCTTAAAACCTCTCCCGCCCTGTTTTGAGAGAAATATTCTGCATGCATGGATATTTTATTGCCGTTGTCTAGCTTGGATTATCACATAGTCTACAGTCACACACCCGATCATCTACATTTGCTCTCTTACAACACTTATCTAAGTTTTCTACCTTTATCTTACATCTACCTACCACTTCAGCATTTTATTTAAAATGATAATAATAATAATAATAATAATAATTAAGTGAGAAATGTGGGATCCACATATAAATCAAGTATAAAAATCAAACGAATATTCACATTTCACATGATTGTTTATGGCTCATAATGTGTGATCAAAACTGAAAGTTTCTGTGATGACTGCCCTTGCACTGTTCACCGTGTAAGAACTTATTCACTATGTAAGAATTTGTTCACCATGTAAGAACTTGTTCATTATACTTTAGAAGATTGGAGACTGTTGAGAATTAGGCTTCGGGTTGATTGAGGATTGTGTATTGAGTCCCCTATACAGAGTTTTATAGTTGGTAACTACCATTTGATCAATAAATAAAATATATGCCCTCTCAAATATATATATTTATTACATCAGCAATTTCTCTGGAAACTGTTGATCTATAAAAAGTGGATCCTAGTATTTAACTTAGTTTTCTTGATTTCACTTGACCATTCAGAAACAGAAGCTCCATGGGGGTACCCACGGATTCAGCCTACCATTTTCCAGTGTCTGAGATGTTCATCCTGAGCCAGGGTGGAAGTCCATGGGGCAGCGTTTGAGCCTCCCGTTCAGAACCATTCTGCTTTATAACATCTTGTTGTTCATTTTTTGTCCTGGAAATCGCTCACTCTGAGCCTGCCCTGTGAGGCCCAGGCAGCACTCGCAGCTACAGGCTCTGAAAGGTGGAGCCCCTTTCCTACCCTCCCTGCAGTACATACACGTGAGAGGGCCAGAAAGCCCACCCAGAGACAGATACAGATAGCATGAGTGTGCATAATTGCCCCTACACAGGCAGGACAGAGCATCTCATGGCCTGCAGGCCCTGTGTGGGCATGGGGCAGTTCTCAGAAGTGGACAGGGCAGGAGGTAGGTGGTCACAGAACACAGGCCATATTGGCTCTGGGTGTTTGTCTGGCACAGAATTCTAAAGTAATTTAAGTGGGTTGCTTTTATTTAAAATACAGATTTCTCCCTTTTTTTGAGAAATTGGAAGGCAAGGAAACCCTGGCAGGACCCACTTCCTCTTGTGGCTGGTTGGCCAGCAGTGGGCCCACCATGTTCCTACCCAAGAGAAAAGGAAGCCTTTTCACTCATAATTTTCAGGAAGAAAATCATCAAGTATGTTACTTTGGTAGATTCAGGTATTGCCAGAAATAAAATTTTCTACTTCCCTGCCTTTCAGGGGGAGAATCAAGAGACAAGACAACTGGTAAATCATGTCCTGGTCCCAGTAGCTAGCAGCTGACCATGGGCCACCCTAGGGATGGCCGGTGTGCTCCTCGTCTGTGTCCGACCTCGGCTGGCCCTGAGTAGGGCGGCCCACAAACACCTGCCCCGCCCCTGAGCCCACGGAGAAGCACCTCTGAGGAGTCAGCAGGGGTTGGAAATGAGGTTTCCTTTCCACTTTTACATCTGGCAGGTCAGGAAGGTGAGATTTTAATCTGGTCTCTGGGTTAAGTTTATCATTTTATTTTGATTCCCGATATCTCTGTTCATTACATTTACAATGGTACTGCTAATGTGAATTTTCTCGTCAACACAATCCAGTAACTGACTTTTAAAAAATAAATAAGTGGAACCTTAGAGAAAACAAGTGGAAGATGATGTAGGTGCATGTTGGAGCTTCTGTGGTACTCAGCACACACCTGCGTACCTGGTGTGTCACTGGGACAGAAACCACGTGCACCACCGGTAACTTTGCTTGCTGTTAGAAGGTGCTTTTGGTAGACATGGGAATAGTAGGACTGCATGATTGCTTTCAACCAAATCAGGACTGTGTTGGGTTTTTTATTTTTATTTATATTTGTATTTTATTTATTTTATTTTTTGTAGATAATTATTTTTTATTGAAGGGTAGTTGACACACAGTATTACATTAGTATCAGGTGTACAACACAGTGATTCAACATTTATATACATGATAATTCTAGATACCAGCTATCACCATACAAAGTTGTTATAATATTTTGACTATATTCCTTATGCTACACATTACATCATAGTTACTTATTTATTTTACAATTGGAAGTCTGTATTTTTTATTTTTTTTTGAGAGGGCACCTCTCACACTTATTGAACAAATGGTTGTTAACAATAAAAATAAAATTATGTATAGGGGGGTCAGTGCTCAATGCCCAATCATGAATCCACACCAAGCCTAATTTTCGTCAGTGTCCAATCTTCTGAAGCATAAAAAACAAGTTCTTACATGCAGAACAAATTCTTACATAGTGAATAAGTTACATGGTGAACAGTACAAGGGCAGTCATCACAGAAACTTTCGGTTTTGCTCATGCATTATGAACTATAAACAATCAGTTCAAATATGAATATTCGTTTGATTTTTATACTTGATTTATAGCTGGATACCACATTTCTCTCCTTATTATTATTATTTTAAATAAAAAGCTGAAGTGGTAGGTTGATGCAAGATAAAGGTAGAGAACAGTTTACTGTTGTAAGAGAGCGCATGAAGATGATCGGGTGTGTGCCTGTAGACTATGTGTTAACAAAAGCTAGACAAGGGCAATAAAATATCCACGGATGCAGAAGATTTCTCTCAGAACAGGGGGGTTGAGGTTCTCAGCCTCACCTCTGTTGATCCCCAATTTCTCACCTGATGGCCCCTGTACGACTGTGCCTGTCTTAGGTTGTTCCTCCCGTGAGGAATCTTACCCGTCTCTGGCTAACCAGTCATCTTCCGGGGCCATACAGGGAGATGTAAATTTGGTAAGAGAGAGAGAAGCCTTATCGTTTGAAAAGGTTAGCTTTTTACTTCTATGCAGATTTATGCCCTGTGGCTTCTATGCCCAGCATTTGTCTTGAGGTATCTTTAGCACTTGCAGGAATTATGATACTCGGTAAATTTGATATGAGACAGGAATTCTATTTAAGGTTTGTAATTAGGAAGGAAGAAGAAATGCTATAGAAGTAGCAGGCAGAAGAAAACATGGGAAGATTGATTATTTCTTTGACATATCTTCTTGTAGTGTAACTTCAGCATGTATAGGTTTTAAACTACTAATTAAATTGCGCAGACACATTAACATAATATGGGTACAGTTACATTCCCAAAGCAGACCTATATTTATCAGCCATCTCCAGTGTAACCAAGAAAACCAGTTAGGCACCTTAGGCATTTGTGAAAACTTATCTATGATATGGTGGATATTGTCTAACTGAACTTGAACAGTCTGGGAGAAATCAGACAAATTAAAACAACCCATTCCTGGGGACTGTTCACATCCCATATGTTCATTTAACAGTAAAAAGTCTGTAGTTGTAAGATTTTGGAGTGCTACAACTTGCACTTCTCCTAATTATTGGTTGAGTTCCAACAGAATATATCCAGTCAAATTTGTTGTTTTACTGTATGCACAGGCCAGCTTAGATATCTCCTTCTTCATTCCCATGACAATTCCAGGAATTGGTGCAATGAGTGCATCTACACCTGCTTTTTTTTTAATCATTAATCTACTCTTACATGATGAACACTTTGTTTACTAGGCTCACCCCTTTTCCAGGTCCCCCCTTTACATTCACTGTCCATCAGCGTAGTAAAATGTTATAGAATCACTATTTGTCTTCTCTGTGTTGTCCAGCCCTCCCTTTCTCCCACCCCCCAATCGATGCTAATCTTAATACCCCCCTTTTACTCCCCCCTTATCCCTCTCTACCCACCCATCCTCCCCATTCCCTCTCCCATTGAAGTGAGTGTTGTGTTGAAGTCTCCTAGAATGAATGCATGGCATTCTATTTCCTCCTCTAGTTCTGTTAATTTTTGTTTCAGGTATGTTGGGGCTCCTGTATTGGGTCCATATAAATTTAAAATGGTTTTGTTCTCTTGATGGACTGAGCCCTTTATCATTATGTAATGTCCTTCTTTGTCTTTTGTTACTTTTTTTATTTTGAAGTCTGTTTTGTCTTATACCAGAATTGCAACACCTGCTTTCTTCTCTCTTTTGTTTGCATGAAATATCTTTTTCCATCACTTGACTTTAAGTCTGTGCATGTCTTTGGGTTTGAGGTGAGTCTCTTGTAAGCAGCATATGGATGGATCTTGCTTTTTTATCTATTCTATTACTCTGTGTCTTTTGATTGGTGCTTTCAGTCCATTTACATTTAGGGTGATTATTGAAAGGTATGAATTTATTGCATTGCAGGCTTTAAGGGTGTGGTTACCAAAGGTTTAGGGTTAGCTTCTTTACTATCTTACTGTCTACCTTACCTCGCTTGTTGAGCTATTATAAAAGCGGTCTGATGATTCTTTATTTCTCTCCCTTCTTATTCCTCCTCCTCCCTTCTTCATATGTTGGGTGTTTTGTTCTGTGCTCCTTTTAGGAGTGCTCCATCTAGAGCAGTCCCTGTAGGATGCCCTGAAGAGGTGGTTTGTGGGAGGCAAATTCCCTCAACTTTTGCTTGTCTTGGAATTGTTTAATCCTTCCTTCATATTTAAATGATATTTGTGCTGGATTCAGTAGTCTTGGTTCGAGGCCCTTCTGTTTCATTGCATTAAGTATATCATGCCATTCACTTCTGGCCTGTAGGGTTTCTGTTGAGAAGTCTGATGATAGCGTGATGGGTTTTCCTTTGTACTTAAACTTTTTTTTCTCTCTGGCTGCCATTAATACTTTGTCCTTGTCTTTGATCTTTGCCATTTTAATTATTATGTGTCTTGGTGTTGCCCTCTTTGGATCCATTGTCATGGGAGTTCTGTGTACCTCTGTGGTCTGAGAAGCCATTTCTTCCCCTACTTTGGGGAAGTTTTCTTCAATTATTTCTTCAAAGACACTTTCTCTCCCTTTTTCTGTCTCTTCTCCTTCTGGTATTCCTATAATGCCTATATTATTCCTTTTGATTGGTCACTCAGCTCTCTTAAAATTCTTTCATTCCTGGAGATCCTTTTATCTCTCTCTGCATCAGCTTCTCTGTGTTCCTGTTCTCTGTTTTCTAGACCATTAATGGTCTCTTGCATCTCGTCCATTCTGTTTTGAAGTCCTACCAGAGCTTTTTTTATTTCTGTATTCTCCTTCTGTAGTTCTGGCATATTTCTCTGCAAGTCCATCAGCATGGTTATGACTTTTGTTTTGAATTCTTTTCAGGAAGACTGGCTAAATCTATCTTCCCAGGTTCCTTCTCAGGGGAAGATGTAGCAGTTGCCAAAGCTGTCTGGGTTAGTCTTGTCTGAATCATGTTTTCTTGCCTTTTCATGTTGACAGGTGCTATTGACTGTCAGCTGGGAGGGCCAAACTTTTCACATGCTACTGGCCTTTCTTTACTTGGACAACTGCGACCCCTAGTGGCTTGTGCTGGGTAATTGCGTGTAGACTGGTTCTTTGTGTCTTGCCTGGCCAGAATGGAGGAACTTCCCTTTCTGTGGGCCTTTTGCCTTAGGCTGTTTCTATGCTTTCACAGCGCCCAGAGGGGTAATGGACGGGGGGCTGTTTGGTGGTTTACCTCTGTGAGGTGTCTCAGAGCTGCTGCCCAGGGGGTTAGTGCGCCTGGATTTCCCTGTACATTCCATCTGCTGGGCGGTGGCCTGTGTTGTTTCCGTCCAGCTGTTAAGTACCTGTCCCTTTAAGACTTTCATAAAGCCCCGCTTTTTTTGTCACAGGTGCATCAGCTTCAGCATGTCCTCAGAGGTCTTGCTGCCCTGTTTCCCTAGTTTCCAGAGATCCCGTGCATGCACTGTCTCTGTGCTCTGGTGTGGGTGGCTGGAGCTGTGTGTTCAGCAGTCTTGGGCTCCGTCTCCCTCCCGCTCTTCCTATTCTTCTCCCGCTGGGAGCTGGGGGGAGGTGCACTCGGGTCCCGCTGGGCTGGGGCTTCTATCTTACCCCTTTCACCAGGCACTGGGTTCTCGCTGGTGTAGTTGTAGTCTGGCTGTTGTCCTGTGTCTTCTGGTCTGTCTTTTAGGATTAGCTATATTTGTTGTATTTTCAAAAATATATATGTTATTGGGAGGAGATTCCCAATGTCCTACTCATGCTGCCATGTTGCCTCCATGCTGCAGTTTTATTTTCTGTAGCTCCCTGAGCATGCTCCTGAATTTATTTTGAGATCTCTTTCTCAGGAAGATTGATTTGAGTGTAGTTACCAGGTTCCTTTGAATGTTCATCTTTGTAGGTGGCGCCCTCTAGCTCCCAGAAGCTTTACTCTCTGGAGATGCTCAGCCCTTGGGGGGATGGCAGGTGTCCCAGAGGTGTGGTGCCAGTGCCCAACCTGCCGGAATGAAAGAGGACTTTCCTGCTTCCCGGCCACAGTGCCTGTCTCCACTCCCAGGGCCAGTTTGTGGAGCACGCAGGGAGAAGCTGCCATAGGTGGGGGCGGCCGTTTTGCAGGCTGGTCCCGGCAGGGATGCAGGTCATGTACCAGTCACATGACGGTAAGGGGCCTCAGAACTGAAAGGCCAGCCAGGGGGATGGAGAGCCTGGAGTTCCTGAAAGCTCACACGCCTGCCGGGCTGAGTGCACCCAGGCAGTTTGGCGCAACTGTCCTTTATCCTGAGTGGCAAGCCCTGTGGAAGCTTTGCCCCTTTAGAAGTTCTCTTGCTGTTAGGAAGTCTCACAGACTGTCCGCCTTTCTTTTGTCCCACATCGGCTGGATGTGGATCCCTGTGTTGTCCCACAAGTGGCTGGAAACTCGTCTCTCGAAGTCTCCTGCCTGTCTTTGCATTCCAACCCCACTGGTCCTCCAGAGAGCAGCACGTTTATGGTAGGTTCGTGCTTCCAGAGCACATATCCAGGACTGTATGTCACACTTCTCCTTGAGGTGACAGCCTGGCGCAGCAGCTTTCTTCCCTGCTGCTCTTCCAGGATTTGGTGTAGTTGTTCTCTTTCCATATGGTATGTATGTATGTGGTCTTCGTTTTGGTAGGAGGATTCTGCCTCCCCTCTCACGTGAGCCGCCATCTTTAAACCCATCAGCACATCTATTTTTTTTTTTTGCAGTTTCACTTCTCTAGGGTACCTGTCACCACCCCCTCAATTTGTAGTTGGTCTTCGCCCTTTGATCTCAAGTGAGTCTCCTGTAAGGGAGCACATAGATGGTCTTGAGTGAAAGATAGCTTTGTTTAGTATGATGCTTTCTTATCTATCTTCCTACCTATCTCTTTAACTATCTATATAATCTATCTACCTATCTATCTATCTGTCATCTATCTATCTATGATCTATCATGTACCTACTATCATCTGTGTATCTATCTGATTAATCTGTCATCTATATGTATGTATATCAATCCAATCCATATATCAATCATCTGTCTGTTTATCTGTTTTCTCACTTTTGTCAACGTTCTTTCACTAGGTGCACTTTGATTCCTCTATGTCCTTCTCAGTCTCAATTCCTTGTGTTTGCTTATGTGAGTTAGCTGTGTGTTTGGGACTTGAGAGGATTGGCCTTGGGTGGGAACTTCTCCTGCGTAATTGGCACAAGACTCCTGGGTGTGGATGGTGTGGTTGGCGGGCTGCGCTCTTCAACCTGTGCATGACAGGGCACTCCGGCTGCTCTGCCTGTGCCATTCCTGCTGTGGCGGCTGCGTGAGCTGCCGAGCATATCCGATGCCCCACGCAGGGATCACAATGGCTGGCCTGCGTGTTCCAGGGCATGTGCATGCCCAGTAGTAGGTCTTCATTCCTGTGCACCGATGTCACCTCGGAGGCCCTGCTTGGTGACCCATCTCCAGAGAGCATGCGTGTAGTCACCGTTTAAGTGAACTGCCTATTGGTGACATGCAGGGCTCCTGTGGGCTTGTGGCCCATGGGCTTGCTGAGGTGGCAGGCCAGCTAGCTTGTGGGGAAACTGCTCCCCTCTGCTGTCAAGGTGGAGGTAGAGTTTCAGTGCATTTAGGCATTTAGATGTGAGTGAGGTCTATCTGAAATGAAATAGTAGCGTTGAGAGCTATGTTTCATTTCATATGAAAAGGGTACTGAGTATAAAGTGTTGGGTGATGGTGGCAGGAATTCTAGGAATGTTTATGTGCCCGCACTTATTTAATTTCTGTTAAGGGAGGTGATTCTGAAGTAACTTTTTACTAACGGATGAAGGTGATGTATAAGGTCATCCCACGTCAGCCATAGTGAGATGAAGTGGTGTAGTAGAATTAAATCCTGTACACCTTGGCCTGATGCATAGGAGACACACCGAGGGTGGTCTTTGCTGCTCTCCTCTTCTCGCTATTTACCTTAACTAACTTGACGGTTCAGAGTGGTCCCAGCAACATTTCCAGCAAGATTTTTCTAAAATCGCATAGAAACACTTGGCAAAGATATCCCCAGAGTCTAGTGGAAAAATTTTATTCTTTCTGGTCATAGTTTGCAAGATGTTTGCCCTATTCTGCGTTCTTTTGTTACTTTTGAAACTCCTGTGATAGTACACCTGTAGGGGCAGTGGTGTACACACACACAAGCACACTCACAGACACATATACACGGCTGAGAGTTAACGGAGACCCAAGTTATTGGAAACTGCAGCCCACACTTTAAAAAAGAAACGTGCATAAGTTGTGCACCTGGTGTTCCCCCCAAAGGGAGCAGACTTCAAAGTGCTGACGTGGTTAAACACAGATACCTATGCAGGCACCTAAGCACAGATATCTATGCATAGGCTCTCTCCATCCATCATCTCATTGCATCTCTGCTTACCTACATATCTATGTTAGACTACTCAAGCTGATAACCAGAGTGTCATTGAGTGGGGGCTTAATCGATAGACACTGATTTCTCGCAATTCTGTAAGCAGAAGTCCTAGATCAAGTCAGGTTCAGTTCCTGGTGAGGTCCCTTCTTCTGGCTTGCATATGGCTGCATCCCTGCTGTGTCCTCACAGGGTCGAGTGAGAAAGATCTGTCCTCTGTTCCTCTAAATAGCACTGATTGCATAATGGCAGCTCCACCCACACCCTCATGATATCTTCCAAACCTAATTACCTCCAAAGGCCTCACCTCCCAATACCATGACAGTGGGGGTTAGTGCTTCAACCCTGACTGAGTTCAAATATGAACGTGTGTGTGTGTGTGTTTGTGTGTGTGTGGTGGTGGTGGGGTGTTAGGAGGAGCGAAAGATGGTGAGGTGAGGGCCCATAAATTCAGTTCATAACTCTGTATCTATATATCATCTATTTGTCTAATCTAACCTACCTATATCATCTATCCTATCTAGTCTATCATCTGTTATCTTTATATATCTTATCTATCTGTCATCTCTGTCAATCTATTCTTCTAATCTATGAATATCTAACATCTATCTAATGTATCTATTTCCAATCAATCTATCACATGTCATCTGTCTGTCATCTACCTTTCGTCATCATTTTGTCTACCCATCTATCGTTATGTACAGAACAGTGTAAGATAAATTCTAGCTGAAATAAGAAGGTGAAGAGAGGCAACAAAGGGCCCGGTAGTTTATTTGAATGCAAATACCTGGGCAAGATTTCCCCATTCTATAGCAATTAAGGCTGGGGAGTTCACACATAAGTAGACAGGCAGCGAGATTTTAAAGAAGGTAGGGGGAGGCAGAGCTAAAGATTTACAGCAGCATGAGGATTTGCTAGCCCAAAGCATATTTTTCAGGTTGGGAGGGGGCAACTGCCAAGAACTTGGGCACATAATCAGTGTCCCATGTGGGAGGAGGCAGCAGCCGGAGACATTGGCACATCATCAGTGTCCGATGTGCTTACTCCTCCCATCAGTAACCCCAGCCTTACACACAGTTAACAACATGGCTATCTATTATGGCTATCTAACTATCTATCTATCTATCTATCTATCTATCTATCTATCTATCTATCTATCCATCTATCTATTATCTATCTATTCGATCTATCTATACCTATCATCTATCCTATCTAATCTGTCATCTATCAGTCTATCTGTCCTATCTATCAATATCTTTTTTTCTACCCATCTATCCATATGCACAGAACAGTTCACAAGATGGTTTATATGTCATTTCCCTACTTATGTTTCCAAAAGCCTGCAAGGTAACTAGGACTTAGAGACAGACAGCACTGGGTTCACTGAGACATTTGCACATCGCATCAACAGCATGTGACTACAAAATTAGTAAATGGTGGTGCAGGGACTTCAACCCATATCTCTGTCCCCGGTCTTCTTTTCCCACCTTTTTGACAGTATTCTAGCCGCATTTGTTGACTGACTGCTCCCTGAAGACCACAAGCATCCTTCCTCTTGACTTTTTCAGTAATTTATCCCATTGTATGGAATGCTTTACGCTCAGATACCTGCTTCTGTCACCTCCTTCTAGACTGTTCAAGTCCCACCTCCCTGGTGAGGCTTACCCTGTCCACTGTTTATTTTGAAAGCCCTGCTTCTCTCTGCCTATAATCTCAGTCCTCCATATCCTGCTTTTTATTCTTCATAGTGTTTGTTACTGGCTTAGCTACCAGAGAACTTACAGATGTTTATAGTCTCTTTCCTCCCCTCCAACTAGAACGTGGTCTTCAGAGGTTAATAATTCTGCGTGTATTAAGTCTGGTGGAGACCCTGCAGACTCTAGGATCAGCGAGAAGTGGGCACAGTTGTAACTCAAAGTTTTTTGACATGTTAGCAGTATAGGTTAGAGTCAGGCCAGGCAGTTATTAAGGAGGGCCTTTTCTGATATTACTAAGCTACATGATAAATTCTAAGCTTAAAATTTCAATTATCACACAGCAGTGAGAAACAATTCCTTCTGTCATTCCTCCAGCCTCGAGGACCTGGATGCCAAATCCAATCTCTCATTGGGAAGTGGGAATGTGTGAGGAAGATCGGCCAAAGTCTTAAGTTACACAAGGCACACACATACAGAATTAAGCATGTTTAAAAACCAAAATGATAAGAGTGGTTTCCTGTGTCACAGCCAGGATTCCCTAGCCTCCAGTGATCTCAGAGCAGTGGGAGAGGAGAGGGAAAGGGCCACATAAGCCAACCGGGTCTGCTTCCTCTGGGCTTGCCTCTCCCTGGGTTGTCATCCATTAAACGCTCAGCACGCAGACCACACGGTGAGCACGCACAGTCATAAAACGCGGCTACTTCCACATCCCAGTCACTGGGGCAAGGAACATGTTGCATATTTAAGTGTGGCTCAGAACATTATCACTCATGTATGTATGTTCTTCCACTGTCCCCGGGTCAAAGAGTAAACAGAGCAGAGGCATACTAGCAAGAGCAGGGTTTAGTGTGAGTATATAATATACACACATATTGTGGGAAAGATTTTGTCAAATAAATAGGAGGACATAGGCCTTGTCTGGAGCCAGGGGAGATCTGTAGGTGCCATTGGCAAGGACTGTGGCGTGTCCATCGGGTCAGAGGCCGATTTAGGGGTAGGGCCGAGTTATTCGGCTGTGCCTCCCATGGCATTATATGGGTCCAGGTCTGACCGTATGATGACCGCCCACGTGGTGTTTTTCTCAGTTGCAGAGGAGGCCAGCGGTAGTGATGCCCATGGCCTAGTGTGGGTCCCGGTGGGGACCAGAAGATGACGGCTAGTGATGGTGGCGTCGTGTCCATTGGCTTGTATAGAGAGATTGAGTGAGCTTTCATGACAGCATTTGTGCTGCCCACTGCGTCATCTGGGGCACGGGGTATAGAGTAGGTGCCTTTCCCCATGGTGGTGGAATGCCATTGGGTCCTAGTCCGACTTGCGGGTAGGACCGAGGCCATCGTCTGTGCCTCCCACAGCACCCTGTGGGTCCAGGGGAGCCGGGAGGATGACTCCTCATCCTGTGGGTGTCTGAGGTGCGCAGGACGATGGCGGTGCAGCTACCCACGGAATCGTGTGGAGCTGGGGGGTGACCGGAAGATGACAGCCATTGAGGGAGGTGTTGTGTCACATCGGCTCATCCTGAGCATCAGTGTCAGCGTTCGGGCAGGCGCTTGTGCTGCCTTGTGCTTTGTCTGAGACCGGAGGGCAGTTGTATGTGCCTTTCCTGAGGGCAGTGGAGTGCCCATCCGGTCCGAGGCTGACTTACAGGTAGGGCCGAGGTAGTTTTCTGTGCTTCCCATGGCATCATATGGGGCCAGGGGAGACCAGACGATGACCGCTCATGCGGTAGTTGTCTAAGGTGCACAGGTGGCCGGAGGTTTTTCTGCCTACGGTCCCTTGCAGAGCCGTTGCCAACGGAGGATGACGGCTATCGAGGGTGTTGTCGTGTGAATGTGCTTACCTTGAGCGTCATTGCTGGCCCTTGGGCCAAAGGTGGAGCTGCCCATGGCCTCATGTGTGGTCAGGGGCTAATGGAAGATGACGGCCATCGAGGATGGTATCATGTCCATCGGCTCGTTTTGAGCATCAGCCTTCAGAATGGCGCCTGTGTAGCCCACGGACTTGTCCAGGGCCAGGGGGCAGTTGTAGGTGCCTCTCCCGAAGGCGGTGGCTTGCAGATCGGGTCATCGTCTGCCTTGCGGGGAGAGCCGAGGCCATCATCTGTGCCTCCCACGGCATCGTATGGGGCCAGGGAAGACCAGATGAAGACCGCCCACGTGGTGGTTGTCTGAGGCCAACAGGAGGCCGGCGGTGTTGCTGCCCATGGTCTCGTGCGGTGCCTAGGGGAACCGGAAGACGATGGCTAGCGGTGGTGTAGTCGTGTCTATCGGCTTGTCCAGAGCATCAGAGCCAGCCATCGTGTCGGTGCTTGTGCTGCAAAAGGCCTGGTCTTTTGACTGACTCTGTATGGCGATTTTGCAGAGATAGGACACCTCGAGGCTGGCTGGTAGTGGTTCCCATGTGCCCTGGAGAGGAGGAGCTCATCTGGGTGGTCTCTCTCCAGCCGTCTGCTGGGAGCCTAGGATGGTCAAGAGGCTCAGGAATGCTCCAAGTGGTAGTGGGATCTCTGCTGGTTAAAGTGGGAAAAGCCAGCTGCTAAAGGCACAGAATCCCGGTGGAACAGCCTGTGACATGGGCAACGGGCATGTGCATGGTTCTCCCTGGCAGGACGGATAGGGAGCAGCTCCCCGAGGAAAGGAAGTATCGGCGGGCAAAGAAGGTGGGGCTGGGGAGGTGGCCGGCGGGGTGGGGTACGATCCTAAGGAAGGAGGAAACTGTCCACACGGAAAAACGGTTTGTGGTGTGTGCCAAACGATCTGAAGAAAGGGTCTGAATCTAGGGAGAGGGTCTCCTTTGCCACTAACTCTTTCTCAGGCCAAGCACGCACTGAGCTGCCCAGGTAGGGCGAGCCTGGTATGTATGTCAGCCAGGGGATGCATTACAAAGAGCCCTGGGCCGCTGTGATGTCACCCAGGGGCTGCTGCACAACGCCCCCATTGCCTTAAGCACACTGGCCACACCCAGAGGAGACACTGGGCCAAAGCCACGGTGCGTCCCCAAGGCGAACCCCAGAAGAATCCCTAGCCCCCGGAATTGCCCGCTGAGGGAAGTCCAGGTGTTCGGACCAACGAGGCCACCATGTGGACAGTCGAGGGCTGCAGTGCCCGTGTCTGTCAGAACTCAGCCTGCCCGGTTGCCAGCTCTGCATGGGCTCAGCACCCGGGGTGTTGCGGGCGGCAAGCTCCTTGCCTCCACCACTCCCCCTTGCTCGCGGTGACCATGTCCTGAACACAGCCCGGCATGGAGCCACCAAGAGGCTGCCCGGGGCGCGGCCCACCCTTTCCCGGGCCTTCCCTGCTTCTCTGGGACACCTGGAGCCAGGCAAGCCTTCTCGGCCATGGTCAGCCATGTGGCTGACTTCTGAGGAAGGAGCAGACCCCATAACTTGCCTTTCTAGCTAGCGGGCAGGTTCTTTCTTTGCTTCTCACAGAAAGCGTAGGTCGGGGACCAACGGGACTCAGCATAGACACATCCCGCATTCTGACTGGGCCCGGCCACCCAGATTTTCTCTATGATCTAGTTTTGGGGGCCTGTGTCTCGTACGTAAATAACACAACACAGAAAACTGGGAAACACTTTTATTTTTAAAATACTTCTCCTTTTGACTCTTGGTCTTGATGACATCGTTCTTCTTTCCCGTCAGCCAAGCTGGAAGTTTGTGGGGCAACCTTGCCTCCTCTCAGTAGTCAGCCTGTCCATTTCCGATCCTGACTGTTCATCCTTTATGTTACAACCTATGAAGCTCGTATCCCGTGTCAGTAACCCTGCCTCTAGTTCTCAGGTCTTTCCTTTTGGACCTAAGCCCTGCTTGCTCACTGCTTCACTGTGGAAGCACTGACGTTGTTACAGAATAAAATATGAAATTCTCCAGCCCCAACTCAGGGTCAGGTCTTCACATTGTCTACATTTCCATCCCTATGAGCCAACCTCCCTGCTCCTTGAAAAGATCCTGTCTCGTGTCTTTTTGCCTGTGAATTATTTCCTCTGGGGATTTCCACCTCTTGCCTCTGGTTTTTAAGACATTTCACCCCAGCAGAAGAACATGGATCGTTGAAGACCCACCTCTCTATTCAAATCCTCTTGGAGTCTTCCCGTGCACTCTCACTTGCGTGCCCTCCTCTCCATTCTCCGTCCTTGGTGAGAACCTCCCTTATCAAATGTGAGTGTGTCAGCTCGTGCACATCACTTCTCGGGTCACGGGATCTGTTGAACAGTGGTGACAGTGAATGACTGTACTCAGCTTCAAAGCTCAGCTTCCCGTTCAGTTGTACCTGGTGCTGATCGCACGCCCACCAACCGTTCGTTATGTTCCAAACCATGCGGAACATAAATGTGGGCGAGATGCCACTGATGACCCCTCAGTCCCCACTGTGTATGCCTCTGGGTGCTTAGGGAGAGGCTCGGCGAGCCAAGCCCACGAACTTATCTTTAACGGCGATGAGCGCAGAGCGTGTGGGGCAGGCCCCAGCTACTGCTACTGCTGCTGCTGCTGTGAAAACTCCTCTCTCTGGCCCAGTGGGGTAAGATTCCAGATCTCTTCTTGTTCTTTGCCTGTGCTTTCTCCGTAGTGGTGTAGTTTTGTTGTATGGGGGCGGCTCCTTTCGCGTCTCTGATAGAATTAAGTATGGGTCTCGGAAGTCCCTTGTGTCAGTTTTCATTGTACAGTACCATCTTGTATTTCTACGTCTTTGGGTTTTCTCCCACTGCTACTGCTTTTCCTCTGGAATTACCTGTACCACAGGCCTGTATTAGACAGAAGAGTAAACTTGGTGCTTTCCTCACCACCATGTTTGAGGGACATCGGCGTCACTGCTGATAGGAGGAGGGACAGGTAAAAAGGAACACCGAGTTCTAGATGGGAGCAGTTGGGAGCAAAGAGTGTGTTGTGGAGTGATGTGTTCGGTTGAGCATCCAAACTTCACTCGGTATCTGGTTATTGCTTCTTTACATTCGAAAACATCATAAAATCCACTGATTTCAAAAGCCCAGATGCATATTATTACAGCAATTCAGTTGTTGAGGTGAGAAAAAATGAGAAGGGCACTGCTATACCACTGAATCTATGCCTGGGCACGGCCAAAACCAAACAGAAAGCATCCACGGTGGCAGAAAAGGATATTTTCTCCTGACTCTTTCTCTGGGCAGTCAACAGAATCACTTTTTTTTGTTGTTGTTGTCAGTAATGTACAATTACATGAGTAACATTATGGTTACTAGTCTCCCTCTGCCTCCCCCTCCCCCCCATTATCAAGTCCACTCTCCGCACCCCATTACAGTCGCTGTCCATCAATGTAGTAAGATGCTATAGAATCACTACCTATTTTCTGTGTGTTATACTGCAATCCCCGTGGCCCTACACCCCCTACATTATGTGTGCAGATCGTAATGCCCCCTTTACCCCCTTATCCCTCCCATCCCACCTATCCTCCCATGTCCCTTTCCCTTTGGTCCCTGTTAGTCCATTCTTTGGTTCTGTGAGTCTGCTGCTGTTTTGTTCCTTCCCGTTTTCCTTTGTTCACATACCTCACAGAGGAGTGAAATCCTTGGATACTTTTCTTTCTCCACCTGGCTTATTTCACTGAGCATAACACCCTCTAGCTCTGTCTGTGTTGTTGCAAATGGTGGTAGGATTTGTTTTCTTCTTATGGCTGAATAATATTCCATAGTGTGTATGTACCACCTCTTCTTTATCCATTCATTTCCGGATGGACACTTAGGTTGCATCCATTTCTTGGCTATTGTAAGAGTGCTGTGATCAACATAGGGGTGCATCTGTCTCTTTCAAACTGGGCTCCTGCAATCTTAGGATAAATTCCTAGGAAAGGATTTCCTTTGTCAAATGGTATTTCTGTTCTTTGGTTTTTTGTTGAATCTCCATACTGCTTTCCACAATGGTTGAGCTGACGGACATTCCCACCAGCAGTGTAGGAGGGTTCCCCTTTCTCCACACCTTTGCCGACATCTGCTGTTTTCTGTATTTTGTTTGGTGGCCATCCTAACTGGTGTTAGGTGATACAACATTGTGGTTTTAATGTGTATTTCTCTGATGGTTAGCAATGTGGAACGTCTTTTCATGTGCCTGTCGGCCACCTGAAATTGCTTCTGTGGAGAAGTGTCTGTTCAGATCCTCTGCCCATTTTGTAATTGGATTCATTTGCTTTTTGTGTGTTGGGGTTCTTGAGCTCTTGATACATATTTTGGATGGCAACACCTTATCAAATATGTCATCAGTGTGTATATTCTCCCATACTGAAGGATGTCTTTTGATTCTACTAATGGTGGTCAAACAGAATCTTACTGAACCCAACACCACTTCATTCCAGCTCTAAGTAATTTTATTTTCTTTCCAGAACACCAACCAGCCAAGAAAACTGGAACAAAGTGGAGAAGCTCTGATGCAGGAACATGTAGCGTAAAACTGAGAGGTGAGGTGTTGTGGAGAATCGTAGGTTGTATCTTTCCATGTGCTGCTTTCAAATGTCATAGGGAAAAAAGATTGCCAAGGAGATGAAGCCCGGGGTGTTGACATCACCAGTTATCGGTGGAGCCACGTAGCCTCTAGCCATTGATTTGAAAGCTACCATGCGGCATTGTAGCATTTCCTGCAGAGTTATATGGGCGACATCCCCCGTTTGCAGTTCAGTCAGTGCGCGTGTGGGATAGTCCTGGCACCGGAAGTGGTGGACCCGAGAGCTGTGCCATTCCTGCTGGTCTGTCGCAGCACCTCTCTTGGAACAGGGCCTCAGCAGCGCTCACAGGAGAGCGAGAGTGAGAGAGAATTGCGCTCAAGAAACAGGGACAGTTTTATTTACTGTAGGTCCCTAAGCATGCTCCTGATGTTTATTTTGAGATCTCTTTTTCAGGAAGATTGATTGGAGTCCAGTTACCAGGTTCATTTGAAGGTTCATATTTGTAGGTGGTATCCTCTAGCTCCCAGAAGCTTTAATCTCTGGAGATGCTCAGCCCTTGGGGTGTGGTCCAGGTCACAGGGGAGCGTTGCCAGTGCCCACACCCATCAGGAGGAAAGAGGTCTTTCCTGCTTCCCTGCCGCAGTGCCGTCTCCACTGCCAGTGCCAGTTTGCTGAGCATGCAGGGAGAAGTTGCCATAGCTGGGGTCAGCCGTTTTGCAGGCCGGTCCCAGTGGGGAGGCAGGCCGTGTACCAGTCACAGCACAGTAAGGGGCCTCAGAGCTGCTAGGACAGTCAGGGGGATGGAGCGCCCATAGCTCCTTAAAGCTCCCCTGCCTTCCGTGCACAGTGTATTGTGGCCAGATAGGGATATTTTCTACTGACTGTCTCTGGGTCTCAAACAGAATCGATTTGTTTATTTGTTTTTCTGTTTCAGTTGTGTAGGTTACCTGTCCCCACCCCTTCGGATTGTAGTTTTTCTGTGTCTTTGGATCTCAAGTGATTCTCCTGTAAGGGGGCACATAGGTGCTCTTGAGTTTTCATCCCTTCTTTTAACCCTGTATGTTTTGTTTGGAATACGCAAAGCCTGTCCTTTTATTCTGATGATTCAGCGCTGTGCCCTTATTGCACTTAATAAATTTCTTTTCTTATCATTAATCTACAATCATGTGAAGAACATTATGTTTACTAGGCTCCCCCCTTCACCAAGCCCGACAAAAAACCTCTTACAGTCTCTGTTCATCAGCATAGTTCTTTGCTCTAGACCCCTTCACCATGTCCCTCCCCACACACCCCATTACAGTCGCTGTCCATCAGCGTGTAGTAAGATGCTGTACAATGTCTACTTGTCTTTGTGTTGTACAGCTCTCCCTTTGCCCCCCGACCCCACGCATTTTACGTGCTAATCCTAGTATCCCCTTTCATTCTCCCCGACCTTATCCCTCCCTACCCACCCACCCTGCCCAGTCCCTTTCCCTTTGGTAACTGTTCGTCCACTATCGGGTTCTGTAAGTCTGCTGCTGTTTTTTTTCCTTCAGTTTTTCTTTGTTGTTATACTGCAGAGATGAGTGAAATCATTTGGTACTTGTCTTTCTCTGCCTGGCCTATATCACTGAGCATACTACCATCTAGCTCCATGCACGTCATTGCAAATGGTAGGATTTGTTTTCTTCTTATGGCTGCTTACTGCACTTCTTAAACTGGATTTCATTCTTCCTTTTTGTTTGTAGTATAACTATGTGCTTTCACAATTGAACACCTGGTTATGAGTAGTAGCTTCTTGTTAATCAATATGTATCTGTATCTATTTAACTATCTGTCTGTTTGTCTGTCTATCTATCTATCCTTCTATCTTTCTATCTATCTATCCTTCTATCTTTCTATCTAAGTATCTCTCTATCTACCTATCTATCTGTCTATCTATCCATCTTCCTATCATCTGTCTATCATATCTATCACCTATCTCTCTATGTATCTATCTATCTGTCATCTATCTATCTATCTATCTATCTATGAATCAATCATCTTTCTGTCTGCCTATCTTGTCTTATGTACAGAACATATAACAACATGGCCTACGTCACTTCCCTAAATTATGGTTACAAAAATCTTGTGAAGTGACTAGGCCATAGTTAGATTACTGGGTTCTCAGACACTTGCAGGTCGAATCAGCTACGTGTGCTTACAAAACCAGTAAATGGTGGTGCATGGACTTGAACCTGTATCTCTGTCCTCTTGCCTCTTTTAGCTCCTTCTCGCTTGCTGAGTGTAATTAGCCGCATTCATTAACTAATTCCTCCCTGAAGGCCACAAGTATCCTGCCTCTGGGCCTGTTGTAGACAGAAAAGAATACTTAGTGCTTTTAGCACCACCAAGTTTGAGGGACATTTGTGTGATCACCGCTGATAGTAGGAGAGACATAAAAAGGAACACCTATTTCTGGACAAGAGCAGTTGGGAACAAAGTGTGTGCTGTGGAGTTACATGTTTATTTGAGTGTCCAAACTTCCGTCTTTAGGTGGTTATTACTATTTTACATAAATGAACATCATAAAATGCACTGATTTCAAAAGCCCAGATGCATATTATTACAGCAATTCAGTTATTGAGGTTAGAAAAAATGAGAAGGATATTGCTGTACCACTACATCTATGGTTGGGCAACGCTGAAACCAAACAAAAAGAATTCATTGTGACTAGATAGGGCTATTTTGTACTGACTGTCTCTTGGGATTCAATCAGAATCCATTTGTGTGTTTGTTTCTCAGTTTAACTTGTGTAGGGTACCTGTCCCCGCCCCTTCGGCAAATTTCCCTCGGTATCTGGTTATTGCTTCTTTACATTCGTAAACATCATAAAATCCGCTTATTTCAAAAGCCCAGACACATATTATTACAGCAATTCAGTTTTAGAGATGAGGAAAAATGAGAAGGGCCTCGCTATACCACTGAATCTATGACTGAGCACTGCCAAATCCGAAGAGAAAGCAACCACGGTGGCAGGAAGGGCTATTTTCTACAGACTGTCTCTCTGGGCACTCAAGAAGTATCACTTTTTTTTTTTGGTGTCAGTAATGTACAATTACATGAGCAACATTTTGTTTACTAGACTCCCCCTAATCCCCCCTACCAACATTAGCAAGTCCACTCCGCACACCCCATTACAGTCGTTGTCCATCAATGTAGTAAGATGCTATGGAAACACTACCTGTCTTCAGTGTGTTATACTGCAATCCCCGTGGACCCCACACCCTACATTATGTGTGTGGATCGTAATGCCCCCTTTACCCCTGTATCAACCCTTCCCACCCATAATCCCAGGTCCCTTTCCCTTTGGTAGCTGTTTGTCCATTCTTGGGTTCTGTGAGTCTGCTGCTGTTTTTTACCTTCCCATTTTTGCTTTGTTCTTATACCTCACAGAGGAGTGACATAATTGGATAATTGTCTTTCTCCACCTGGCTTATTTCCCTGAGCATAACACCCTCTAGCTCCGTCCGTGTTGTTGCAAATGGTGGTAGGATTAGTTTTCTTCTTATGGCTGAATGATATTCCATTGTGTGTATATACAATCTCTTCTTTAGCTGTCGAGAGATGAAGGCCATAGAAACAATGGTCTCGCACTTTTTGCCTAGGTCTCTAGTTTCTTAACCCTGCAACATTTAGGAAAGATCAATTGACCCAGCTTGCGATTAGACTGCTGGGATACAGATTAAGCAGCTGCTGTGATAACATCTCCTCCTTAGTTAAACCTTCTGTCTTTTCTCAGTAATCCCCCACCCATGATCTTTTCCAGAGAACATTCTTCTGATAGGTATCCTAGCAACCTAGATAATCCTTGCCACTTCAGCTGGGGCTTTTTCCCCCTCCTAGATCCTAAATAATATTCCTTGTTAGAATAAACTTTGAGACCTTGAACAGACTTTCGACTTGTTCTCCTTCTTTGTGTCTGGTTTGTCTCTCATCCAGGATAACTTCCCCTCGAGCCCTTGTTGACCTCCCCACTGGCCGGGGCATGTGACGCCCAACGTGGGGCTCGAGGTACGAAGCCTGATCTGGACGTCGCTCATATGGACGGCCGTCCTTCTTTCTTTGGATCGGCACACCAGCGGTGAGTGAAGATCCGCATGAAGATCACCACAGGATTACACGCCTGTGACACAGATTGATAAAGGTAAGGAAAGCGACGCAATCATGGGGCAAACACTAAATAAGCATGAGTTATTTGTTAAGGGACTTAAGGCTTCTCTCAAGACACGAGGAATACGGGTTAAGAAAAAAGATTTATTTTATTTTCCTTATGTTGCTAGAGGATGTCTGCCCATTGTTCCCCCAGGAAGGAACTATAGATGAAAAACAGTGGCGCCGAGTTGGCAACTGCCACAATGATTATTATCATTCCTTTGGCCCTGAGAAGGTCCCAGTACAGGCATTTTCTTATAGGAATCTCATGAACGATGTGTTGCAGGTCCGCCACTGTCACCCAGATGTTTCAAAGATTGTTGATGATAGTGAAAATTATCTGAAGGGAAAGTTTAAAACCAGTCAGACTTCTCTCCACGAAAAGGAGGTCCCCGAGGAACTTCATCCCTCCTCCCCAGCCTCTTATTGTCCCTCTGTCTCCATTCCCATGCCCGAGGTTAAGAATGATCTGCCGTCTAGCGGATCCCCCAAAATCTATTTACCCAGTCCTGTTCGGTCTCAAGTCCAACATCCCTGATGATGATCCCCTCTGTCCTGAAGAGGAGGCCGAACTAAAAGATACCGCCACTAAGCTGCATAATCTTGATTGGCCCCCTCAATCATCTTTACGTGCAGGTCCACCTCCCTATAACATACCACACCCTATAACATACCACACCCTTTAACAAGCCACTGTTAAACTCTCTCGGGAGGTGCAGTCCCTTGAGGCACTGCTTCACATCAAAAGGGAGATATCACAAATGCTTAGGCAGTTACGTGTCCTTGACTTAGAAATAAGCTACCCCCCGTCGCCCCTGTTCAGAAAATAAAAGTAAGTTCCCCTCTGCTCCCCCCGTTCAGAAAGTTAAAACCGAAACTATAACCCTTCATGTCTTCCCGGTGACCCGATCCCAAACTAGACTGACCGAGGGAGAACCGACTGAGGGAGAGTCAAATGAGGCTGAACCACGAGAATCAGAAGGGACAGATACGGATGCAGAAGAGCCTATAGCTCAGCCTGAGTCAGAAAACACTTAGGGAGAGGACGAGAATGCAACTTCAACCATTAGGACTCAGCTGAACCGCCGCCTTAAATTTAAAAGTATAAAAGATTTAAAGAATGCTGTTTCCTCATATGGCCCTGTTGCCCCCTTTACTATTTCATTGTTAGAGTCTCTAAGCGAAGACTGGCTTACAGTTAATGATTGGAGCATGTTAACTAAAGCCATCTTAAGAAGAGGTGACTTTCTCTTATGTAAAGCTGGTTACACTGAAAGATGCCAGGATACTGTCCACCACAATATGGCTGCTGGCGGTCCTTCCAAATCCTGGACATTAAACAAACTTCTGGGCAATCGCCCCTATGACACAAATGAAAAACAGGCTAAGTTTTCTCCAGGCTTACACACACAAATCCAACATGCAGACCTTAAGGCCTGGAAGAGCCTCCCTTCTAACGGGTCAGCTGTCACCTCTCTTGCCGAGGTTAGACAGGGGCCGCAGGAACCTTACAGTGAATTCATAGGCCGCCTTACAGAGGCCGCCAAACGCCTCATGGGAAGGGAGGAAACAGATAATGAATTCATTAAGCATCTTGCTTTTGAAAATGCTAACCCAGCTTGCCACGCGGCGGTTATGCATCATGATCGCCGCAGCAAAAATGTCTCTGTTTTTATAAAACTTTGTGCCGATGACCAAACCTCTCGCAATACAGGAATAGCCATAGGAACAGCTCTTAAAGAGTTTACTCAGGGAGTCAGGCCCAAGACTTGCTTTAATTGCAAGCAACCAGGTCATTTTTCAAGGGAGTGCACAGCCCCTAGGACCGAACGATTGCTCCCATCATTCCTGTGCCTGCAATGCAAACGGGGTAAACATTGGGCCTCCGAATACGGCTCCAACGCTGATATACAGGGTAATCCTCTGCCTCCGAAGCAGGGAAACTTGTTACAGGACCCACCCCAGGGCCCAAAATACCTACCCGGGACAGAACCCTGGGGTCGTCAGGTTCTTCTCCCAGTCAGTCAAAAATCCAGCGTCACTATCCTCTCTCGAGCAACCGCCGATAACGCAGGACTGGACCTCTGTTCCAACTCCCAGTGAATATTGACCCCAGAAATGGGGAGTCAAATTCTTCCAACGGGGATTTTTGGCCCTTTGCCACAAGGCACCTTTGGTCTTATTCTGTGTCGCGCCAGCTCCACTATTCAGAGCCTCACTATTTCTCCAGGAGTCATTGACAACAATTATACTGGAGAAATTGAACTTATGGCTACAGCCTATTAGGGACCAATTACCATTTCCTCTGGCCAATGGATTGCTCTCTTAATATTACTCCCCCTCGATGAAAAAAATCCTTGCTATAAGCAAAAGAGAGGCCCCCATGCTTTTGGATCATCAGATGTTTATCGGGCACAAGAGATCACTCAAAAAAGACCCCTTCTTAGTTAAAATTAAAAGGAAAAAACTTTGAAGGCCTTATAGATACTGGCGCAGATGCCACAATTATTTCCAGTAAGGATTGCCTACATCTTGGCCTCTCACCGCTTACATGACTCACCTTAGAGGTATTGGACAGACCTCCAACCCCCTACAAAGCTCCAAAGTTATTCAATGGGAAGATGAAGAAGACAATAACGGTACTGTCCAGCCCTACGTGGTTCCAGGCCTACCTATCAACCTCTGGGGCAGAGATATTCTCTCTCAAGTGAAGCTTATTATGTGCAGCCCTAATGAACTGGTCACTCACCAGATGCTCAATCAAGGCTATCGCCCTGGACAAAGGTTGGGCAAACACTCTCACGGCCCAAAAGAGCCAGTCCCGGTCACCATAAAAACTGATCATGCTGGAATTGGCTATGAAAATTTACCCTAACGGCCGTTGACATACCTGTACCCCATGCAGATAAAATATCCTGTAAACAACAGAGCCTGTATGGATTGATCAATGGCCCTTAACTTCTGAAAAACTGGGTGCAGCCACAATGTTAGTAAAGGAACAACTTGCTGCAGGCCATATCGAGCCCACGACCTCTCCCTGGAATACTCCTATTTTTGTCATAAAGAAAAAATCAGGAAATTGGAGGTTACTTCAAGATCTTAGAGAAATTAATAAAGCTATGGTACCTATGGGGGCCCTTCAAACAGGCCTCCCCACTCCTGTGGCGATTTCTGGGGGATACTGTAAAATCATTATTGACCTAAAAGATCGCTTTTTCACAAACCCCCTACATCCTAAAGATCGCAAGCAATTTACATTTAGTTTGCCGGTGATTAATTTTTAAGGCCTGATGCCAAGATTCCAATGGAAATTTCTGCCCCAAGAAATGGCAAACAGCCCTACGCTGTGCCAAAAATTTGTAGCTCAAATTATAGACCCATTTAAACAAAGATGGCCTTCTAAATATTTAATTCACTACATGGACGACATCCTCATGGCTGGTCCTAACCCCACTGAACTCCTTGCTTATTCCCAATAGCTTTCTAGGGCCCTTACCAGAGTTGTCTTCAGATAGCCACAGATCAAATTCAATTAAAAAACCCTTACTTGTTTTTAGGCTTTGAAATCTTTCATAAAAAGATTCTTTCACAAAAGGTTCAACTTAAAACCGATTGCTTAAAAACTTTAAATGATTTTCAAAAATTTCTAGGAGAAAATAATGGGCTCAGGACTTATCTCAAGCTAACTACTGGAGAGCTTAACCCCTTGTTTGATATACTTAAAAGGGACCCAGATCCTACTTCCAGTCGCTCATTAACAGCCCCCACCCTAGAAGCCCTAAAGGCAGTGGAAGCCGCAATTCTAAACCAAACGGTCACCTTTATCTCTTACGAGAAGCCTCTTCTCCTAGTCATTTGTGCTACTGATTTTACACGCACCGGAGTGTTCTGGCAAGAGGGGCCCCTTTTCTGGGTCCATTTACCTGCCTCCCCACCCAAAGTCTTATCCCCTATACCTCCTGGGTGGCTGAACTGATAAATATCGGACGCCACCACAGCAGGAAAGTATTCGGTAAAGACGCCGACAAAATTATACTACCCTACCAAAATCCAGTGGTTGATAGAGAATGACAATGAATGGGCAACATCCTGCACCTCTTTTCAGGGAGCCCTTGACAATCATTACCCTGCTAAGAAGATTCTCCATTTTTTAAGGACCCAACCATTTGTTGTCCCTACATTGACCTCCTCCCAACCCCTTCCTCATGGCCACCTAGTTTTCACTGATGGTTCCTCCAACGGAGTGGCAGCCTACCCATAGATAATCGAACCACTTCCCTACAATCCCCATTCCACTCCTCTCAATTGGTTGAACTCTTTGCAAGTTTACAAGTTTTTCAACAACTCCCAAATACTCCTTTTAACCTATACACTGACAGTGCTTATATTGCTCAATCCATTCCCCTTTTAGAGACCGTGCCTTATATAAAACCCACTACAAACGCCACCCCTCTGTTTTTTTCCATCCAGCAGTGCATACATTCCAGGCAACATCAATTTTATATAAGCCATATTCGTGCCCATTCTGGTCTTCCTGGACCTATAGGCACAGGAAATGCTGTGACTGATAAAGCTACCCAACTTGCCCTTCTCGCTGAGCTTGTCCCTGCGGCTCAAACCAAAAAAGCTCACTCTTTACACCACCTTAATGCTCAAACCTTACGTGTTCTTTTAATAATTACTACAGAACAAGCCAGTCAGATTGTTAAACCATGTGCAAATTGTGTCACTCTCCTGCCTGTTCCTCACTTGAGTGTGAACCCTAGGGGACTAGTTCCCAATGAGATCTGGCAAATGGATTTAACACACGTCCCCTCATCGGAAATCTTAAATATCTTCATGTTACTGTAGATACCTTTGGTGGATTTATTTTTGCCAGCCTCCATGTTGGAGAAGCTTCAAAAAATGTTATTGCTCATGTACTCAATTGTCTTAGTGTCATGGGTAAAATCGAGATTATCGAGATTGATAATGGTCCTGGATAGACTGGAAAAAAATTCCAAGAATTTTGTCGCCAATTAAAAATTAAGCATTTTACAGGCATACCATACAATCCCCAATGTCAAGGGATTGTCGAACGAGCCCGTTTAACTATTAAAGATACCTTCCACAAATTAAAAATGGGAGATTTATATTCCATGAAAGGCTCTCCAAGAAATATTCTTCATCATGCCTTGTTTATTCTTAATTTTCTAACTCTGGATGCTCATGGAAAATCTGCAGCTGATCGCCTTTGGCACCCACAAACTGTTAAAACTATGTCACTGTCATGTGGAGAGATCCCCTCACTTCCCATTGGAATGGCCCCGATCCCATACTAATATGGGGCTGGCGATCTGCCTGTGTTTTCGTCACCAGAGAAGGAGCTGCTCACTGCCTGCCAGAGTGGTTGAATAAACCAATAGATTTACCAGAAGATTTTTAAAAATCTTATCCAAATGTTCAGGGTGGTGACACCCCCCGAGATATCCTTTTACTTCTCTCCATAGATTCTGGCCACCGGTTTAGTCCTTTCCTTTATCTTAGGCATAGGACTTGCTGCCTCCACCCCTCCCCAGTGGACCCTTGCACAGCAGACTATTCTTGTTACCACTTACTGGATCCTTTTTGGCATATTCACACTTCTTAACAGCACCTTATAAAAAGATGAAGCCCATCAACTCTCGCGTTTTCACCTTCTTCGCAGAACCTTACAAGATCTTCAAGACCAAATAGATTCCCTTACAGAAGTAGTCTTACAGAACAGGCGTGGCCTAGACCTTCTCACCACGGAACAAGGCGGAATCTGCTTAGCCTTAGAAGAGAAATGCTGCTTCTATGCAGTCAAGTCCGGAGTACTTCGTGACAAAATAAAAAGACTTCGAGAAGATCTCGTGCAAAGAAAGAAAAAATTGTTTGAAAATCCCCTATGGACTGGGATGAGCTGTTTCGTCCTTATCTTCTCCCTATACTAGGACCCTTCCTTAGTCTCATGCTTGTGCTCTCCCTTGGAACTTGGGCCTTCCTGAGAATTACCACCTTCATTAGAGAACAGATCAATACTGCCCTCTGAAGACAGATACAAGTCCACTATCACTGGCTTGACCTGGCGTACTAAGGCTAAGATGTGCCAGATGACGCCCCTCCTTTAGAAGCTGCATAGGATTCAGACCTATGCATATCGGCTCACAATAAAGTGAGTGCGATATGGGCACCAATGTGGGTGCGAAGGTAAGCATCGCAAGGGAAGTTCCGTGAACCGCCTCTGAATTCCCTGAGAGAAAAACCTAATTTGCATGGAGGTTGGTATCTAAAATAAATACGCCGTTTTTCCCCTAAACAAAAGATACCAAGGGTCAAAGTTGACCCCCGTCAATGGGGAGTCTCGGAGGAGCCAGGTAACTACTCCCATATTTGGTTAATGCCCACCGCTAAATAGTGGGCCTCCCCCTCTTTTGTATAAAAGAAGGGAGGAGATGTCGGAACCGTAGGCGATAGAAACAATGGTCTCGCCCTTTTCACCTAGGCCTCTAGTTTCTCAAGCCTGCCCCGTTTAGGAAAGATCAATTGACCAGCTTGAGATTAGACACTGGGATAGAGATTAAGCAGCTGCTGTGATAACATCTCCTCCTTAGTAAAACATTCTGTCTTTTCTCAGTAATCCCCCACACATGATCTTTTCCAGAGAACATTCTTCATTTAGGTATCCTAGCAACCTAGATAATCCTTGCCACTTCAGCGGGGGGCAGTTTCCTCCTCCCAGCTCTTATATAATCTACCTTGTAACAATAAACTTTAAGACCTTGATAAGACTTTCGACTTGGTCTCCTTCTTTGTGTCTGGTTTGTCTCTCATCCAGTTTAACTTCCCCTCGAGCCCTTGTTGAACTCCCCACTGGCCGGGGCATTTATCCATTCATCTCCTGATGGACACTTAGGTTTCTTCCATTTCTTGGGTATTGTAAAGAGTGCTGCGATCAACATAGGGGTGCATCTGTCTCTTTCAAACTGGGCTCCTGCACTCTTAGGGTAAATTCCTAGGAGAGGAATTTCTGGGTCAGATGGTATTTGTTCTTTTTTTGGGGGGGAGTCCTCCATACTGCTTTACACAATGGTTGAGCTAACTGACATTCCCACCAGCAGTGTAGGAGGGTTCCCTTTTCTCCACACCCTTGCCGACATCTGTTGTTGTCTGTCTTCTGGGTGGTGGCCATCCTAACTTTTGTGAGGTGATACCCCATGGTGGTTTTAATGGGCATTTCTCTGATGGTTAGCAATGTGGAGCGTCTTTTCATGTGCCTGTTGGCCACTTGAAATTGATTCTGTGGAGAAGTGTCTGTTCAGATCCTCTGCCCATTTTGTAATTGGATTCATTTGCATTTTGTATGTTCAGGTCCATGTGCTCTTCATACATGTTTTGGATGGCAATGCCTTATCAAATCTGTCTTCAGTGAATATATTCTCCCATACTGAAGGATGTCTTTTGGTTCTACTGATGGTGGTCAAAGAGAATCTTACTAAACCCCCTACCACTTCATTCCAAATCTAACTAATTTTTTTTTAACACCAACGAGCCGAGAATACTGGAATGAAGAGAAGCTGTGATGCAGGAACATCTAGCGTAAAACTGAGAGGTGAGGTTTTGTGGAGACTGGTAGGTTGTATCTTTCCATGTGCTGCTTTCAAGGGTCATAGGTAAAAAAAATTGCCAAGGAGATGAATCCCGGGGTGTTAATTTCACCTGGTATCGGTGGAGCCATGTAGCCTCTAGCCATTGATGGGAAAGCTAGCATGCGGCACTATTGTCTTTTCTGCGGAGTTAGACGTGCGTCGTCCCCCGTTTGCAGTTCAGTCAGAGCCCATGTGTGAGTGTCCTGGCACTGGCTGGGTGGACCCGAGATCTGTGCAATTCCTGTTCTGCAGTCGCAGCACCCCTCTCAGAACAGGGCCTCAGCAGCGCTTCTGGGAGAAAGTGAGAGAGAGAATTTCGTTCGAGTGACATTGACTGTTTAATTTTCTGTAGCTCCCTGAGCATGCTCCTGATGTTAATTTTGAGATCTCTTTCTCACGAAGATTGATTTGAGTTCAGTTACCACGTTCCCTTGAAGGTTCATATTTGTAGGTGGTGCACTCTAGCTACCAGAAGCTTTAGTCTCTGGAGATGCACAGCCCTTGGTTGTATGGTAGGGGTCCTAGGGGCGTGGTACCGGTGTCCAGAACCGCTGGGAGGTAAGAGGTCTTTCCTGCGTCCAAGCCGCAGTGCCCATCTCCACTGACAGGGCCAGAGTGTGGAGCATGCAGGGAGAAGCTGCCGTAGGTGGGGGTGGCGTTTTGCAGGCCAGTGACAGCGGGGAGTCAGGCCATGTACCAGTTACAGCACAGTAAGGGGCCTCAGAGCTGCGAGGGCAGCCAGGGGGATGGAGCGACCGGAGCTCCTGAAAGCTACATCGCCTGCCGGGCAGAGTGCACCCATGCAATTTGGCGCACCTGTCCTTTCTACTGAGTGGCGAGCCCTGTGGAAGCCTTTCCACTTTAGCAGTTCTCTCGTTGTTAGGAAGTCTCTCAGACTGTCCACCTTTCTTTTGTCCCACAGTGGCCGGATGTGGATCCCTGTGTTTTTCCACAAGTGGCTGGAACCTCAAGACCCTCGAAGTCTTCTGCCTCTCTTTGCTATCCAACCCTACCAATCCTCCTGTGCGCACCACATGTACAGTAGGTTCATGCTCAGAGAGCACATCTCCAGGGCTGTACGTCACACTTCTCCTTGAGGTGACAGGCTGCCACAGCAGCTTTCCTCCCTGCTGTTCTTCCACGATTTGATGTAGTTGTTCTATTTCCAAATAGTACATATGTATGTGATTTTGATTTTGGGAGGAGGTTTCCGCATCCACTCTCATGTGAGCCGGGGTCATTAATCCCATCAGCACATCTTTTTTCTGTTTTTCTTTTTCAGTTTCACTTGTCTAGGGTACCCGTTCCCACCCACTCAACTTGTAGTTATTCTTCGTCCTTGGATACCAAGTGAGTCTCCTGTAAGGGAGCACGTAGGTGGTCTTGAGTTTTCATCCCTTCTTTTAACCATGTGTCTTTTGATTGGAGCACTCAGAGCCTGTCCGTTTATTCTGACAATTGAGAGCTGTGTCCTTATTGCACATAAAATATCTTTTTTGTCATCATTAATCTACAATCACGCGAAGAACATTATGATCACCAAGTACACCAAGTCCTTCCCCCAAACCCTGTTATAGTCGCTATCCATCAGCGTAGTTGGATGCTGTACAACCCTTCAACATGTCCCCCCACACACACACCACGTTACAGTCGCTGTCCATCATCGTGTAGTAAGATGCTGTAGAATCTCTAATTGACTTTTCTGTGTTGTACAGCCCTCGCCATGTGCAACAGCCCCCACATATTATACATGCTAATCCTAATGCCACGTTCCTTTCTAACTCCCTTATCCTTCCCTTCCCACCCACCTAGCCCAGTCACTATCCCTTTGGTAACTGTTAGTGCACTCTCGGGTTATGTGAGTCCGCTGCTGTTTTTTTCCTTCAGTTTTCCTTTGTTGTTATACTCCACACATGAGTGAAATCAATTGGAACTTGTCTTTCTCCGCCTGGCCTATTTCACTGAGCATAATACCCTCTAGCTCCATTCACATTGTTGCAAATGGTAGGATCTGTTTTCTTCTAACGGCTGCTTACTGCACTTTTTAAACTGGATTTCTATCTTCTCTTTGGTCTGTATTTTCGCTATGTGCTTTCACCATTGCTTTCCTGGTTATGAGCAATACCTTTGTGTTAGTCGATATGTACCTATATTTATCTATCTGTCTGTATGTCTATCTATCTATCAATCAATCAGTCATCTTTTTGTCTGAACATCTGTCCTTGTATGCAGAACAGTTAACAACATAGACTATGTCCCTTCGCTACGTTATGCTTCCAAAAATCTTGCAAGGTATCTAGGTCGTAAGGAGAGTCCTGGGTTCCCCGAGACACTTGCAGGTTGAGTCAGAAGTGTACCTACAAAACCAGAAAATGGTGGTGCAGGGACTTTTACTCGTGTCTCTGTCCTCTCTCCTCTTTTATCTCCATCTCATTTGCTGACAGTATTTAGCCACATTCATTGACTAATCGCTCCCTGAAGAGCACAAGAATCCTTCCTCTGGGCCTGATGTCGACAGAAAAGTAAACTTGCTGCTTGCTCACCACCATATTTTAGGAACATCGGCGTGATAAACCCTGATAGGAGGAAGGGAGAAATAAAAAGGAAAACCACTTTCTAGACATGAGCAGTTGGGATAAAAGAGTGTGTTGTGGAGTGAAGTGTTTATTTGAGTGTGCAAACTTCCCTCTTTATCTGGTTATCACTTCTTTACATTCGTGGACATCATAAAAACCACAGATTTCAAAGGCCCAGACCCTTATTATTACAGCAATTCAGTTGTTGAGTAGAGAGAAAATGAGAAGGATGTTGCTGCACCACTAAATCTATTTCTGGGCACTGCTGATACCAAACAAAAAGCATTCACGGTGGCCAGATAGGGCTATTTTCTACTGACTGTCTCTGGGGACACAAACAGAGTCCATTTGATTGATTGTTTTTCGGATTCACTTGTGTTGGGTACCTCTCCCCACCCCTACGGCTTGTAGTTTGTCTGTGTCCTTGGATCTCAAGTGAATCTCCTGTAAGGGATCACATATGTGATCTTGAGTTTTCATCCCTTCTTTTAACCCTGTGTCTTTTGATTTGGAGTTCTCAAAGCCTGTCCTTTTATTCTGATGATTCAGAGCTGTGCCCTTTTTGCACTTAAAAAATTTTTTTTGTTATCATTACTCAACAATCACGTGAGGAACATTATGTTTACTAGGCTCCCCCTTCACCAAGTCCCCCCCAAAAACCTCTAGCAGTTACTGTCAATCAGCGGAGATGGATGCTGTAGACTACTTCACCATGTCAACCCACACACACCCCGTTACAGTCGCTGTCCATCATCGTTTAGTAAGATGCTGTAGAATCTCTACTTGTCTTCTCTGTGTTGTACAGCCCCACCCATGGCCCTCCGAACACATGCATTATACATGCTAATCCTAATCTCCCATTTCTTTCTCTCCGCCCTTACCCTCCCTTCCCAACCACCCTGCCCAGTCCTTTTCCCTTTGGTAACTGTTAGTCCACTTTCGGGTTTTGTGAGTCTGCTGCTGTTTTTTTCCTTCAGTGTTTCTTTGTTGTTATACTCCACGTGAGTGAAATTATTTGGTATTTGTCTTTCTCCTCCAGGTCTATTTCACTGAGCATACTACCTTCTAGCTTCTTCCACGTCATTGCAAATGGTACGATTTGTTTTCGTCTTATGCCTTCTTTCTGCACTTTTTAAACTTGATTTCATTCTTCCTTTTTGTTTGTAGTTTCGCTATATGCTTTTACCATTGATCTCCTTTTTATAAGCAATAGCTTTGTGTTAATCGATATGTATCCGTATCTATCTATCCATCTGTCTGTCTGTCTATCTATCCATCCTTCTATCTTTCTTACTATCTATCTATCTATCTATCTGTCTATCTATCTATCATCTATCTATCTATCTAACTATCTATCTTTTATCTATCTATCCTTCTATCTTTCTTTCTATCTTTCTATCTTTCTTTTTATCTATCTATCTATCTATCTATCTATCTATCTATCTATCTATCTATCTACCTATCTATCTTCTTATCACCTATCTTTCACGTCTATCATCTATCTATGTATCTATCTATCATCTACAATCCATCTATCTATCTATGAATCAATCATCTTTTTCTCTTATCATCTATCCTTATGTACAGAAGAGTTAACAACGTCGCCTATGTCACTTCCTACACTATGCGTTCAAAAATCTTGCAAGTAACTGGGCCGTAGAGAGAGCACTGGGTTCATTGAGACACTTGCAGGTCCAGTCAGCCACGTGTGCTTACAAAACCAGTAAATGGTGTTGCAATGACTTGCACCCATATCTCTGTCCTCTGTACTCTTATAACTACTTCTCGCTTCCTGACTGTATTTAGCCACATTCATTTACCAAGTGCTCACTGAAGACCACAAGTATCCTTCCTCTGGGTTTGTTGAAGACAGAAAAGTATACATGGTGCTTTGCTCACCACCAAGTTTGAGGGACATCGGCGTGAGCACCGCTGATAGGAGGAGGGGCAAATAAAAAGGAACATCTATTTCTAGACAGGAGCACTTGGGAGCAATGAGAGAGTTGTGGAGTTACGTGTTTGTTTGATTGTCCAAACTTCCCTCTTTAGGTGGTTATTACTTCTTTACATTCAAGAACATCATAAAACCCACTGATTTCCAAAGCCCAGACGCATATTATAAGAGCAATTCAGTTGTTGATTTAAGAAAAAATGAGTAGGACGTTGCTGTACCACTAAATCTATCGCTGATCACTGCTGAAAATAAACGAATTCATGGTGGCTAGATAGGGCTTTATTCTACTGACTGTCTCTGGGTACTCAAACAGAATTAATTTGTTTGTTTCACAGTTACACTTTTGTAGGGTACCTGTCCCCGCCCCTTCAGCTTGTAGTTTTTCTGTATCCTTGGATCTCAAGTGAGTCTCCACTAAGGGAGCACATAGGTGGTCTTGAGTTTTCATCCCTTCCTCTTACCCTGTGTATTTTGATTGGAGCACTCAGAGTCTGTCCTTTTATTGTGACAATTGAGAGCTGTGTCCTTATTGTACATAAAAAAATTCTTTTGTTATCATTAATCTACAATCACGTGAATGTCATTATGATCACCAAGTACACCAAGTCCCCCCGAAAAGCCCCGTTACAGTCGCTGTCCATCAGCGTGTAGAAATATGCTGAAGAAACACTACTTCTCTTCTCTGTGTTGTACAGCACCCCCCATGCCCAACCGACCCCATGCATTATTCATGCTAATAATAATGTTCCCTTTCTTTCTTCCTGCCCTTAACCCTCCCTTATCACCCACCCTGCCAAGTACCTTTCCCTTTGGTATCTGTTATTCCACTCTCAGGTTCTGTGATTCTGCTGCTGTTTATTTCCATCAGTTTTTCTTTGTTGTTGTACTCCACACATGAGTAAAATCATTTATTACTTGTGTTTCTCCTCCTGGCCTATTTCACTGAGCATACTACCGTCTAGCTCCATCCACATCATTGTAAATAATAGGATTTGTTTTCTTCTTATGGCTGCTTACTGCACATTTTAAACTGCATTTCATTCTTTCTTTTGTTTTGTAGTATCAGTATGTGTTTTCACCATTTATCTCCCAGTTATGAGCAATAGCTTTGTGTTAATCGATATGTATCTGTAACTATCTATCTATCTATCTATCTATCTATCTATCTATCTATCTATCTATCTATCTATCTATCTATCTATCTATCTATCTATCTATCTGTCTGTCTATCTACCTATCTATCTATCTATCTATCTATCTATCTATCTATCTATCTATCTATCTATCTATCTATCTATCTATCTATCTATCTGTCTGTCTGTCTATCTATCAGTTTATCTATCTACCTATCTTTCCTACTATCTATCTATCTATCTATCTATCTGCTTAACTTCCTATCTATCATTTCTATCATCTATCATCAGTCATCTATCTACCTATCTATGAATCAATCATCTTTTTGTCTGCCCATCTGTCCTTATGTACAGAAAAGTTAACAACATTTCCTATGTCACTTCCCTACATTATGCTTCCAAAACTCTTTCAAGGTAACTAGGATGTAGGAAGAGCACTCGGTTCACTGAGACACTTGCAGGTCGAGTCAGCCACGTGTACCTACAAAACCAGTAAATGGTTGTGCAGGGACTTGAACCTGTGTCTGTATCCTCTATTATCTTCTTCTCACTGGCTGACTCTATTTAGCCACATTCATTGACTACGTGCTCCGTGAAGACCACAAGTATTGTTCCTCTGGGCCTGTTGTCCACAGAAAGAAAACTTGGTGCTTTGCTCACCACCTTGTTTGAGGGACATTGGCGTGATCACCTCTGATAGGAGGGACGGACAAATAAAAAGGAAAACCAATTTCTACACATGTGGAGTTGGGAGCAAATTGTGTGTTGTGGAGTGAAGTGTATATTTGAGTGTCCAAACTTCCCTCTTTATCTGGTTATTACTTTACATTCGTGAACATCATAAAACCCACTGATTTCAAAGGCCCAGACGCATATTTTTACAGCAATTCAGTTGTTGAGGTGAGAGAAAATGAGAAGGACGTTGCTGTACCACTAAATCTATGGCTGGGCACGGATGAAAAAAAAGAAAAGAATTCACGGTGGCTTCATAGGGCTATTTTCTACTGACTATCTCTGGAGACACAAACAGAATCTATATTTTTGTTTGTTTGTTTATCAGTTTCACTTGTTGGGTACCTGTTCCAACCTCTACGGCTTGTAGTTTGTCTCTGTCCTTGCATCTCAAGTGAGTCTCCTGTGAGGAAGCACGTAAGTGGTCTTGAATATTCATCCCTGCTTTTAACCCTGTGTCTTTTGTTTGGCGCAGTCAAAGCCTGTCCGTTTATTCTGATGATTCAGAGCTGTGCCCTTATTGCACTTAAAAAATTTTTTTATTATCATTAATCTACAATCACGTGAAGAACATTATATTTACTTGGCTCCCCCCTTCACCAATGCACCCTTAGAAACCTCTTACAGATGCTGTCAATCAGCGGAGTTGAATGCTCTTGACCCCTTCACCATGAACCACCCCACACACACCATTACAGTCGCAGTCCATCTGCGTGTAGTAAGATGCTGTAGGATCTTTACTTGTCTTCTCTGTGTTGTACAGCGCTATCCAAACCCTCCTGACCCCACGCATTATACATGCTAATGCTAATCTCCCATTTCTTTCTCCACACCCTCATCCCTCCCTTCACAACCACCCTGCCCAGTCCCTTTCCCTTTGGTAACTGTTAGTCCGCTTTTGGGTTCTGTGAGTATGCTGCTGTTTTTTTCCTTCAGAGTTTCTTTGTTGTTATATTCCACCCATGAGTGAAATCATTTGCCTCTTCGCCTATTTCACTGAGCATTCTACCATCCTGCTCCATCCACGTCATTGCAATTGGTAGGATTTGTTTTCTTCTTATGGTTTCTTACTGCACTTTTTAAACAGGACTTCATTCTTCCTTTTTGTTTGTAGTTTCGCTATGTGTTTTCTCCATTGATCTGTTGGTTATGAGCAATAGCTTTGTGTTAATCTATATGTATCTGAATCTGTGTAACTGTCTGTCTGTCTACCTATCTATCTATCCTTCTATCTTTCTATCTATCTATCTATCTATCTATCTATCTATCTATCTATCTATCTATCTATCTATCTATCTTCCTATCATCTATCTATCATGTCTATCATCTATCTATAATCTCTCATCTACCTATGTATCTATGAATTAATCATCTTTTTGTCTTCCCATCTATCCTTATGTACAGAAAACTTCACAACATCGCCTATGTCACTTCACTACATTATGCTTCCAAAAATCTTGCCAAGTAACTAGGACGTATGGAGAACACTGGGTACACTGAGACAATTGCAGGTCGAGTCTGCCACGTGTGCTTACAAAACCAGTAAATCGTTGTCCAGGGACTTGAACCCGTATCTCTGTCCTCTGACCTCTTTTATCTCCTTCTCGACTGCTGACTCTAATTTGCCACAATAATTGACTAACTCTTCCCTGGTGACCACAAGTACCCTTCTTCTGGGCCTGTTGTAGTCAGAAAAGTATACTTGGTGCTTTGCTCATCACCAAGTATGAAGGACATCGGCGTGATCACCTCTGATAGGAGGAGGGACAAATAAAAATGAACACCTATTTCTAGACAGGAGCAGTTTTGAACAAAGAGTGTGTTGTGGAGTGACGTGTTTATTGGAGTGTACATCCTTCACTCTTAAGTGGTTATTACTTTTTTACATTCATGAACATCATAAAACGCACTGATTTCAAAAGCCCAAATGCATATTATTACAGCAATTCTGTTATTGAGGTGAGAAAAATTGAGAAGGACTTTGCTGTACAACGGAATCTATTTCTGGGCACTGCCGAAACCAAACAAAAAAAATTCATGGTGGCCAGATAGGGCTCTTTTCTACTGACTGTCTCTGGGGACTCAAACAGAATCCATTTGTTTGTTTGTTTGTTTCTCAGTTTCACTTTTTTGGGGACCTGTCAGCGCCCCTTCAGCTTTTAATTTCTCCATGTCCTTGGATCTCAAGTGAGTCTCCTGTAAGGGAGCACATACATGATCTTGAGTGAAAGATAGCTTAGTTTAGTATGATGATTTCCTATCTACCTACCTATCTATCTCTTTACCTATCTATGTAATCTTTCTATCTATCTATGTGTCATCTATCTATGTATGGTCTGTCACCTATCTACTATCATCTGTGTATCTATCTAATTAATCTATCATCTATATGTATGTATATCAGTCGAATCTATGTAACAATCATTTGTCTCTCTATATATCTGTTTTCTCACTTTTGTCAACTTTCTGTCCCTAGGTGCACTTTGATTCCTCTGTTTCCTTCTCAGTCTCAATTCCTTGTGTTTGTTTTTGTGAGTTAGCTGTGTGTTTGTGTCTTGAGAGGAGTGGTCTTGGGTGGGAACATCTCCTGCGTAGGTGGCACGAGTCTGCTGGGTGTGGATAGTGTGGTTGGTGGGCTGCGCTCTTGAAACTGTGCATCCCAGTGCCCTCCAGCTGGTCTGCCCCTGGGCCGTTCCTGCTCTGGCGGCTGCATGAGTTGCAGGTAATATCCGAGGCCACACGCAGGGAGCACCCTGGTGGGCCTGCGGGTCCGTGGTAGGTACATGCCCAGTAGTATGTCTTTTTGCCTGTGCAACGATGTAACCTCGGTGGCCCTGCTTGGTGGCCCATCTTCAGAGAGTATGCGTGTAGTCACTGGTTAAGGGAACTGCCTTTTGGTGACACACGGGGTTCTTCTGGGCCAGTGGCCCATGGGTTGCTGAGGTGGCAGCCCAGCTAGCTTGTGGGGAAACTGCTCGCCTCTGCTGTCAAGGTGGAGGTGGAATTTCAGTGCATTTACGCATTTAGATGTGAGTGAGGTCTATCTGAAATGGAATAGTAGCATTGAGAGCTATGTTTCCACCCCCTCAACTTGTAGTTCATTTTTGTCTTTGGATCTCAAGTTAGTCTCCTGTAAGGGAGCACGTAGGTGGTCTTGAGTTTTCATCCCTTCTTTTAACCCTGTGTCTTTTCTTTGGAGTCCTGAAGAGCCTGTCCTTTTATTCTGAGAATTGAGAGCTATGTCCTTATTGCACTTTAAAAATTTTTTTATCATTAATCCACAATCACGCAAAGAACATTATGATCACCAAGTACACCACGTCCCCCCCAAAAAACCCCGTAACAGTAGCTGTCTATCAGCATAGTTGGATGCTGTAGACCCATTACCATGCCCCCACACACCCCGTTACAGTCGCTTTCCATCAGCGTGTAGTAAGATGCTGTAGAATCACTGCTGGTCTTCTCTGTGTTGTACAGCCCTCCCCATGCTCCCCCCACCCACACATTATACATGCTAATGCTAATGCCCCCTTTTTTTCTCCCCACATTTATCAAACCCTTCCCACCCACCCTGCCCAGTCCCTTTCCCTTTGGTAACTCTTAGTCCACTCTTGGGTTCTGTGAGTCTGCTGCTGTTTTTTTCCTTCAGTTTTTCTTTGTTGTTATACTAAACATATGAGTGAAATCATTTGGTACTTGTCTTTCTCCGCATGGCCTTTTTCACTGAGCAAAATACCCTCTAGCTCCATCCACATTGTTCAAATGGTAGGATTTTTTTCTTCTTACATCTGCTTACTGTTCTTTTTAAACTAGATTTCTGTCTTCTCTTTTGTCTGTAGTTTCGCTATGTGCTTTCAGCATTACTCTCCTCGTTATTAGCAATAACTTTACGTTAATCGATAAGTACCTATATCTATATATCCATCTGTCTGTCTATCTATCTATCTATCTATCTCTGTCAATCAATCAATCATGTTTTAGAATGCCTGTCTGACCTTTTGTGGAGAACATTTAGCAACATAGCCTATGTCACTTCATTACATTATGCTTCCAAAAATCTTGCAATGTCACTAGGCCATAGGGAGAGCACTGGGTTCACCGAGACACTTGCAGGTCGAGTTAGCCGCGTGTACCTACAAAACCAGGAAATGGTGCTGCAGGGACTTGAACCTGTGTCTGTATTATCTTTTATATTCTTCTCACTGGTTGACTGTATTTAGCCACATTCATTGACAAAGTGCTCCCTGAAGACCACAAGAATTGATCCAATGGGCCTGTTGTCCACAGAAAGTAAACTTGGTGCTTTGCTCACCACAATATTTGAGGGACATCGGCATGAACACCGCTTATAGGACTGAGGGACAAATAAAATGGAACACCAATTTCTAGATATGTGCAGTTGGGAGCAAAGAGTGTGTTGTGAAGTGTATATTTGAGTGTACAAACTTCTCTCTTTGTCTGGTTATTACATCTTTACATTCAGGAACATCATTAAACCCACTGATTTCAAAGACCCAGACGCATATTATTACAGCAATTCAGTTGTTGAGGTGAGAGAAAATGAGGAGGACATTGCTGCACCACTAAATCTATGGCTGGGCACTGCTGAAACCAAACAAAAAGCATTCACGGTGTCTAGATATGGCTATTTTCTACTGTCTGTCTCTGGGTAATCAAAGAGAATCCATATGTTTGTTTGTTTGTTTCTCAGTTTCACTTGTGCAGGGTTCCTGTCCCCACCCCTTCGGCTTGTAGTTTGTCTTTGTCCTTGAATCTCAAGGGAGTCTCCAGTAAGGCAGCACGTAGGTGGTCTTGAATTTTCATCCCTACTTCCAACCCTGTGTCTTTTGATAGGAGCACTGAAAGCCTGTCCTTTTATTCTGATATTTGAGAGCTGTGCTGTTACTGCAGTATGAAATATTTATTTATCGCTAATATACAATCACATGATGAACATTATTTTCACTAGTCTACCCCCTTTACCAAGTCCACCTAAAAATCCCGCTATAGTCGCTGCCCATCAGCATAGTTGGATGCTCTAAAGCCCTTCACCATAACCCCCACACTCACCCTATTACAGTCGCTGTCTATCAGCATGTAGTAATATGCTGTAGAATCACTAATTGTCTTCTATGTGTTGTACAGACCACCCAATGACCCCCCACTCCACACATTATACATGGTAATCCTAATTACCCCTTTCTTTTCCCCACCCTTATTCCTATCTTCCCAACCACCCTGTCCAGTCCCTTTCCCTTTGGTAACTGTTAGTCCACTGTCAAGTTCTGTGAGTCTGCTGTCGTTTTTTTCCTTCAGTTTTTCTTTGTTGTTATACTCCACACATGAGTGAAATCATTTGGTACTTGACTTTCTCCTCCTGGCCTATTTCACTGAGCATAATACCCTCTAGCTCCATCCATGTTTTTGAAAATGATAGGATTTGTTTACTTTTATATCTGCTTAGTGGACTTTTTAAACTGGATTTCATTATTCTTTTTTGTTTTTAATTACGCTATGTGCTTTCATCATTGCACTCCTGGTTATGAGCTATAGCTTTGTGTTAATCAATATGTTCCTATATCTATCTATCTATCTATCTATCTATCTATCTATCTATCTATCTATCTATCTATCTATCTATCTATTAATCAATCAATCAACTTTTGTTCTCCCCATCTGTCCTTGTGTACAGAACAGTTTACCACATAGCCTATGACACTTCCCTACATTATGCTTCCAAAAATCTTGCAAGTTAACAAGGCCATAGGCAGAGCACTGGTTTCACCAGGACACTTGCAGGTCGAGTATGTCACGTGAAATTACAAAACCAGGAAATTGTGGTGCAGGGACTTGAAGCCTTGTCTCTGTCCTCTGCCTCTTTTATCTCCTTCTCACTTGCTGACTGTATTTAGCCACATTCATTGACTAAGGGCTCCCTGAAGACCACAAGTATCCTTCCTCGGGGCAGGTTTTTAACAGAAAATAAACTTGGTGCTTTGCTCACCACCATGTTTGAGGGACATCGGCGTGATCACCGCTGATAGGATGGAACGACAAATGAAACGGAACACCAGTTGCTAGACAGGAGCAGTTGGGAGCAAAGAGTGTGTTGTGGAGTGACGTGTTTATTTCAGTGTCCAAACTTCCCTCTTTATATAGTTATTACTTCTTTACATTCATGAACTTCATAAAACCCACTGATTTCAAAGGTCCAGATGTATACTTTTATAGCAATTCAATTGTTGAGTTGAGAGAAAATGAGAAAGACGTTGCTGTACCACTAAATCTATGGCTGAGCAATGCTGAAACCAAACAAAAAGAATTCACGTTGTCCAGATAGGGCTATTTTCTACTGACTGTCTCTGTGGACTCAAACAGAATCCATTCTAGGATTGTTTGTTTTCCAGTTTCACTGTTTTGGGTACCTGTTCATACCCCTTCGGCTTTTAGATTGTCTGTGTCCTTGGATCACAAGAGAGTCTCCTGTAAGGGAGCACGTAGGTGGTCTTGAGTTTTCATCCCTTCTTTTAACCCTGTGTCATTTGTTTGGAGCACTCAAAGCCTGTCCTTTTATTCTGATGATTCAGTGCTGTGCCCTTATTGCACTTAAAAAATTGTTTTTGTTATCATTAATCTACAATCACGTGAAGAACATTATGTTTACTAGACTCCCCCCTTCACCAAGTCCCTCCCAAAAACCTCTTACAGTTGCTGTCAGTTAGCAGATTTGAATGCTGTAGGCCCGTTCACGATGTACCCCCACACACACCCCATTACAGTCGCTGTCCTTCAGCGTGTAGTAATATGCTGTAGAATATCTACTTCTCTTATCTGTGTTGTACAGCACTCACCATGCGACCCCGCCCTCACGCATTATACATGCTTATCCTAATCTCCCTTTTCTTTCTCCCCACCCTTATCCCTCCCTTCCCAACCACCCTTAACAGTCCTTTTCCCTTTGGTAACAGTTACTCCACATTCGGGTTCTGTGAGTCTGCTGTTGTTTTTTTTTTTTCAGTGTTTCTTTGTTGTTATACTCCACACATGAGTGAAATCATTTGGTACTTGTCTTTCTCCACCTGGAATATTTCACTGAGCCTACTACCGTCTCGCTTCATCCACGTCATTGCAAATGGTAGCATTTGTTTTCTTCTTATGGCTGCAAACTGCAATTTTTAAACTGGACTTCATTCTTCCTTTTAGTTTGTAGTTTCGCTATGTGCTTTCACCATTGATCTCCTGGTTATGAGCAATAGCTTTGTGTTAATTGATATGTATCTGTATGTATCTTTCTATCGACCTATCTATCTATCTGTCTATCCTTCTATTTTTCTATTTATCTATCTATCTATCTTTCTATCTATCATCTATAAGTCTATCAATCTATCTTCCTATCTACCTATCATGTCTATCATCTGTCATTCTATCATCTGTCATCTATCTATCTATCTAAGAATCAATCATCTTTTTGTCTGCCTATCTACCCTTACGTACAGAACATTTAACAACATGGCCTACATCACTTCCCTACATTATGCTTCCAAAAATTTTTCAAGGTAACTATGCCGTAGTTAGACTACTGGCTTCTCTGAGACACTTGCATGTCGAGTTAGCCACTTGTGCTTACAAAACCCGTAAATTGTGGTGCAGGGATATGAACACGTATCTCTGTCCTCTGTCCTCTTTTACCTCCTTCTCGCTTGCTGACTGTAATTAGCCGCATTAATTGACTAAGTCCACACTGAAGACCACAAGTATCCTTCCTCTGGGCCTGTTGAATACAGAAAAATATACTTGGTGCTTTGCTCAACACCAAGTTTGAGGGACATTGGCGTGATCATCACTGATAGGAGGAGGGACAAATAAAAAGGAACACCTATTTCTAGACAGGAGTAGTTGGGAACAAAGAGTGTGTAGTGGAGTGATGTGTTTATTTGAATGTCCAAACTTCCCTCTTTAGGTGTCTATTACTCCTTTACCTTCTTGAACATCATAATACGCACTGATTTCAAAAGCCCAGATGAATATTATTACAGCAATTCATTTATTGAGTTGAGAAAAAATGAGAAGGACATTGCTGTACCACTATATCTATGGCTGGGCACTGCTGAAACCAAACAAAAAGAATTCACAGTGGCTAGATAGGGCTATTTTCTACTAACTGTCTCTAAGGACTCAGACAGAATCCATTTGTTTGTTTGTTTGTTTCTCAGTTTCACTTGTGTTGGGTACCTCTCCCAGCCCCTTCAGCTTGTAGTTTGTGTGTGTCCTTGGATCTCAAGTGAGTCTTTGTAAGGGAGCATGTAGATGGTCTTGAGGGAAAGATAGCTTTGTTTAGTATGATGCCTTCCTATATACCTACCTACCTATCTCTTTATCTATCTATGTAATCTATCTACCTGTCTATATATCTGTCATATATCTATCTATGGTCTTTCATCTATCTACTATCATCTGTGTATCTATCTCATTAATCTATCATCTATATGTATGTATATAAGTCCAATCTATGTATAAATCATCTGTCTGTTTATGTATCTGTTTTCTCACTTTTGTCAACGTTCTGTCACTAGGTGCACTTTGATTCCTCTGTGTTCTTCTCAGTCTCAATTCCTTGTGTTTGTTTATGTGAATTAGCTGGTGTTTGGGTCTTGAGAGGTGTAGCCTTGTGTGGGAACTTCTCCTGCGTAGGTGGCACGAGTTTGCTGGGTGTGGATAGTGTGTTTGTAGGGCTGGGCTCTTTAACCTGTGAGGACCAGGGCCTTCTGGCTGCTCTGCCCCTGGGACGTTCCTGCTGTGGCGGCTGCGTGAGCTGTGGGCATATCCGAGGCCCCAGGCAGGGAGCACACTGGCATGCCTGTGGGGCAGAGGCAGGGTCATGCCCAGTAGTAGGTATTTTTGCCTGTGCACTGATGTCACCTCGGCGGCCCTGCTTGGTTTCCCATCTCCAGAGAGCATGCGTGTAGTCACTGGTTAAGGGAACTGCCCTTTGGTGACACACGGGGCTCTTGTGGGCCATTGGCCTATGGGCTTGCTGAAGTGGCAGGCCAACTAGCTTGTGGGAGAACTGCTCCCCTCTGCTGTCAAGGTGATGTGGAGTTTCAGTGCATTTAGGCATTTAGATGTGAGTGAGGTCTATCTGTAATGGAAAAGCAGCACTGATATCTATGTTTCCATTAGTATGAAAAGGGCGCTGAGCATAAAGTGTTGGGTGATGGTGGCAGGAATTCTTGGAATATTTATGTCGCCACACTTATTAATTTTCTGTTAACGGAGGTGATTCTGAAGTAACTTTTTACTCACAGATGAAAGTGATGTATAAGGTTATCCCACGTCAGCCATGGTGAGATGAAGTGGTATAGTAGAATTAAAGCCTGTACACCTTGGCCTGATACATAGGAGACACACCGTTTGTGCTCTTTGCTGCTCTCCTGTCCTGGCTTATTACCTTAAGTAACTTGTTGGTTCAGAGTGGTCCCAGCAACATTTCCAGCAAGATCTTTCTAAAATTGCATAGAAACACTTGTCAAAGATATGCCCAGAGGCTAGTGGAAAACTGTACTCTTTCTGGTCATAGTTTGCAAGATGTTTGCCTTATCCTGCGTTCCTTTGTTACTTTTGCATCTCCTGTGATTGTAGACCGATCGGGGCAATGGTGTACACACACACACACGCACACACACACACACACGTACAGACACACACACATGGCTGAGAGTTAATGGAGACCCCACTTATCGAAAACTGCAGCCCACACATTTAAAAAGAAACATGCATAAGTTTTGCTCCTATTGTTCCCTCCATACGGAGCAGACTTCAAAGTGCAGAGGTGGTTGGATACAGATACCTATGCAGACAGCTAAGCACATACATGTATGGGTAGGCTCTCTCCATCCATCATCTAAGTGCGTCTCTGTATACCTACATGTCTGTGTTAGTCTACTCAAACTGATATACAGAGTGTCATTGAGTGGGGGTTTCATCCATTGACACTGATTTCTCCCTATTCTGGAAGCAGAAGTCCAAGACCAAGGCAGGTTCAGTTCCCGGTGAGGTCCCTTCTTCTGCATACGGTCGCATCCCTGATCTGTCCTCACAGGGTCGAGGGAGAATGCTCTGTCCTCAGTTCCTCTTAATAGCACTGATTGCATAATGGCAGCTCCACTCACACCCTCATGGTATCTTCCTAACCCAATTACCTCCAAAGGCCAGACCTCCCAATACCATGACAGTGGGGGTTAGGTCTTCAACCTTGTCTCAGTTCAAATATGAACTTGTGTGTGTGTATGTGTGTGTGTGTGTGTGTGTGTGTGTGTGTGGTGGCGGCAGGGGGTAATAGGAGCAGAAGATGGTGAGGTGAGGGCCAAAATTCAGTTCATAACTCTGTATCTATCATGTATCTATCTAATCTAACATACCTATATCATCTATCCTATCTATTCTATCATCTGTCATTTATATATATCTTATCTATCTGTCATCTCTATCAATCTATTCATCTAATATATGAATATCTATCATCTAATGTATCTATTTCAAAAGTATCATCTATCACCTGTCAACTATATGTCATCTACCTGTCTTTATCTTTTTGTCTACATATCCATCCTTATTTACAGAACAGTGTAAGATAAATTCTAGCTGAAATAAGCAGGTACAGAGAGGCAACAAAGGGCCCGGTAGTTTATTTGAACGCAGATACCCAGGCGAGATTTCAACAGTCTATAGAAATGGAGGCTGGGGAATTCCCATTTAGGAAGACAGGCAGCGAGATTTTAAAGAAGGTAGGGGGAGGCAGAACTTAGATTTACAGCAGCGCGAGGATTTGCTAACCCAATGCATATATTTCAGGTTGGGAGGCGGCAACAGAAGAGAACTTAGGCACATCATCAGTGTCTGACGTGCTCGCTCCTCCCATCAGCGTCCCCAGCCTTAAAAACAGTTAACAACATGGCCATATATCATGGCTATCTATCTATCTATCTTTCTTTCTATCTTTCTATCTATCTATCTATCTATCTATCTATCTATCTATCTATCTATCTATCTATCTATCTATCTATCTATCTATCTATCTATCACCTATCTGTTCAATCTATCTATACCTATTATCTCTCCTACCTAATCTATCATCTATCTATCTGTCCTATCTATCATCATCTTTTTGTCTAACCATGTATAATTATGTACAGAACAGTTCACAAGGTAGCTTATATGTCACTTCCCTACATAAGCTTCCAAAAGCCTGCAAGGTAACTAGGCGCTAGAGACAGATTGCACTAGGTTCATCGAGACATTTGCACATCGAGTCAACAGCGTGTGAGTAAAAAACTAGTAAATGGTGGTGCGTGGACTTCAAACCATACCTCTGTACCCAGTCCTCTTTGCCCTCCTTGCTGACAGTATTCTAGCCGCATTTGTTGACTGACTGCTCCCTGAAGACCACAAGCATCCTTCCTCTTGGCTTTTTCAGTAATTTATCCCATTGTATGGAATGATTTTCCCTCAGATACCTTGTTCTGTTACCTCATTCTATACTGTTCAAGTCCCACATCCCTGGTAAGGCTTAACCGGTCCCCTGCTTATTTTGAAAGCCTTGCTTCTCTCTGCCTTTAAGCTCAGTCCTCCATATCTTGCCTTATTTCTTCATAGTGTTTGTTACCGGCTAAGCTACCAGAAATCTTACAGATATTCATTGTCTCTTTCTTCCCCTCCAACTAGAACATGGTCTTCGCAGGTTAGGAATTCTGCGTTTATTAAGTCTGGTGGAGACCATGCAGACTCTAGGGTCAGAGAGAAGTGGTCACAGTTGTAACTCAACGTGGTTTGACATGTTAGCAGTTTAGGTTAGAGTCAGGCCAGGCAGTCATTAAAGAGGACCTTTTCTGATATAACTAAGCTACTTGATAAATTCTAAGTAAGCTTAAATTTCAATAATCACACAGCAGGCAGAAGCACTTCCTTCTGTCCTTCCTTCAGACTCGAGGACCTTTATGCCAAATCCGTTCTCTCGTGGGGAAGTGGGAATGTGTGAGGATGATCAGCCAATGTCTTAAGTTACACAAGGCACACACATACAGAAATAAACTTGTTTTAAAAAAAATGATGAGTGGTTTCCTGTGTCACAGCAGGGATTCCCTAGCCCCCAGTGAGCTCAGAGCAGTGGGAGAAGAGAGGGAAGGGGCCACATAAGCCAACCCGGTCTCCTTCCTCTGGACTTGCCTTCCCATGGATTGTCATCCATTAATCACTCAGCACGCAGACCTCACGGTGAGCACGCACAGTCATAAAACGCATCTACTTCCACATCCCAGTCACTCGGGCATGGAACACGTTGCATAGTTAAGTGTGGCTGAGAACATTATCACTCATGTATATGTGTTCTTCCTCCTTTGACGTGTCAAAGAGTAAACAGCAGAGTCATACTAGCAACAGCAGGATTTAGTGTGAATATAAAATATACAAACATATTGTGGGAAAGATTTTGTTAAATGGATATGGACATAGGCATTGTCTGGAGCCGGGTTAGACCTGTAGGAGCCGTTGGCAAGGGCTGTGGCGTGTCCACCGTGTCGGAGCCTGAGTTAGGGGTAGGGCCGAGGCCATCGGCTCTGCCTACCATGGCATTCTATGGGTCCAGGGCTGACCGGAGGACAACCGCCCGTGCTGTGGGTGTCTGAGGCGTGCAGGATGCTGGTAGTGTTTCTGCCAATGGCCTCGTGTGGGGCCCTTGGGGGCTAGCAAGTTCCTTTCCCGAGGTTGGTGGCATGCACATCAGGTCATCATCCGACTTGCGGGTAGGTCCGAGGCCGTCGTCTATGCCTACCACGGCATCGTGTGTGTCCAGGGTGGTCCGGAGAATGACTTCCCACATGGTGGGTGTCTGAGGTGTGCAGGAGGCTGGAAGTGCTGCTGCCCATGGCCTCGTGTGGGGCTGGGGGTTGACCGGAAGATGATAGCCATCGAAGGGTGTGTTGTGTCCATGTGCTCGTCTTGAGCATAATTGCCACACCTCAGGCAGAAAGTGGTGCTGCCCACGGCCCCATGAAGGGCCTTTGGCGACTGGAAGGTGACGGCCATCGAGGGTGGTGCCGTGTCCATGGGCTCGTCTTGAGCATCATTACCGGCCCTCACACCGAAGTTGGTGCTGCCCACAGCCCCGTGCGGGGTCGGGTGCGACCGGAAGATGACGGCCTTCGAGGGTGGTGTCGTGTCCATGGGCTCGTCTAGAGCGTCATTGCCGGCCTTTGTGCCAAAGGGGGAGCTGCCCAATGCCTCGTTTGCGGACGGGGGCTAACGGAAGATGTCTGCAATCGAGGATGGTGTCGTGTCCATCGGCTCTTCTTGGGAATCAACCTTCAGGCTGGCGACTATGCAGCCCATGGACTCTTCTGGGACCATGGGGTAGTTGTAGATGATTTTCCCGAAGGCGATAGTGTGACCATTGGGTCGTCGTCCGCCTTGCGGGTAGGGCCGAGGCCATCATCTGTGCCTCTCATGGCATCTTATGGAGCCAGGGGAGACCAGACGACAACCGCCCACGCGGGGGTCATCTGAGGTGCACAGGAGACCGGCAGTGGTGCTGCCCATAGCATCGTGCGGGTCCGGGTGGGACGGGAAGATGATGGCAAGCGGTGGTGGCGTCGAGTCCATCAGCTCGTCCCGAGCGTCAGTGCCAGCCATCGGGCCTTCGCTTGTGCTGCCCAAGGCCTTGTCTGTTGGCTGACACTGGATGGTGGTTTTGCAGAGGCAGGACACCACACGGCGGGCTGGTAGTGGTGCCCGTGTGCCCTGCGGAGGAGGAGCTCATCTGGGTGGTTTCTCTCCAGCCGTCTGCTGGGAGCCAAGTATGGTCCAGTGGCCCAGGGATGCTCCCCGTGGAAGTGGGAACTCTGCTGGAAAAAGTGGGAAAAGCCAGCCGCTAAAGGCACAGGATCCCGGAGGAACAGCCTGTGACCAGTGCAGTGAGCAGGGGCAGGGTGCTCCCTGGCAGGAGGGATATGGGGCAACGCCCGGGGACGGTAAGAAACGGCGGGCGAACAAGGTGGGTCTGGGAAGGCAGCGAGTGGTGTGGGGCACGAACCTTAGGAAGGAGGAAATGGTCCACATGGAAAAATGGGTTGTGGTGTGCGCCAAACGATCCGAGGAAAGGGTCTGAAGCTAGGGAGAGGGTCTCCTTTGCCACTAACTCCTTCTAAGGCCAAGCACGCACTGAGTTGCTCAGCTAGGGCGAGCCTGGTCCATATGTCAGCTACGGGAAGCATCACAAAGTGGCCTGGGCTGCTGTGACGTCACCCAGGAGACACTTAACCAAGCCCCTATTGCCTTAATCAAACTGGCACCGCCCAGAGGAGACCCTGGTCCAAGGCCATGGCCTGGCCCCGAGGGCAACCCCAGTAGAATCCCTAGCCCCCTGGAGTGCCCGCAGAGGTGCCGTGCAGGTGTTTGGAACAATGAGCACACCATGCGGACCATCGAGGGCTGCCGTGCCCGGATCTGTCAGAGCTCAGACTGTCTGGGTGCCGGCTCTGCATGGGCTCGGCACCCAGAGTATGGCGGGAATCAAGTGCCTTGCTCCGCCCTCCCTCACACAATCCCGTAGCCCAGGGCTTGGTCAGGGCCCGGCGCCCAGCTACCACGTGGCTGTCTGGGTCACGGCCCACCCTTTCCTGGGCCGTCCCAGCTTCTCTGGGACACCTGGAGCCAGGCATGCCTTTTCGGCCATGGACAGCCTGGCGGCTGACTTCTGAGGAGTGTGCATACCCCATGAATTGCCTTTCTAGCTAGTGGCAGGTTTTTCCTTTGCTTCTCAAAGAAAGCATAGGTCGGGGACCACAGGGTCTCAGCATAGCTACATCCCACGTTCTGACTGGGCTTTGCCACCCAGATTTTCTCTCTGATCTAGTTTTGGGGGCCTGTGTCTCGTAGTTGAATAACACAACACAGTAAAATGGGAAACACTTTCCATTTTTAAAATGCTTCTCCTTTAGAATCTTGGTCTCGATGGCGTCGCTGTTCTTGCCCGTCAGCCAAGCTGGATGCTTGCGGGGCAACCTTGCCTCCTCTCAGCAGTCAACCTGTCCATTCCCAATCCTGACTGTTCATAATTTATGTTATAACCTGTGAAGCTCGTGTCCCGTGTCAGTAATCCTGCTTCTAGTTTCTCAGGTCTTTCCTGGTGGACGTAGGCCCTGCTTGCTCACTGCTTCACTGTGGAAGCACTGACATTGTTACAGAATAAAATATTAAATTCTCCATCCCCAATTCACGGTCTGGCCTTCACTTTGTCTACATATCCTTCATTATGAGCCAAGCTCTCTGCTATTTGAAAAGACCCTGTCTCGTGCCTTTTTCTCTCTGAATTATTTCCTCTGGGGTTTGCCAACTCTTGCATCTGGCTTTTAAGAATTTTCAACCCATCAGAAGAACATGGATCGCTGAAGACCCACCTCTATGTCACCTCCTCTTGGAGGCTTCTGTGCAATCTCAATTAGGGGTGCCTTCCTCTCCGTTCTCCATACTTGGTGAGAACATCCCTTATCAAATATGAGTGTGTCAGCTCGTGCACATCACTCTTCGGGTCTTGGGATCTGTTGAACTGTGGTGACAGTGAATGACTAGACTCGGCTTCAAAGCTCAGCTGCCCGTCCAGTGGTACCTGGTGCCTCTCGCTCCTCTGAAAACCGTTCGTTATGTTCCAAACCGTGTGGAACATAAATGCGGGCGAGATGCCACCGACGACACCTCAGTCCCTGCTGTGTATGCCTCCGGGTGCTTAGGGAGAGGCCCAGCGAGCCGAGCTCCCGAACTTATCTTTAACGGTGATGAGCGCAGAGCGTTTTGGACAGGCCCCATCTGCTGCTGCTACTGCTGCTGCTGTGATGACTCCTCTCTCTGGCCCAGTGTGGTAAGATACCAGAACTCTTCTTGATCTCTGCCTGTGCTTTCTCCGTAGTGGTGTAGTTTTGTTGTATGGGGGTGGCTCCTTTCGCATCTCTGTTGGAATTAAGTACGGGCTCAGAAATCCCTTGTGTCAATTTTCATTGTACTGTACCATCTTCTGTTTCTATGTCTTTGGGTTTTCTCCTGCTGCTACTGCTTTTCCTCTGAGAGGACCTGTACCACAGGCCTGTTGTTGTCAGAAGAGTAAACTTGGTGCTTTACTCACTACCATGTTTGAGGGACATCGGCGTCACCGCTGATAGGAGGAGGGACAGGTAGAAAGGAACACTGAGTTCTAGACGGGAGCAGTTGTGAGCAAAGAGTGTGTTGTGGAGTGACGTTTTCTTTTGAGCATCCAAACTTCCCTCGGTCTCTGGTTATTGCTTCTTTACATTCGTAAACATCATAAAATCCACTGATTTCAAAAGCCCAGATGCATATTATTACAGCAATTCAGTTGTTGAGGTGAGAAAAAATGAGAAGGGCCTAGCTATAGCACTGAATATATGACTGAGCACTGCCACAACTGAGCAGAAAGAATCCACGGTGGCGGGAAGGGCTATTTACTACTGACTGTCTCTCAGGGCACTCAAACAGAATCACTTTTATTTATTTATTTTTTGGTGTCAGTAATGTACAATTACGTGAGCAACTTTATGTTTACTAGGCTCCCCTTCCTACACCATCCCCCACATTGTCAAGTCCACTCCCCACTCCTCATTACAGGCGCTGTCCATCAATGTAGTAAGTTGCTTTTGAATCACTACCTGTCTTCTGAGTGTTATACTGCAATCCCCGTGGCCCCCCACGCCCTACATTGTGTGTGCAGATTGTAATGCCCCCTTTACACCCTTATCCCTCCTTTCCCACCCATCCTCCCAGGTCCCTTTCCCTTTGGTAACTGTTAGTCCATTCTTGGGTCTGTGAGTCTGCTGCTGTTTTGTTCCTTCCCGTTTTTCCTTTGTTCTCATACCTCACAGAGGAGTGAAATCCTTGGTACTTGTCTTTCTCCACCTGGCTTATTTCACTGAGAATAACACCCTCTAGCTCCTTCCGTGTTGTTGCAAATGGTGGTAGAACTTGTTTTCTTCTTATGGCTGAATGATATTCCATAGTGTGTATGTACCACCTCTTCTTTATCCATTCATCCCCTGATGGACACTTAGGTTGCTTCCATTTCTTTGCTATTGTAAAGAGTGCTGCGATCAACATAGGGGTGCATCTGTCTCTTTCAAACTGGGCTCCTGCACACTTAGGGTAAATTCCTAGGGAGGAATTCACGGGTCAAATAGTATTTCTGTTCTTCGGTTTTTTGGGGAACCTCCATACTGCTTTCCACAATGGTTGAGCTGACTGACATTACCACCAGCAATGTAGGAGGGCTCCCGTTTCTCCACACCTTTGCCGACATCTGTTGTTGTCTGTCTTTTGGGTGGTGGCCATCCTAACTGCTGTGAGTTGATACCCCTATGTGGATTAATGTGTATTTCTCTGATAGTTAGCGATGTGCAGCATCTTTTCATTTGCCTGTTGGCCACCTGAAATTGCTTCTGTGGAGAAGTGTCTGTTCAGATTCTCTGGCCATTTTGTAATTGGATTTATTTGCTATTTGTGTGTTCAGGTTCGTGAGCTCTTGATACATGTTTTGGATGGCAACGCCTTATCAAATGTCTCATCAGTGTATATATTCTCAAATAATGAAGGATGTCTTTTGGTTCTACTGATGGTGGTCAAACAGAATCTTACTATACCCCCTTCCACTTCATTCAAAATCTGACTAATTATTCCTTTTTTCCTGAACACCAACCAGCTGAGAAAATTGGAATGAAGAGGAGAAGCTGTGATGCAGGACCATCTAGTGTAAAACTGAGAGGTGAGGTGGTGTGGAGACTGGTAGGTTGTATCTTGCCATTTGCTGCTTTCAAGGGTCATAGGGAAAAAAGACTGCCAAGGAGATGAAGCCCAGGGTGTTGACGTCTCCTAGTATCGGTGGAGCCACGTAGCCTCTAGCCATTGATGGGAAGGCTAGCATGCGGCACTGTTGTCTTTCCTGTGGTGTTAGATGAGCGGCGTCCCCCATATGCAGTTCAGTCAGAGCCCATGTGGGACTGTCCTGACACAGGCTGGGTGGACCCTAGAGCTGTGCCATTCCTGCTGGGCTCTTGCAGCACCCCTCTCGGGACCGGGCCTTAGCAGCGCTCCCGGAGAAAGAGAGAGAGATATAGATAATTGTGCTCTAGAGATAGGGGCAGTTTTATTTTCTGTAGCTCCCTGAGCATGCTCCTGATGTTTATTTTGAGATCTCTTTCTCAGGAAGATTTATTTGAGTCCAAGTACCAGGTTCCTTTGAACGTTCATATTTGTAGGTGGCGCCCTCTAGCTCCGAGAAGCTTTACTCTCTGGAGATGCTCAGCCCTTGGGGGGATGGCAGTGGTCCCAGGGGAGCAGTGCCAGTGCCCAACCCCGCCGGGAGTAAAGAGGTCTTTCCTTCTTCCCGACCACAGTGCCCATCTCCACTGCCAGGGCCAGTATGTGGAACATGCAGGGAGATGCTGCCGAAGGTGGGGACGGCCGTTTTGCAGGCCGGTGCTGGTGGTGAGGCAGGCCGTGTACCAGTCAGATCACGGTAAGGGGCCTGGGAGCAGCGAGGCAAGCCAGGGGTATGAAGCGACCAGAGCTCCTGAAAAATTCCCCGCCTGACGGGCAGAGTGCACGTGGGCAGTTTGGCACACCTGTCCTTTCTCCTGCGTGGCAAGCCCTGTGGAAGCCTTGCCCCTTTAGCAGTTCTCTCACTGTTAGGAGTCTCTCAGACTGTCCGCCTTTTTTTTGTCCCACAGCGGCCAGATGTGGATCCCTGTGTTGTCCCACAAGTGGCTGGAACCTCAAGGCTCTCGAAGTCTTCTGCCTCTCTTTCCTTTCCAACCCCACCAATCCTCCTGTGCACACCACATGTATGGTAGGTTCATGCTCAGAGAGCACATCTCCAGGGCTGTACAGCACACTTCTCCTTGAGGTGACAGGATGCCGCAGCAGCTTTCCTCCCTGCTGTTCTTCCACGATTTGATGTAGTTGTTCTATTTCCAAATAGTACGTATGTATGTGGTTTTGATTTTGGGAGGATGTTTCCGCATCCCCTCTCATGTGAGCCGGGGTCATTAATACCATCAGCACATCTTTTTTATGTTTTTCTTTTTCAGTTTCACTTGTCTAGTGTACCTGTTCCCAACCCCTCAACTTGAAGTTATGCTTCGTCCTTGGAAACCAAGTGAGTCCCTTGAAAGGGAGCACGTAGGTGGTCTTGAGTTTTCATCCCTTCTTTTAACCATGTGTCTTTTGATTTTTAGCACTCAGAGACTGTCCGTTTATTCTGACAATTGAGAGCTGTGTCCTTATTGCACATGAAATATCTTTTTTGTCATCATTAATCTACAATCACGCGAAGAACATTATGATCACCAAGTACACCAAGTCCTTCCCCAAAACCCTGTTATAGTCGCTATCCATCAGCGTTGGTTGCTGTACACCGATTCAACATGTCCCCCCCCCATACACCACGTTACAGTCGCTGTCCATCAGCGTGTAGTAAGATGCTGTAGAATCTCTAATTGACTTCTCTGTGTTGTACAGCCCTCGCCATGCACAACAGCCCCCATGCATTATACATGCTAATCCTAATGCCCCCATTCTTTCTAACTGCCCTTATCCTTCCCTTAAAACCCACCCAGCCCAGTCACTTTCCCTTTGGTAACTGTTAGTACTCTCTCGGTTTCTGTGAGTCCCCTGCTGTTTTTTTCCTTCAGTTTTTCTTTTTTGTTATACTCCACACATTAGTGAAATCATTTGGAACTTGTCTTTCTCTGCCTGGCCTATTTCACTGAGCATAATACCCTCTAGCTCCATCCACATTGTTGCAAATGGTAGGATTTGTTTTCTTCTTACGGCTGCTTACTGCACTTTTTAAACTGGATTTCTGTCTTCTCTTTGGTCTGTATTTTCACTATGTGCTTTCACCATTTCTTTCCTGGTTATGAGCAATACCTTTATGTTAATCGATATGTACCTATATTTATCTATCTGTCTGTATGTCTATCTATCAATCAATCAGTCATCTTTTTGTCTGAACATCTGTCCTTGTATGCAGAACAGTTAACAACATATACAATGTCCCTTCGCTACTTTATGCTTCCAAAAATCTTGCAAGGTAACTAGGTTGTAAGGAGAGTCCTGGGTTCCCTGAGACACTTGCAGGTTGAGTCAGAAGTGTACTTACAAAACCAGAAAATGGTTGTGCCGGGACTTGAACCCGTGTCTCTATCCTCTGTCCTCTTTCATCTCCTTCTAATTTGTTGTCTGTATTTCGCCACATTCATTGACTAAGTGCTCCCTGAAGACCACGAGTATCATTCCTCTGGGCCTGTTGTCAACAGAAAAGTAAACTTGTTGCTTTGCACACCACCATGTTTGAAGGACATCAGCGTGATAACCGCCGATAGGACGGAGGGTCAAATAAAAAGGAACACCAATTTCTAGACAGGAGCAGTTGGGAGTTAAGAGTGTATTGTGGAGTGACGTGTTTATTTGAGTGTCCAAACATCCCTCTTTAGGTGGTTATTAGATCTTCACATTCGTGAACATCATAAAACCCACTGATTTCAAAGGCCCAGACCCATATTATTACAGCAATTCAGTTGTTGAGTTGAGAGAAAATGAGAAGGATATTGCTGCACCACTAAATCTATGTCTGGGCACTGCTGATACCAAACAAAAAGCATTCACAGTGGCCAGATATGGCTATTTTCTACTGACTGTCTCTGGGGGACACACACAGAATCCATTTGATTGATTGTTTTTCGGATTCACTTATGTTGGGTACCTCTCACCACCCCTACGGCTTGTAGTTTTTCTGTGTCCTTGGATCTCAAGTGAGTCTCCTCTAAGAGAGAACGTAGGTGTTCTTGAGTTTTCATCCCTTCTTTTATCCCTGTGTCTTTTGTTTGGAGCACTCAAAGCCTGTCCTTTTACACTAATGATTCAGACCTGTGCCCTTATTGCACTTTAAAATTCTTTTTTTATCATTAATCTACAATCACTTGAAGAACATTATGTTTACTAGGATCCCCCCTTCATCAAGTCCTCCAGAAAAACCTCTTACAGAATGTGTCCATCAGCATAGTTGGATGCTGTAGACGAATTCAACATGAACCCCCACACAGACCCCGTTACAGTCGCTGTCCATCAGCGTGTAGTAAGATGTTGTAGAATCTCTACTTTTCTTCTCTGTGTTGTACAGCACTCCCCATGCCCAACCGTCCGCACGCATTATTCATGCTAATAATAATATCCCCTTTCTTTCTTCCTGCCCTTATCCCTCCCTTATCACCCACCCTACCCAGTACATTTCCCTTTGGTATCTGTTAGTCCACTCTCGGGTTCTGTGATTCTGCTGCTGTTTATTTCCATCAGTTTTTCTATGTTGTTGTACTCTACACATGAGTAAAATCATTTGGTACTTGTCTTTCTCCTCCTGGACTATTTCACTGAGCATACTACCGTCTAACTCCATCCACATCATTGTAAATGGTAGGATTTGTTTTCTTCTTATGGCTACTTACTGCACACTTTAACTGGATTTCATTCTTAATTTTTGTTTTGTACAATCACTATGTGTTTTCACCATTTATCTCCCAGTTATGAGCAATAGCTTTGTGTTAATCGATATGTATCTGTATCTATCTATCTAACTATCTATCTATCTATCTATCTATCTATCTATCTATCTATCTATCTGTCTGTCTGTAACCTATCTATCTACTTACCTATCTATCTATCTTTCTGTCAATCTATCTATCTATCTATCTATCTATATATCTATCTATCTATCTATCTATATATCTATCTGCTTATCTTCCTGTATATCTTTCATGACTATCATCTATCTATCTATCATCTGTCATCTATGTATCTATGAATCTATCATCTTTTTGTGTGCCCATCTATTCATATGTACAGAACAGTTAACAACATCGCGTATGTCACTTACCTACATTATGCTTCCAAAAACAGTGCAAGATGTGTAGGCTGTATTGAGAGCACTGGGTTCACTGAGACAATTGCAGGTTGAGTCAGCATCGTGTCCTTACAAATCCAGTAAATACTGGTGCAGGGACTTGAACTCATATCTCTGTCATCTGTCCTCTTTTCCCTCCTTCTCGATTGCTGACTGTATTTAGCCACATTCATTGACTAAGGGCTACCTTAAGACCACAAGTTTCATTCCTCTGGGCCTCTTGTAGACTGTAAAGTATACTTGGTGCTTTGCTTACCACCATGTTTGAGGGACATCGGCGTGATCACCGCTGATAGGAGGAGGGTCAAATAAAAAGGAACACCTATGTCTAAACAGGAGCATTTGGGAGCAAAGAGAGTGTTGTGGAGTTACGTGTTTGTTTGAGTGTCCAAACTTCACACTTTACGGGGTTATTACTTCTTTACATTTGTGAACATCATAAAACACACTGATTTCCAAAGCCCAGACTCATATAATTCAGCAATTCTGTTGTTTAGGTGAGAAAAAATGAGAAGGACGTTGCTAAACCACTAAATCAATGGCGGGGCACTGCTGAAAACAAACAAAAAGAATTCAAGGTGGCTAGATACTGCTATTTTCTACTGGCTGTCTCTGGGGACTCAAACAGAATCCATTTGTTTGTATGTTTGTTTCTCATTTTCACTTGTGTAGGGTACCCGAATCCGCCCCTTCAGCTTGTAGTTTGTGTCCTTGGATCTCAAGTGAGTCTCCAGTAAGGGAGCACTTAGGTGGTCTTGTGTTTTCATCCCTTATTCTAACCCTGTGTGTTTTGATTGGAGCACTCAAAGAATATCCGTTTATTCTGATGATTCAGAGCTGTTCCTTTATTGCACTTAAAAATTTTCTTTGTTATCATTAATCTACAATCACGTGAAGAACATTACGTTTACTAGGCTTCCCATTCAACATTCCGCATCTAAAACTAATTACAGTCGCTGCCCATCAGCGTGTAGTAAGATGGTGTAGAATCCCTACTGTCCTGTCTGTGTTGTACAGTCCTCCCCATGCTACTCCCACCACACACATTATACACACTAATACTAATGCCCCCTTTCTTTCTCCCCACCCTTATCCCTCCCTTCCCACCCAACCTGCCCAGTCCCTTTCCTTTTGGTAACTGTTAGCAAACTCGCGGGTTCTGTGAGTCTGCTGCTATTTTTTCTTCAGGTTTTCTTGGTTGTTATACTCCACACATGAGTGAAATCATTTGGTTCTTTTCTTTCTCCACCTGGCCTATTTCACTGAGCATAATACCCTCTAGCTCCATCCACGTTGTTGCAAATGGTAGGATTCGTTTTCTTCTTATGGCTGCTTACTGCACTTTTTAAACTGGATTTCTGTCTTCTCTTTTGTCTGTAGTTTCGCTATGTGATTTCACCATTGCTCTCCTTGTTATGAGCAATAGTTTTGTTTTAATCAATATGTACCTATATCTATCTATCTGTCTGTCTATCCATCTATCTATCTATCAGTCTATCAATTAGTCAATCATCTTTTTGTTTGCCCATCTGTCCTTTTGTACAGAACAGTTAACAAGATAGCCTGTGTCACTTCCTTATATTGTGCTTCCAAAAATCTTTCAAGGTATCTAGGCTGCAGGGAAAGCACTGGGTTCACCGAGACACTTGCAGGTAGAGTCAGCCGCATATTCCTACAAAACCAGGAAATTTTGCTGCAGTGTCTTGAACCCGTGTCTCTCTCCTCTCTCCTCTTTTATCTACTTCTCACTTGCTGACTGTATTTAGTCACATTCATTGACTAAGGGATCCCTGAAGACCACAAGTATCCTTCCTCTGGGCCTGTTTCCGACAGAAAAGTAAACTTGGTGCTTTGCTCATAACCGTGTTTGAGGGACATCGGCGTGATCACCACTGATAGGATGGAACAACAAATGAAAAGGAACACCAATTTCTAGACAGGAGCAGTTGGGAGCAAAGAGTGTATGTGGGGTTACGTGTTTATTTGAGTGTCCAAACTTCCCTCTTAATCTGGATATTGTTTCTTTACATTAATGAACATCACAAAACCCACTGATTTCAAAGGCCCAGACGCTTGTTTTTACAACAATTCAGTTGTTGAGGTGAGAGAAAATAAGAAGGACGTTGCTGTACCACTAAATCTATGGCTGGGGAGTGCTGAAACAAAAGAAAAAGAATTCACGGTAGCTTGATAGGGCTATTTTCTACTGACTATCTCTGGAGACACAAACAGAATCCATTTGTTTGATTGTTTTTCAGTTTCACTTGTGTTGGGTACCTGTTCCCACCACTTCGAGTGTAGTTTGTCTGTGTCCTTGCATCTCAAGTGAGTCTCCTGTGAGGGATCA